>NW_026647157.1:0-300000 GCF_950295315.1 Erinaceus europaeus | reverse complement strand
AAGGTAATAAATAAATGAAGAAGTAATTAAAAGTGCATTTACATTAACTCAGTGGAAACACACTGGGACATATAAGTCTCTGTTACCTGTATTACTTCTTCATTTATGGATTGATTGCCTCAAGGGGTTATTGCCACAGCTGAGTGCCTGCACCACGAATAATCCACAGCTCCTGCACTCCATTTGTTCCCCTTTCGCTGCCCTTGTTGCTTGGTCACTGTGGTGGTTATTGTTGTTGTTGTTGTTGTTGTTGTTGTTGTTACTGACCTTGCATCTGACAGACACAAAAGGAGAGAGCAGAGGAAATACAGGGTGGGAGAGAAAGATAGAACTCCTAAAGACCTGCTTCACCCCCTGTAAAGCGACTCCCCGGCAGGTGGCGGTCTGGGGGCCAGACCCCAGATCCTTCCACCTGTCCCCTTTTCGTGAGCGCCACAAGCCCTTAACCCTCTGACATACCGCCAAACCTCCCTGGATTTACTTTTGAAGGCAATATGACCTGCCTCGTTTTGAATCCTCATTATCCTGAGGGTCAGTGCTGGAGACAGTGTCATGACACGACACACGGAGATCTCTGGTATCAGAGAGCACCTGGAACAGCAGCTGGGGCTCTAGTGCCAGGGCAGGAGCAACTCCTCATCCACCCTCCACGGAGTCCACCTGCCTGCATTTTGGTCCTTTTCCCTCCAAAAAAGATTTTTCCCTTTTTTCACTTTGAGACTGGCAGCAGACAGGTTACCCAGGCAGGACGAAAAAAATAAAAAGCCTTTTTTTTTTTTTTTTTTTTTTTTTTTTTAAACCGAAGTGAATGACCATCTTCTGGAAAGTATAGGTTTTGAACCTGAAAACTCTGTCTGTCTGTCTCTTAGTCCACAGAAAGAGCCACTAGCCCAGCCATATCTCACGCTCAGATGGGGTGTTTTTGCCAGTCAAAGGTCTGCACAGCACACTAGGGATTGGGCGGCAGGAGACCCAAATGTTACAATGTAGATGGACTGTTTGCAGTTCTTGCTCCCCAGGACATTGGACTGTCTCAACTCCCTCCCCTACAGCATGAAAAAAAGACTCTTGACAACCTTGGAGCAAATGGAGTGGGGGTGAGGGGAGCTGTTTGCATGTCTGCGCTGCTGATGCCCAGGTGTCTGTGGGGGGCTGTGGCACAGGCTGTAAGGGGGCTAGGGGGCAGAAGGAGACTGTTTGAGAGGCAGGCTACAGGCAGGGGAGCCCGTGAGTGTGTGCAGGGCTGTGTGTGTGGGTGTGGTGGCAGGGGGTAAGGGCAGGTCCCCCTCTGGATGGTGAGATGGCAGCTGGGCTGGCCCTGGGCCCTCAGGGCTGAAGGGCAGAAGCAGGGTGGCAGTAAAGTAGCACAGGGAAGCACACAGTAGATGTTAGTTGGGGAGCTGGGGGACAGAGGGCAAGGGGAAAGGGGGCATCCTTGAGGAGGGGTATGGACTAGAGAGTGGGGGGAGCTGGAGGCATGGAAGGTCCCAGGAATCAGGGACTGACAGGAACAGATTCCTGCACCCACCCACTGGATAGAAGCTGCAGCAGCCAGAGCAGCAGCCCTGGCTTGCCTAGGCCAAGGGCCCTGATTGAGTCCCTCTGAGGATGAGGAAGAAGAGGAGGAGGTAGAGGAGGAGGAGGAGAACGAGGAGGAGGAGGAGGAGGAGGAGGAGGAAGAGGAGGAGGAAGAGGAGGAGGAAGAAGAGGAGGAGGAGTAGGAGGGGCAGGAGGGCAGCTGTCAGTAGGCAACGGGATTAATAGAGGCCTCCATTACGGAGGCAGGTGTCCAGGCAGGCACCCAGCAACCCTCAGGGGCAGCTCAGGGCACCCAGGGACCTGGTGTGGGTATCTCTGGGGCGGGAACTGTCAGTCAGTCAGCAAGACTGTGTGTCAGTGCACATGGTGGGACAGGGGCCTGGCGGACCTTGGTCCCCAGCCCTGGGCTGTCAGATGCCAGCCCCATGCCCAGACACACACCAATCTGCCCATAGCCCCTTGGCCCTGCCGACCAGCACCTGCTTTGCCCTGGGGCTCTGGCTCTGGTGGCTGGCCACCACCCCTCAGGTCAAGTTCAGCGTGGGGGTCATGGCTGCTGGTCAACTGGATGGGCAGGGTCCCCGTAGCCTAGCAACCACAGGAGCCCTCTGTGATGTCCTAGCCCCTGGCAATCTGTGCTGGCCACACTGGCACTGGGTAGCCCAACTGCCCTGCCACTAGGTGAGGCAACAGCGCCCAGACGCCTGGGCCCTGGCACAGAGGGACGGAAGGATGGGAAGACAGTGCTGACCGAAGAGGGACCTCAGGGCTGGCAGCCAAGAGAAGACAGGTGGAGGTGTGCCCGGGATCCAGGGAGCCCAGGCCAGAGCTGCCTGCATGCCTGCCTGCCTTCCTGGATGTCTGTATGCTGCCTTTGTCCAGGTAGGTTTCTCAGGTCCCCTCCACTCCTGTCCTCTCCTGTCCTCTCCTGTCCTCACCATCCTCTCCCCTCTCCTCTCCTCTGCACTTTGCTTCTCTCCTTTGTCTGTCCTCTCTTCCAGGTGCCCTGCTCACCAGCTCCAGCACTTGTGATGGTTCTCCAGTGACAGCTGTTCGCATCCCCTTCCACCCGCTGCCTGCCCCTAATGTGACCCAGCTCACAGGGTCTCCGGCTCACTCCACCCAAACCCACACGCCCCAACACATTCCCTGGTTCAGCCTCTCTGCCCTATTCAGCCAAACTGGCCCCTTTGCAACCTACCTGTGCATCGTTGATTCTCTTCACCATTCAAGGAGAGATCTCCTTTTGTACTTAGCTTGGTTGACTGCTGGATGGATGGATGGATGGATGGATGGATGGATGGATGGATGGATGGATGGATGGATAGATGGATGGGTGGATGGATGGATGGACAGGTCAATGGATCGGTTTTGTAGAGGGAGAGTACCATCTAGGGGTACTGGAGACCCCTGGTGTCAGATCCTTAGTCAATGTCAAATGTAAAACATTAATTCAACAATAACAAAAGTGAGTAAGCACCTAAATAAATAAACAAATAAATAAATATAAAATCTGTGTTAAAAAATACATGGTGTCTTTGCCTTTCTGCATATGGAATGCTGTGAGGATCTTAACAAGGAAAGCATTTTCCTGAGTAGCCCATTTGAAGTCGTGGCATATTTCCTTTTCCTTTTTCTTTTATTACTTTCTATTTTCTTGATTATTCACTGGAATAAATAGATAGGAATTGAGAGGGAAGGGAGGGAGAGAGAGTTTGAGACACAGAGAGAAACACCTGCAGCACTTCTGCACCACTTGTAAAGATTTCCCCTGGCAGGTGGGGACCAGGGTGTTGAAGCCCAGTCCTCCTGCATTGTAACATGAGTGCTTAACTGGGTGTGGCACCACCTGGTACCCTTGAAGGGGCACTTTTTTTTAGCAATGAAAAGAAATTCTCGTGGCAAGGTAATAAATAAATGAAGAAGTAATTAAAAGTGCATTTACATTAACTCAGTGGAAACACACTGGGACATATAAGTCTCTGTTACCTGTATTACTTCTTCATTTATGGATTGATTGCCTCAAGGGGTTATTGCCACAGCTGAGTGCCTGCACCACGAATAATCCACAGCTCCTGCACTCCATTTGTTCCCCTTTCGCTGCCCTTGTTGCTTGGTCACTGTGGTGGTTATTGTTGTTGTTGTTGTTGTTGTTGTTGTTACTGACCTTGCATCTGACAGACACAAAAGGAGAGAGCAGAGGAAATACAGGGTGGGAGAGAAAGATAGAACTCCTAAAGACCTGCTTCACCCCCTGTAAAGCGACTCCCCGGCAGGTGGCGGTCTGGGGGCCAGACCCCAGATCCTTCCACCTGTCCCCTTTTCGTGAGCGCCACAAGCCCTTAACCCTCTGACATACCGCCAAACCTCCCTGGATTTACTTTTGAAGGCAATATGACCTGCCTCGTTTTGAATCCTCATTATCCTGAGGGTCAGTGCTGGAGACAGTGTCATGACACGACACACGGAGATCTCTGGTATCAGAGAGCACCTGGAACAGCAGCTGGGGCTCTAGTGCCAGGGCAGGAGCAACTCCTCATCCACCCTCCACGGAGTCCACCTGCCTGCATTTTGGTCCTTTTCCCTCCAAAAAAGATTTTTCCCTTTTTTCACTTTGAGACTGGCAGCAGACAGGTTACCCAGGCAGGACGAAAAAAATAAAAAGCCTTTTTTTTTTTTTTTTTTTAAACCGAAGTGAATGACCATCTTCTGGAAAGTATAGGTTTTGAACCTGAAAACTCTGTCTGTCTGTCTCTTAGTCCACAGAAAGAGCCACTAGCCCAGCCATATCTCACGCTCAGATGGGGTGTTTTTGCCAGTCAAAGGTCTGCACAGCACACTAGGGATTGGGCGGCAGGAGACCCAAATGTTACAATGTAGATGGACTGTTTGCAGTTCTTGCTCCCCAGGACATTGGACTGTCTCAACTCCCTCCCCTACAGCATGAAAAAAAGACTCTTGACAACCTTGGAGCAAATGGAGTGGGGGTGAGGGGAGCTGTTTGCATGTCTGCGCTGCTGATGCCCAGGTGTCTGTGGGGGGCTGTGGCACAGGCTGTAAGGGGGCTAGGGGGCAGAAGGAGACTGTTTGAGAGGCAGGCTACAGGCAGGGGAGCCCGTGAGTGTGTGCAGGGCTGTGTGTGTGGGTGTGGTGGCAGGGGGTAAGGGCAGGTCCCCCTCTGGATGGTGAGATGGCAGCTGGGCTGGCCCTGGGCCCTCAGGGCTGAAGGGCAGAAGCAGGGTGGCAGTAAAGTAGCACAGGGAAGCACACAGTAGATGTTAGTTGGGGAGCTGGGGGACAGAGGGCAAGGGGAAAGGGGGCATCCTTGAGGAGGGGTATGGACTAGAGAGTGGGGGGAGCTGGAGGCATGGAAGGTCCCAGGAATCAGGGACTGACAGGAACAGATTCCTGCACCCACCCACTGGATAGAAGCTGCAGCAGCCAGAGCAGCAGCCCTGGCTTGCCTAGGCCAAGGGCCCTGATTGAGTCCCTCTGAGGATGAGGAAGAAGAGGAGGAGGTAGAGGAGGAGGAGGAGAACGAGGAGGAGGAGGAGGAGGAGGAGGAGGAAGAGGAGGAGGAAGAGGAGGAGGAAGAAGAGGAGGAGGAGTAGGAGGGGCAGGAGGGCAGCTGTCAGTAGGCAACGGGATTAATAGAGGCCTCCATTACGGAGGCAGGTGTCCAGGCAGGCACCCACCAACCCTCAGGGGCAGCTCAGGGCACCCAGGGACCTGGTGTGGGTATCTCTGGGGCGGGAACTGTCAGTCAGTCAGCAAGACTGTGTGTCAGTGCACATGGTGGGACAGGGGCCTGGCGGACCTTGGTCCCCAGCCCTGGGCTGTCAGATGCCAGCCCCATGCCCAGACACACACCAATCTGCCCATAGCCCCTTGGCCCGGCCGACCAGCACCTGCTTTGCCCTGGGGCTCTGGCTCTGGTGGCTGGCCACCACCCCTCAGGTCAAGTTCAGCGTGGGGGTCATGGCTGCTGGTCAACTGGATGGGCAGGGTCCCCGTAGCCTAGCAACCACAGGAGCCCTCTGTGATGTCCTAGCCCCTGGCAATCTGTGCTGGCCACACTGGCACTGGGTAGCCCAACTGCCCTGCCACTAGGTCAGGCAACAGCGCCCAGACGCCTGGGCCCTGGCACAGAGGGACGGAAGGATGGGAAGACAGTGCTGACCGAAGAGGGACCTCAGGGCTGGCAGCCAAGAGAAGACAGGTGGAGGTGTGCCCGGGATCCAGGGAGCCCAGGCCAGAGCTGCCTGCATGCCTGCCTGCCTTCCTGGATGTCTGTATGCTGCCTTTGTCCAGGTAGGTTTCTCAGGTCCCCTCCACTCCTGTCCTCTCCTGTCCTCTCCTGTCCTCACCATCCTCTCCCCTCTCCTCTCCTCTGCACTTTGCTTCTCTCCTTTGTCTGTCCTCTCTTCCAGGTGCCCTGCTCACCAGCTCCAGCACTTGTGATGGTTCTCCAGTGACAGCTGTTCGCATCCCCTTCCACCCGCTGCCTGCCCCTAATGTGACCCAGCTCACAGGGTCTCCGGCTCACTCCACCCAAACCCACACGCCCCAACACATTCCCTGGTTCAGCCTCTCTGCCCTATTCAGCCAAACTGGCCCCTTTGCAACCTACCTGTGCATCGTTGATTCTCTTCACCATTCAAGGAGAGATCTCCTTTTGTACTTAGCTTGGTTGACTGCTGGATGGATGGATGGATGGATGGATGGATGGATGGATGGATGGATAGATGGATGGGTGGATGGATGGATGGACAGGTCAATGGATCGGTTTTGTAGAGGGAGAGTACCATCTAGGGGTACTGGAGACCCCTGGTGTCAGATCCTTAGTCAATGTCAAATGTAAAACATTAATTCAACAATAACAAAAGTGAGTAAGCACCTAAATAAATAAACAAATAAATAAATATAAAATCTGTGTTAAAAAATACATGGTGTCTTTGCCTTTCTGCATATGGAATGCTGTGAGGATCTTAACAAGGAAAGCATTTTCCTGAGTAGCCCATTTGAAGTCGTGGCATATTTCCTTTTCCTTTTTCTTTTATTACTTTCTATTTTCTTGATTATTCACTGGAATAAATAGATAGGAATTGAGAGGGAAGGGAGGGAGAGAGAGATTGAGACACAGAGAGAAACACCTGCAGCACTTCTGCACCACTTGTAAAGATTTCCCCTGGCAGGTGGGGACCAGGGTGTTGAAGCCCAGTCCTCCTGCATTGTAACATGAGTGCTTAACTGGGTGTGGCACCACCTGGTACCCTTGAAGGGGCACTTTTTTTTAGCAATGAAAAGAAATTCTCCTGGCAAGGTAATAAATAAATGAAGAAGTAATTAAAAGTGCATTTACATTAACTCAGTGGAAACACACTGGGACATATAAGTCTCTGTTACCTGTATTACTTCTTCATTTATGGATTGATTGCCTCAAGGGGTTATTGCCACAGCTGAGTGCCTGCACCACGAATAATCCACAGCTCCTGCACTCCATTTGTTCCCCTTTCGCTGCCCTTGTTGCTTGGTCACTGTGGTGGTTATTGTTGTTGTTGTTGTTGTTGTTGTTGTTACTGACCTTGCATCTGACAGACACAAAAGGAGAGAGCAGAGGAAATACAGGGTGGGAGAGAAAGATAGAACTCCTAAAGACCTGCTTCACCCCCTGTAAAGCGACTCCCCGGCAGGTGGCGGTCTGGGGGCCAGACCCCAGATCCTTCCACCTGTCCCCTTTTCGTGAGCGCCACAAGCCCTTAACCCTCTGACATACCGCCAAACCTCCCTGGATTTACTTTTGAAGGCAATATGACCTGCCTCGTTTTGAATCCTCATTATCCTGAGGGTCAGTGCTGGAGACAGTGTCATGACACGACACACGGAGATCTCTGGTATCAGAGAGCACCTGGAACAGCAGCTGGGGCTCTAGTGCCAGGGCAGGAGCAACTCCTCATCCACCCTCCACGGAGTCCACCTGCCTGCATTTTGGTCCTTTTCCCTCCAAAAAAGATTTTTCCCTTTTTTCACTTTGAGACTGGCAGCAGACAGGTTACCCAGGCAGGACGAAAAAAATAAAAAGCCTTTTTTTTTTTTTTTTTTTAAACCGAAGTGAATGACCATCTTCTGGAAAGTATAGGTTTTGAACCTGAAAACTCTGTCTGTCTGTCTCTTAGTCCACAGAAAGAGCCACTAGCCCAGCCATATCTCACGCTGAGATGGGGTGTTTTTGCCAGTCAAAGGTCTGCACAGCACACTAGGGATTGGGCGGCAGGAGACCCAAATGTTACAATGTAGATGGACTGTTTGCAGTTCTTGCTCCCCAGGACATTGGACTGTCTCAACTCCCTCCCCTACAGCATGAAAAAAAGACTCTTGACAACCTTGGAGCAAATGGAGTGGGGGTGAGGGGAGCTGTTTGCATGTCTGCGCTGCTGATGCCCAGGTGTCTGTGGGGGGCTGTGGCACAGGCTGTAAGGGGGCTAGGGGGCAGAAGGAGACTGTTTGAGAGGCAGGCTACAGGCAGGGGAGCCCGTGAGTGTGTGCAGGGCTGTGTGTGTGGGTGTGGTGGCAGGGGGTAAGGGCAGGTCCCCCTCTGGATGGTGAGATGGCAGCTGGGCTGGCCCTGGGCCCTCAGGGCTGAAGGGCAGAAGCAGGGTGGCAGTAAAGTAGCACAGGGAAGCACACAGTAGATGTTAGTTGGGGAGCTGGGGGACAGAGGGCAAGGGGAAAGGGGGCATCCTTGAGGAGGGGTATGGACTAGAGAGTGGGGGGAGCTGGAGGCATGGAAGGTCCCAGGAATCAGGGACTGACAGGAACAGATTCCTGCACCCACCCACTGGATAGAAGCTGCAGCAGCCAGAGCAGCAGCCCTGGCTTGCCTAGGCCAAGGGCCCTGATTGAGTCCCTCTGAGGATGAGGAAGAAGAGGAGGAGGTAGAGGAGGAGGAGGAGAACGAGGAGGAGGAGGAGGAGGAGGAGGAAGAGGAGGAGGAAGAGGAGGAGGAAGAAGAGGAGGAGGAGTAGGAGGGGCAGGAGGGCAGCTGTCAGTAGGCAACGGGATTAATAGAGGCCTCCATTACGGAGGCAGGTGTCCAGGCAGGCACCCAGCAACCCTCAGGGGCAGCTCAGGGCACCCAGGGACCTGGTGTGGGTATCTCTGGGGCGGGAACTGTCAGTCAGTCAGCAAGACTGTGTGTCAGTGCACATGGTGGGAAAGGGGCCTGGCGGACCTTGGTCCCCAGCCCTGGGCTGTCAGATGCCAGCCCCATGCCCAGACACACACCAATCTGCCCATAGCCCCTTGGCCCGGCCGACCAGCACCTGCTTTGCCCTGGGGCTCTGGCTCTGGTGGCTGGCCACCACCCCTCAGGTCAAGTTCAGCGTGGGGGTCATGGCTGCTGGTCAACTGGATGGGCAGGGTCCCCGTAGCCTAGCAACCACAGGAGCCCTCTGTGATGTCCTAGCCCCTGGCAATCTGTGCTGGCCACACTGGCACTGGGTAGCCCAACTGCCCTGCCACTAGGTGAGGCAACAGCGCCCAGGCGCCTGGGCCCTGGCACAGAGGGACGGAAGGATGGGAAGACAGTGCTGACCGAAGAGGGACCTCAGGGCTGGCAGCCAAGAGAAGACAGGTGGAGGTGTGCCCGGGATCCAGGGAGCCCAGGCCAGAGCTGCCTGCATGCCTGCCTGCCTTCCTGGATGTCTGTATGCTGCCTTTGTCCAGGTAGGTTTCTCAGGTCCCCTCCACTCCTGTCCTCTCCTGTCCTCTCCTGTCCTCACCATCCTCTCCCCTCTCCTCTCCTCTGCACTTTGCTTCTCTCCTTTGTCTGTCCTCTCTTCCAGGTGCCCTGCTCACCAGCTCCAGCACTTGTGATGGTTCTCCAGTGACAGCTGTTCGCATCCCCTTCCACCCCCTGCCTGCCCCTAATGTGACCCAGCTCACAGGGTCTCCGGCTCACTCCACCCAAACCCACACGCCCCAACACATTCCCTGGTTCAGCCTCTCTGCCCTATTCAGCCAAACTGGCCCCTTTGCAACCTACCTGTGCATCGTTGATTCTCTTCACCATTCAAGGAGAGATCTCCTTTTGTACTTAGCTTGGTTGACTGCTGGATGGATGGATGGATGGATGGATGGATGGATGGATGGATGGATGGATAGATGGATGGGTGGATGGATGGATGGACAGGTCAATGGATCGGTTTTGTAGAGGGAGAGTACCATCTAGGGGTACTGGAGACCCCTGGTGTCAGATCCTTAGTCAATGTCAAATGTAAAACATTAATTCAACAATAACAAAAGTGAGTAAGCACCTAAATAAATAAACAAATAAATAAATATAAAATCTGTGTTAAAAAATACATGGTGTCTTTGCCTTTCTGCATATGGAATGCTGTGAGGATCTTAACAAGGAAAGCATTTTCCTGAGTAGCCCATTTGAAGTCGTGGCATATTTCCTTTTCCTTTTTCTTTTATTACTTTCTATTTTCTTGATTATTCACTGGAATAAATAGATAGGAATTGAGAGGGAAGGGAGGGAGAGAGAGTTTGAGACACAGAGAGAAACACCTGCAGCACTTCTGCACCACTTGTAAAGATTTCCTCTGGCAGGTGGGGACCAGGGTGTTGAAGCCCAGTCCTCCTGCATTGTAACATGAGTGCTTAACTGGGTGTGGCACCACCTGGTACCCTTGAAGGGGCACTTTTTTTTAGCAATGAAAAGAAATTCTCGTGGCAAGGTAATAAATAAATGAAGAAGTAATTAAAAGTGCATTTACATTAACTCAGTGGAAACACACTGGGACATATAAGTCTCTGTTACCTGTATTACTTCTTCATTTATGGATTGATTGCCTCAAGGGGTTATTGCCACAGCTGAGTGCCTGCACCACGAATAATCCACAGCTCCTGCACTCCATTTGTTCCCCTTTCGCTGCCCTTGTTGCTTGGTCACTGTGGTGGTTATTGTTGTTGTTGTTGTTGTTGTTGTTGTTACTGACCTTGCATCTGACAGACACAAAAGGAGAGAGCAGAGGAAATACAGGGTGGGAGAGAAAGATAGAACTCCTAAAGACCTGCTTCACCCCCTGTAAAGCGACTCCCCGGCAGGTGGCGGTCTGGGGGCCAGACCCCAGATCCTTCCACCTGTCCCCTTTTCGTGAGCGCCACAAGCCCTTAACCCTCTGACATACCGCCAAACCTCCCTGGATTTACTTTTGAAGGCAATATGACCTGCCTCGTTTTGAATCCTCATTATCCTGAGGGTCAGTGCTGGAGACAGTGTCATGACACGACACACGGAGATCTCTGGTATCAGAGAGCACCTGGAACAGCAGCTGGGGCTCTAGTGCCAGGGCAGGAGCAACTCCTCATCCACCCTCCACGGAGTCCACCTGCCTGCATTTTGGTCCTTTTCCCTCCAAAAAAGATTTTTCCCTTTTTTCACTTTGAGACTGGCAGCAGACAGGTTACCCAGGCAGGACGAAAAAAATAAAAAGCCTTTTTTTTTTTTTTTTTTTTTTTTTTTTTAAACCGAAGTGAATGACCATCTTCTGGAAAGTATAGGTTTTGAACCTGAAAACTCTGTCTGTCTGTCTCTTAGTCCACAGAAAGAGCCACTAGCCCAGCCATATCTCACGCTCAGATGGGGTGTTTTTGCCAGTCAAAGGTCTGCACAGCACACTAGGGATTGGGCGGCAGGAGACCCAAATGTTACAATGTAGATGGACTGTTTGCAGTTCTTGCTCCCCAGGACATTGGACTGTCTCAACTCCCTCCCCTACAGCATGAAAAAAAGACTCTTGACAACCTTGGAGCAAATGGAGTGGGGGTGAGGGGAGCTGTTTGCATGTCTGCGCTGCTGATGCCCAGGTGTCTGTGGGGGGCCGTGGCACAGGCTGTAAGGGGGCTAGGGGGCAGAAGGAGACTGTTTGAGAGGCAGGCTACAGGCAGGGGAGCCCGTGAGTGTGTGCAGGGCTGTGTGTGTGGGTGTGGTGGCAGGGGGTAAGGGCAGGTCCCCCTCTGGATGGTGAGATGGCAGCTGGGCTGGCCCTGGGCCCTCAGGGCTGAAGGGCAGAAGCAGGGTGGCAGTAAAGTAGCACAGGGAAGCACACAGTAGATGTTAGTTGGGGAGCTGGGGGACAGAGGGCAAGGGGAAAGGGGGCATCCTTGAGGAGGGGTATGGACTAGAGAGTGGGGGGAGCTGGAGGCATGGAAGGTCCCAGGAATCAGGGACTGACAGGAACAGATTCCTGCACCCACCCACTGGATAGAAGCTGCAGCAGCCAGAGCAGCAGCCCTGGCTTGCCTAGGCCAAGGGCCCTGATTGAGTCCCTCTGAGGATGAGGAAGAAGAGAAGGAGGTAGAGGAGGAGGAGGAGAAGGAGGAGGAGGAGGAGGAGGAGGAGGAGGAGGAGGAAGAGGAGGAGGAAGAAGAGGAGGAGGAGTAGGAGGGGCAGGAGGGCAGCTGTCAGTAGGCAACGGGATTAATAGAGGCCTCCATTACGGAGGCAGGTGTCCAGGCAGGCACCCAGCAACCCTCAGGGGCAGCTCAGGGCACCCAGGGACCTGGTGTGGGTATCTCTGGGGCGGGAACTGTCAGTCAGTCAGCAAGACTGTGTGTCAGTGCACATGGTGGGACAGGGGCCTGGCGGACCTTGGTCCCCAGCCCTGGGCTGTCAGATGCCAGCCCCATGCCCAGACACACACCAATCTGCCCATAGCCCCTTGGCCCGGCCGACCAGCACCTGCTTTGCCCTGGGGCTCTGGCTCTGGTGGCTGGCCACCACCCCTCAGGTCAAGTTCAGCATGGGGGTCATGGCTGCTGGTCAACTGGATGGGCAGGGTCCCCGTAGCCTAGCAACCACAGGAGCCCTCTGTGATGTCCTAGCCCCTGGCAATCTGTGCTGGCCACACTGGCACTGGGTAGCCCAACTGCCCTGCCACTAGGTGAGGCAACAGCGCCCAGACGCCTGGGCCCTGGCACAGAGGGACGGAAGGATGGGAAGACAGTGCTGACCGAAGAGGGACCTCAGGGCTGGCAGCCAAGAGAAGACAGGTGGAGGTGTGCCCGGGATCCAGGGAGCCCAGGCCAGAGCTGCCTGCATGCCTGCCTGCCTTCCTGGATGTCTGTATGCTGCCTTTGTCCAGGTAGGTTTCTCAGGTCCCCTCCACTCCTGTCCTCTCCTGTCCTCTCCTGTCCTCACCATCCTCTCCCCTCTCCTCTCCTCTGCACTTTGCTTCTCTCCTTTGTCTGTCCTCTCTTCCAGGTGCCCTGCTCACCAGCTCCAGCACTTGTGATGGTTCTCCAGTGACAGCTGTTCGCATCCCCTTCCACCCGCTGCCTGCCCCTAATGTGACCCAGCTCACAGGGTCTCCGGCTCACTCCACCCAAACCCACACGCCCCAACACATTCCCTGGTTCAGCCTCTCTGCCCTATTCAGCCAAACTGGCCCCTTTGCAACCTACCTGTGCATCGTTGATTCTCTTCACCATTCAAGGAGAGATCTCCTTTTGTACTTAGCTTGGTTGACTGCTGGATGGATGGATGGATGGATGGATGGATGGATGGATGGATGGATAGATGGATGGGTGGATGGATGGATGGACAGGTCAATGGATCGGTTTTGTAGAGGGAGAGTACCATCTAGCGGTACTGGAGACCCCTGGTGTCAGATCCTTAGTCAATGTCAAATGTAAAACATTAATTCAACAATAACAAAAGTGAGTAAGCACCTAAATAAATAAACAAATAAATAAATATAAAATCTGTGTTAAAAAATACATGGTGTCTTTGCCTTTCTGCATATGGAATGCTGTGAGGATCTTAACAAGGAAAGCATTTTCCTGAGTAGCCCATTTGAAGTCGTGGCATATTTCCTTTTCCTTTTTCTTTTATTACTTTCTATTTTCTTGATTATTCACTGGAATAAATAGATAGGAATTGAGAGGGAAGGGAGGGAGAGAGAGTTTGAGACACAGAGAGAAACACCTGCAGCACTTCTGCACCACTTGTAAAGATTTCCCCTGGCAGGTGGGGACCAGGGTGTTGAAGCCCAGTCCTCCTGCATTGTAACATGAGTGCTTAACTGGGTGTGGCACCACCTGGTACCCTTGAAGGGGCACTTTTTTTTAGCAATGAAAAGAAATTCTCGTGGCAAGGTAATAAATAAATGAAGAAGTAATTAAAAGTGCATTTACATTAACTCAGTGGAAACACACTGGGACATATAAGTCTCTGTTACCTGTATTACTTCTTCATTTATGGATTGATTGCCTCAAGGGGTTATTGCCACAGCTGAGTGCCTGCACCACGAATAATCCACAGCTCCTGCACTCCATTTGTTCCCCTTTCGCTGCCCTTGTTGCTTGGTCACTGTGGTGGTTATTGTTGTTGTTGTTGTTGTTGTTGTTGTTGTTGTTACTGACCTTGCATCTGACAGACACAAAAGGAGAGAGCAGAGGAAATACAGGGTGGGAGAGAAAGATAGAACTCCTAAAGACCTGCTTCACCCCCTGTAAAGCGACTCCCCGGCAGGTGGCGGTCTGGGGGCCAGACCCCAGATCCTTCCACCTGTCCCCTTTTCGTGAGCGCCACAAGCCCTTAACCCTCTGACATACCGCCAAACCTCCCTGGATTTACTTTTGAAGGCAATATGACCTGCCTCGTTTTGAATCCTCATTATCCTGAGGGTCAGTGCTGGAGACAGTGTCATGACACGACACACGGAGATCTCTGGTATCAGAGAGCACCTGGAACAGCAGCTGGGGCTCTAGTGCCAGGGCAGGAGCAACTCCTCATCCACCCTCCACGGAGTCCACCTGCCTGCATTTTGGTCCTTTTCCCTCCAAAAAAGATTTTTCCCTTTTTTCACTTTGAGACTGGCAGCAGACAGGTTACCCAGGCAGGACGAAAAAAATAAAAAGCCTTTTTTTTTTTTTTTTTTTTTTTTTTTTAAACCGAAGTGAATGACCATCTTCTGGAAAGTATAGGTTTTGAACCTGAAAACTCTGTCTGTCTGTCTCTTAGTCCACAGAAAGAGCCACTAGCCCAGCCATATCTCACGCTCAGATGGGGTGTTTTTGCCAGTCAAAGGTCTGCACAGCACACTAGGGATTGGGCGGCAGGAGACCCAAATGTTACAATGTAGATGGACTGTTTGCAGTTCTTGCTCCCCAGGACATTGGACTGTCTCAACTCCCTCCCCTACAGCATGAAAAAAAGACTCTTGACAACCTTGGAGCAAATGGAGTGGGGGTGAGGGGAGCTGTTTGCATGTCTGCGCTGCTGATGCCCAGGTGTCTGTGGGGGGCCGTGGCACAGGCTGTAAGGGGGCTAGGGGGCAGAAGGAGACTGTTTGAGAGGCAGGCTACAGGCAGGGGAGCCCGTGAGTGTGTGCAGGGCTGTGTGTGTGGGTGTGGTGGCAGGGGGTAAGGGCAGGTCCCCCTCTGGATGGTGAGATGGCAGCTGGGCTGGCCCTGGGCCCTCAGGGCTGAAGGGCAGAAGCAGGGTGGCAGTAAAGTAGCACAGGGAAGCACACAGTAGATGTTAGTTGGGGAGCTGGGGGACAGAGGGCAAGGGGAAAGGGGGCATCCTTGAGGAGGGGTATGGACTAGAGAGTGGGGGGAGCTGGAGGCATGGAAGGTCCCAGGAATCAGGGACTGACAGGAACAGATTCCTGCACCCACCCACTGGATAGAAGCTGCAGCAGCCAGAGCAGCAGCCCTGGCTTGCCTAGGCCAAGGGCCCTGATTGAGTCCCTCTGAGGATGAGGAAGAAGAGGAGGAGGTAGAGGAGGAGGAGGAGAACGAGGAGGAGGAGGAGGAGGAGGAGGAGGAGGAAGAGGAGGAGGAAGAGGAGGAGGAAGAAGAGGAGGAGGAGTAGGAGGGGCAGGAGGGCAGCTGTCAGTAGGCAACGGGATTAATAGAGGCCTCCATTACGGAGGCAGGTGTCCAGGCAGGCACCCAGCAACCCTCAGGGGCAGCTCAGGGCACCCAGGGACCTGGTGTGGGTATCTCTGGGGCGGGAACTGTCAGTCAGTCAGCAAGACTGTGTGTCAGTGCACATGGTGGGACAGGGGCCTGGCGGACCTTGGTCCCCAGCCCTGGGCTGTCAGATGCCAGCCCCATGCCCAGACACACACCAATCTGCCCATAGCCCCTTGGCCCTGCCGACCAGCACCTGCTTTGCCCTGGGGCTCTGGCTCTGGTGGCTGGCCACCACCCCTCAGGTCAAGTTCAGCGTGGGGGTCATGGCTGCTGGTCAACTGGATGGGCAGGGTCCCCGTAGCCTAGCAACCACAGGAGCCCTCTGTGATGTCCTAGCCCCTGGCAATCTGTGCTGGCCACACTGGCACTGGGTAGCCCAACTGCCCTGCCACTAGGTGAGGCAACAGCGCCCAGACGCCTGGGCCCTGGCACAGAGGGACGGAAGGATGGGAAGACAGTGCTGACCGAAGAGGGACCTCAGGGCTGGCAGCCAAGAGAAGACAGGTGGAGGTGTGCCCGGGATCCAGGGAGCCCAGGCCAGAGCTGCCTGCATGCCTGCCTGCCTTCCTGGATGTCTGTATGCTGCCTTTGTCCAGGTAGGTTTCTCAGGTCCCCTCCACTCCTGTCCTCTCCTGTCCTCTCCTGTCCTCACCATCCTCTCCCCTCTCCTCTCCTCTGCACTTTGCTTCTCTCCTTTGTCTGTCCTCTCTTCCAGGTGCCCTGCTCACCAGCTCCAGCACTTGTGATGGTTCTCCAGTGACAGCTGTTCGCATCCCCTTCCACCCGCTGCCTGCCCCTAATGTGACCCAGCTCACAGGGTCTCCGGCTCACTCCACCCAAACCCACACGCCCCAACACATTCCCTGGTTCAGCCTCTCTGCCCTATTCAGCCAAACTGGCCCCTTTGCAACCTACCTGTGCATCGTTGATTCTCTTCACCATTCAAGGAGAGATCTCCTTTTGTACTTAGCTTGGTTGACTGCTGGATGGATGGATGGATGGATGGATGGATGGATGGATGGATGGATGGATAGATGGATGGGTGGATGGATGGATGGACAGGTCAATGGATCGGTTTTGTAGAGGGAGAGTACCATCTAGCGGTACTGGAGACCCCTGGTGTCAGATCCTTAGTCAATGTCAAATGTAAAACATTAATTCAACAATAACAAAAGTGAGTAAGCACCTAAATAAATAAACAAATAAATAAATATAAAATCTGTGTTAAAAAATACATGGTGTCTTTGCCTTTCTGCATATGGAATGCTGTGAGGATCTTAACAAGGAAAGCATTTTCCTGAGTAGCCCATTTGAAGTCGTGGCATATTTCCTTTTCCTTTTTCTTTTATTCCTTTCTATTTTCTTGATTATTCACTGGAATAAATAGATAGGAATTGAGAGGGAAGGGAGGGAGAGAGAGTTTGAGACACAGAGAGAAACACCTGCAGCACTTCTGCACCACTTGTAAAGATTTCCCCTGGCAGGTGGGGACCAGGGTGTTGAAGCCCAGTCCTCCTGCATTGTAACATGAGTGCTTAACTGGGTGTGGCACCACCTGGTACCCTTGAAGGGGCACTTTTTTTTAGCAATGAAAAGAAATTCTCGTGGCAAGGTAATAAATAAATGAAGAAGTAATTAAAAGTGCATTTACATTAACTCAGTGGAAACACACTGGGACATATAAGTCTCTGTTACCTGTATTACTTCTTCATTTATGGATTGATTGCCTCAAGGGGTTATTGCCACAGCTGAGTGCCTGCACCACGAATAATCCACAGCTCCTGCACTCCATTTGTTCCCCTTTCGCTGCCCTTGTTGCTTGGTCACTGTGGTGGTTATTGTTGTTGTTGTTGTTGTTGTTGTTGTTACTGACCTTGCATCTGACAGACACAAAAGGAGAGAGCAGAGGAAATACAGGGTGGGAGAGAAAGATAGAACTCCTAAAGACCTGCTTCACCCCCTGTAAAGCGACTCCCCGGCAGGTGGCGGTCTGGGGGCCAGACCCCAGATCCTTCCACCTGTCCCCTTTTCGTGAGCGCCACAAGCCCTTAACCCTCTGACATACCGCCAAACCTCCCTGGATTTACTTTTGAAGGCAATATGACCTGCCTCGTTTTGAATCCTCATTATCCTGAGGGTCAGTGCTGGAGACAGTGTCATGACACGACACACGGAGATCTCTGGTATCAGAGAGCACCTGGAACAGCAGCTGGGGCTCTAGTGCCAGGGCAGGAGCAACTCCTCATCCACCCTCCACGGAGTCCACCTGCCTGCATTTTGGTCCTTTTCCCTCCAAAAAAGATTTTTCCCTTTTTTCACTTTGAGACTGGCAGCAGACAGGTTACCCAGGCAGGACGAAAAAAATAAAAAGCCTTTTTTTTTTTTTTTTTTTTTTTTTTTTAAACCGAAGTGAATGACCATCTTCTGGAAAGTATAGGTTTTGAACCTGAAAACTCTGTCTGTCTGTCTCTTAGTCCACAGAAAGAGCCACTAGCCCAGCCATATCTCACGCTCAGATGGGGTGTTTTTGCCAGTCAAAGGTCTGCACAGCACACTAGGGATTGGGCGGCAGGAGACCCAAATGTTACAATGTAGATGGACTGTTTGCAGTTCTTGCTCCCCAGGACATTGGACTGTCTCAACTCCCTCCCCTACAGCATGAAAAAAAGACTCTTGACAACCTTGGAGCAAATGGAGTGGGGGTGAGGGGAGCTGTTTGCATGTCTGCGCTGCTGATGCCCAGGTGTCTGTGGGGGGCCGTGGCACAGGCTGTAAGGGGGCTAGGGGGCAGAAGGAGACTGTTTGAGAGGCAGGCTACAGGCAGGGGAGCCCGTGAGTGTGTGCAGGGCTGTGTGTGTGGGTGTGGTGGCAGGGGGTAAGGGCAGGTCCCCCTCTGGATGGTGAGATGGCAGCTGGGCTGGCCCTGGGCCCTCAGGGCTGAAGGGCAGAAGCAGGGTGGCAGTAAAGTAGCACAGGGAAGCACACAGTAGATGTTAGTTGGGGAGCTGGGGGACAGAGGGCAAGGGGAAAGGGGGCATCCTTGAGGAGGGGTATGGACTAGAGAGTGGGGGGAGCTGGAGGCATGGAAGGTCCCAGGAATCAGGGACTGACAGGAACAGATTCCTGCACCCACCCACTGGATAGAAGCTGCAGCAGCCAGAGCAGCAGCCCTGGCTTGCCTAGGCCAAGGGCCCTGATTGAGTCCCTCTGAGGATGAGGAAGAAGAGGAGGAGGTAGAGGAGGAGGAGGAGAACGAGGAGGAGGAGGAGGAGGAGGAGGAGGAGGAAGAGGAGGAGGAAGAGGAGGAGGAAGAAGAGGAGGAGGAGTAGGAGGGGCAGGAGGGCAGCTGTCAGTAGGCAACGGGATTAATAGAGGCCTCCATTACGGAGGCAGGTGTCCAGGCAGGCACCCAGCAACCCTCAGGGGCAGCTCAGGGCACCCAGGGACCTGGTGTGGGTATCTCTGGGGCGGGAACTGTCAGTCAGTCAGCAAGACTGTGTGTCAGTGCACATGGTGGGACAGGGGCCTGGCGGACCTTGGTCCCCAGCCCTGGGCTGTCAGATGCCAGCCCCATGCCCAGACACACACCAATCTGCCCATAGCCCCTTGGCCCTGCCGACCAGCACCTGCTTTGCCCTGGGGCTCTGGCTCTGGTGGCTGGCCACCACCCCTCAGGTCAAGTTCAGCGTGGGGGTCATGGCTGCTGGTCAACTGGATGGGCAGGGTCCCCGTAGCCTAGCAACCACAGGAGCCCTCTGTGATGTCCTAGCCCCTGGCAATCTGTGCTGGCCACACTGGCACTGGGTAGCCCAACTGCCCTGCCACTAGGTGAGGCAACAGCGCCCAGACGCCTGGGCCCTGGCACAGAGGGACGGAAGGATGGGAAGACAGTGCTGACCGAAGAGGGACCTCAGGGCTGGCAGCCAAGAGAAGACAGGTGGAGGTGTGCCCGGGATCCAGGGAGCCCAGGCCAGAGCTGCCTGCATGCCTGCCTGCCTTCCTGGATGTCTGTATGCTGCCTTTGTCCAGGTAGGTTTCTCAGGTCCCCTCCACTCCTGTCCTCTCCTGTCCTCTCCTGTCCTCACCATCCTCTCCCCTCTCCTCTCCTCTGCACTTTGCTTCTCTCCTTTGTCTGTCCTCTCTTCCAGGTGCCCTGCTCACCAGCTCCAGCACTTGTGATGGTTCTCCAGTGACAGCTGTTCGCATCCCCTTCCACCCGCTGCCTGCCCCTAATGTGACCCAGCTCACAGGGTCTCCGGCTCACTCCACCCAAACCCACACGCCCCAACACATTCCCTGGTTCAGCCTCTCTGCCCTATTCAGCCAAACTGGCCCCTTTGCAACCTACCTGTGCATCGTTGATTCTCTTCACCATTCAAGGAGAGATCTCCTTTTGTACTTAGCTTGGTTGACTGCTGGATGGATGGATGGATGGATGGATGGATGGATGGATGGATGGATGGATGGATGGATGGATGGATAGATGGATGGGTGGATGGATGGATGGACAGGTCAATGGATCGGTTTTGTAGAGGGAGAGTACCATCTAGCGGTACTGGAGACCCCTGGTGTCAGATCCTTAGTCAATGTCAAATGTAAAACATTAATTCAACAATAACAAAAGTGAGTAAGCACCTAAATAAATAAACAAATAAATAAATATAAAATCTGTGTTAAAAAATACATGGTGTCTTTGCCTTTCTGCATATGGAATGCTGTGAGGATCTTAACAAGGAAAGCATTTTCCTGAGTAGCCCATTTGAAGTCGTGGCATATTTCCTTTTCCTTTTTCTTTTATTACTTTCTATTTTCTTGATTATTCACTGGAATAAATAGATAGGAATTGAGAGGGAAGGGAGGGAGAGAGAGTTTGAGACACAGAGAGAAACACCTGCAGCACTTCTGCACCACTTGTAAAGATTTCCCCTGGCAGGTGGGGACCAGGGTGTTGAAGCCCAGTCCTCCTGCATTGTAACATGAGTGCTTAACTGGGTGTGGCACCACCTGGTACCCTTGAAGGGGCACTTTTTTTTAGCAATGAAAAGAAATTCTCGTGGCAAGGTAATAAATAAATGAAGAAGTAATTAAAAGTGCATTTACATTAACTCAGTGGAAACACACTGGGACATATAAGTCTCTGTTACCTGTATTACTTCTTCATTTATGGATTGATTGCCTCAAGGGGTTATTGCCACAGCTGAGTGCCTGCACCACGAATAATCCACAGCTCCTGCACTCCATTTGTTCCCCTTTCGCTGCCCTTGTTGCTTGGTCACTGTGGTGGTTATTGTTGTTGTTGTTGTTGTTGTTGTTGTTACTGACCTTGCATCTGACAGACACAAAAGGAGAGAGCAGAGGAAATACAGGGTGGGAGAGAAAGATAGAACTCCTAAAGACCTGCTTCACCCCCTGTAAAGCGACTCCCCGGCAGGTGGCGGTCTGGGGGCCAGACCCCAGATCCTTCCACCTGTCCCCTTTTCGTGAGCGCCACAAGCCCTTAACCCTCTGACATACCGCCAAACCTCCCTGGATTTACTTTTGAAGGCAATATGACCTGCCTCGTTTTGAATCCTCATTATCCTGAGGGTCAGTGCTGGAGACAGTGTCATGACACGACACACGGAGATCTCTGGTATCAGAGAGCACCTGGAACAGCAGCTGGGGCTCTAGTGCCAGGGCAGGAGCAACTCCTCATCCACCCTCCACGGAGTCCACCTGCCTGCATTTTGGTCCTTTTCCCTCCAAAAAAGATTTTTCCCTTTTTTCACTTTGAGACTGGCAGCAGACAGGTTACCCAGGCAGGACGAAAAAAATAAAAAGCCTTTTTTTTTTTTTTTTTTTTTTTTTAAACCGAAGTGAATGACCATCTTCTGGAAAGTATAGGTTTTGAACCTGAAAACTCTGTCTGTCTGTCTCTTAGTCCACAGAAAGAGCCACTAGCCCAGCCATATCTCACGCTCAGATGGGGTGTTTTTGCCAGTCAAAGGTCTGCACAGCACACTAGGGATTGGGCGGCAGGAGACCCAAATGTTACAATGTAGATGGACTGTTTGCAGTTCTTGCTCCCCAGGACATTGGACTGTCTCAACTCCCTCCCCTACAGCATGAAAAAAAGACTCTTGACAACCTTGGAGCAAATGGAGTGGGGGTGAGGGGAGCTGTTTGCATGTCTGCGCTGCTGATGCCCAGGTGTCTGTGGGGGGCCGTGGCACAGGCTGTAAGGGGGCTAGGGGGCAGAAGGAGACTGTTTGAGAGGCAGGCTACAGGCAGGGGAGCCCGTGAGTGTGTGCAGGGCTGTGTGTGTGGGTGTGGTGGCAGGGGGTAAGGGCAGGTCCCCCTCTGGATGGTGAGATGGCAGCTGGGCTGGCCCTGGGCCCTCAGGGCTGAAGGGCAGAAGCAGGGTGGCAGTAAAGTAGCACAGGGAAGCACACAGTAGATGTTAGTTGGGGAGCTGGGGGACAGAGGGCAAGGGGAAAGGGGGCATCCTTGAGGAGGGGTATGGACTAGAGAGTGGGGGGAGCTGGAGGCATGGAAGGTCCCAGGAATCAGGGACTGACAGGAACAGATTCCTGCACCCACCCACTGGATAGAAGCTGCAGCAGCCAGAGCAGCAGCCCTGGCTTGCCTAGGCCAAGGGCCCTGATTGAGTCCCTCTGAGGATGAGGAAGAAGAGGAGGAGGTAGAGGAGGAGGAGGAGAACGAGGAGGAGGAGGAGGAGGAGGAGGAGGAGGAAGAGGAGGAGGAAGAGGAGGAGGAAGAAGAGGAGGAGGAGTAGGAGGGGCAGGAGGGCAGCTGTCAGTAGGCAACGGGATTAATAGAGGCCTCCATTACGGAGGCAGGTGTCCAGGCAGGCACCCAGCAACCCTCAGGGGCAGCTCAGGGCACCCAGGGACCTGGTGTGGGTATCTCTGGGGCGGGAACTGTCAGTCAGTCAGCAAGACTGTGTGTCAGTGCACATGGTGGGACAGGGGCCTGGCGGACCTTGGTCCCCAGCCCTGGGCTGTCAGATGCCAGCCCCATGCCCAGACACACACCAATCTGCCCATAGCCCCTTGGCCCTGCCGACCAGCACCTGCTTTGCCCTGGGGCTCTGGCTCTGGTGGCTGGCCACCACCCCTCAGGTCAAGTTCAGCGTGGGGGTCATGGCTGCTGGTCAACTGGATGGGCAGGGTCCCCGTAGCCTAGCAACCACAGGAGCCCTCTGTGATGTCCTAGCCCCTGGCAATCTGTGCTGGCCACACTGGCACTGGGTAGCCCAACTGCCCTGCCACTAGGTGAGGCAACAGCGCCCAGACGCCTGGGCCCTGGCACAGAGGGACGGAAGGATGGGAAGACAGTGCTGACCGAAGAGGGACCTCAGGGCTGGCAGCCAAGAGAAGACAGGTGGAGGTGTGCCCGGGATCCAGGGAGCCCAGGCCAGAGCTGCCTGCATGCCTGCCTGCCTTCCTGGATGTCTGTATGCTGCCTTTGTCCAGGTAGGTTTCTCAGGTCCCCTCCACTCCTGTCCTCTCCTGTCCTCTCCTGTCCTCACCATCCTCTCCCCTCTCCTCTCCTCTGCACTTTGCTTCTCTCCTTTGTCTGTCCTCTCTTCCAGGTGCCCTGCTCACCAGCTCCAGCACTTGTGATGGTTCTCCAGTGACAGCTGTTCGCATCCCCTTCCACCCGCTGCCTGCCCCTAATGTGACCCAGCTCACAGGGTCTCCGGCTCACTCCACCCAAACCCACACGCCCCAACACATTCCCTGGTTCAGCCTCTCTGCCCTATTCAGCCAAACTGGCCCCTTTGCAACCTACCTGTGCATCGTTGATTCTCTTCACCATTCAAGGAGAGATCTCCTTTTGTACTTAGCTTGGTTGACTGCTGGATGGATGGATGGATGGATGGATGGATGGATGGATGGATGGATGGATGGATGGATGGATGGATAGATGGATGGGTGGTTGGATGGATGGACAGGTCAATGGATCGGTTTTGTAGAGGGAGAGTACCATCTAGCGGTACTGGAGACCCCTGGTGTCAGATCCTTAGTCAATGTCAAATGTAAAACATTAATTCAACAATAACAAAAGTGAGTAAGCACCTAAATAAATAAACAAATAAATAAATATAAAATCTGTGTTAAAAAATACATGGTGTCTTTGCCTTTCTGCATATGGAATGCTGTGAGGATCTTAACAAGGAAAGCATTTTCCTGAGTAGCCCATTTGAAGTCGTGGCATATTTCCTTTTCCTTTTTCTTTTATTACTTTCTATTTTCTTGATTATTCACTGGAATAAATAGATAGGAATTGAGAGGGAAGGGAGGGAGAGAGAGTTTGAGACACAGAGAGAAACACCTGCAGCACTTCTGCACCACTTGTAAAGATTTCCCCTGGCAGGTGGGGACCAGGGTGTTGAAGCCCAGTCCTCCTGCATTGTAACATGAGTGCTTAACTGGGTGTGGCACCACCTGGTACCCTTGAAGGGGCACTTTTTTTTAGCAATGAAAAGAAATTCTCGTGGCAAGGTAATAAATAAATGAAGAAGTAATTAAAAGTGCATTTACATTAACTCAGTGGAAACACACTGGGACATATAAGTCTCTGTTACCTGTATTACTTCTTCATTTATGGATTGATTGCCTCAAGGGGTTATTGCCACAGCTGAGTGCCTGCACCACGAATAATCCACAGCTCCTGCACTCCATTTGTTCCCCTTTCGCTGCCCTTGTTGCTTGGTCACTGTGGTGGTTATTGTTGTTGTTGTTGTTGTTGTTGTTGTTGTTGTTGTTACTGACCTTGCATCTGACAGACACAAAAGGAGAGAGCAGAGGAAATACAGGGTGGGAGAGAAAGATAGAACTCCTAAAGACCTGCTTCACCCCCTGTAAAGCGACTCCCCGGCAGGTGGCGGTCTGGGGGCCAGACCCCAGATCCTTCCACCTGTCCCCTTTTCGTGAGCGCCACAAGCCCTTAACCCTCTGACATACCGCCAAACCTCCCTGGATTTACTTTTGAAGGCAATATGACCTGCCTCGTTTTGAATCCTCATTATCCTGAGGGTCAGTGCTGGAGACAGTGTCATGACACGACACACGGAGATCTCTGGTATCAGAGAGCACCTGGAACAGCAGCTGGGGCTCTAGTGCCAGGGCAGGAGCAACTCCTCATCCACCCTCCACGGAGTCCACCTGCCTGCATTTTGGTCCTTTTCCCTCCAAAAAAGATTTTTCCCTTTTTTCACTTTGAGACTGGCAGCAGACAGGTTACCCAGGCAGGACGAAAAAAATAAAAAGCCTTTTTTTTTTTTTTTTTAAACCGAAGTGAATGACCATCTTCTGGAAAGTATAGGTTTTGAACCTGAAAACTCTGTCTGTCTGTCTCTTAGTCCACAGAAAGAGCCACTAGCCCAGCCATATCTCACGCTCAGATGGGGTGTTTTTGCCAGTCAAAGGTCTGCACAGCACACTAGGGATTGGGCGGCAGGAGACCCAAATGTTACAATGTAGATGGACTGTTTGCAGTTCTTGCTCCCCAGGACATTGGACTGTCTCAACTCCCTCCCCTACAGCATGAAAAAAAGACTCTTGACAACCTTGGAGCAAATGGAGTGGGGGTGAGGGGAGCTGTTTGCATGTCTGCGCTGCTGATGCCCAGGTGTCTGTGGGGGGCCGTGGCACAGGCTGTAAGGGGGCTAGGGGGCAGAAGGAGACTGTTTGAGAGGCAGGCTACAGGCAGGGGAGCCCGTGAGTGTGTGCAGGGCTGTGTGTGTGGGTGTGGTGGCAGGGGGTAAGGGCAGGTCCCCCTCTGGATGGTGAGATGGCAGCTGGGCTGGCCCTGGGCCCTCAGGGCTGAAGGGCAGAAGCAGGGTGGCAGTAAAGTAGCACAGGGAAGCACACAGTAGATGTTAGTTGGGGAGCTGGGGGACAGAGGGCAAGGGGAAAGGGGGCATCCTTGAGGAGGGGTATGGACTAGAGAGTGGGGGGAGCTGGAGGCATGGAAGGTCCCAGGAATCAGGGACTGACAGGAACAGATTCCTGCACCCACCCACTGGATAGAAGCTGCAGCAGCCAGAGCAGCAGCCCTGGCTTGCCTAGGCCAAGGGCCCTGATTGAGTCCCTCTGAGGATGAGGAAGAAGAGGAGGAGGTAGAGGAGGAGGAGGAGAACGAGGAGGAGGAGGAGGAGGAGGAGGAGGAGGAGGAAGAGGAGGAGGAAGAGGAGGAGGAAGAAGAGGAGGAGGAGTAGGAGGGGCAGGAGGGCAGCTGTCAGTAGGCAACGGGATTAATAGAGGCCTCCATTACGGAGGCAGGTGTCCAGGCAGGCACCCAGCAACCCTCAGGGGCAGCTCAGGGCACCCAGGGACCTGGTGTGGGTATCTCTGGGGCGGGAACTGTCAGTCAGTCAGCAAGACTGTGTGTCAGTGCACATGGTGGGACAGGGGCCTGGCGGACCTTGGTCCCCAGCCCTGGGCTGTCAGATGCCAGCCCCATGCCCAGACACACACCAATCTGCCCATAGCCCCTTGGCCCTGCCGACCAGCACCTGCTTTGCCCTGGGGCTCTGGCTCTGGTGGCTGGCCACCACCCCTCAGGTCAAGTTCAGCGTGGGGGTCATGGCTGCTGGTCAACTGGATGGGCAGGGTCCCCGTAGCCTAGCAACCACAGGAGCCCTCTGTGATGTCCTAGCCCCTGGCAATCTGTGCTGGCCACACTGGCACTGGGTAGCCCAACTGCCCTGCCACTAGGTGAGGCAACAGCGCCCAGACGCCTGGGCCCTGGCACAGAGGGACGGAAGGATGGGAAGACAGTGCTGACCGAAGAGGGACCTCAGGGCTGGCAGCCAAGAGAAGACAGGTGGAGGTGTGCCCGGGATCCAGGGAGCCCAGGCCAGAGCTGCCTGCATGCCTGCCTGCCTTCCTGGATGTCTGTATGCTGCCTTTGTCCAGGTAGGTTTCTCAGGTCCCCTCCACTCCTGTCCTCTCCTGTCCTCTCCTGTCCTCACCATCCTCTCCCCTCTCCTCTCCTCTGCACTTTGCTTCTCTCCTTTGTCTGTCCTCTCTTCCAGGTGCCCTGCTCACCAGCTCCAGCACTTGTGATGGTTCTCCAGTGACAGCTGTTCGCATCCCCTTCCACCCGCTGCCTGCCCCTAATGTGACCCAGCTCACAGGGTCTCCGGCTCACTCCACCCAAACCCACACGCCCCAACACATTCCCTGGTTCAGCCTCTCTGCCCTATTCAGCCAAACTGGCCCCTTTGCAACCTACCTGTGCATCGTTGATTCTCTTCACCATTCAAGGAGAGATCTCCTTTTGTACTTAGCTTGGTTGACTGCTGGATGGATGGATGGATGGATGGATGGATGGATGGATGGATGGATGGATGGATAGATGGATGGGTGGATGGATGGATGGACAGGTCAATGGATCGGTTTTGTAGAGGGAGAGTACCATCTAGGGGTACTGGAGACCCCTGGTGTCAGATCCTTAGTCAATGTCAAATGTAAAACATTAATTCAACAATAACAAAAGTGAGTAAGCACCTAAATAAATAAACAAATAAATAAATATAAAATCTGTGTTAAAAAATACATGGTGTCTTTGCCTTTCTGCATATGGAATGCTGTGAGGATCTTAACAAGGAAAGCATTTTCCTGAGTAGCCCATTTGAAGTCGTGGCATATTTCCTTTTCCTTTTTCTTTTATTACTTTCTATTTTCTTGATTATTCACTGGAATAAATAGATAGGAATTGAGAGGGAAGGGAGGGAGAGAGAGTTTGAGACACAGAGAGAAACACCTGCAGCACTTCTGCACCACTTGTAAAGATTTCCCCTGGCAGGTGGGGACCAGGGTGTTGAAGCCCAGTCCTCCTGCATTGTAACATGAGTGCTTAACTGGGTGTGGCACCACCTGGTACCCTTGAAGGGGCACTTTTTTTTAGCAATGAAAAGAAATTCTCGTGGCAAGGTAATAAATAAATGAAGAAGTAATTAAAAGTGCATTTACATTAACTCAGTGGAAACACACTGGGACATATAAGTCTCTGTTACCTGTATTACTTCTTCATTTATGGATTGATTGCCTCAAGGGGTTATTGCCACAGCTGAGTGCCTGCACCACGAATAATCCACAGCTCCTGCACTCCATTTGTTCCCCTTTCGCTGCCCTTGTTGCTTGGTCACTGTGGTGGTTATTGTTGTTGTTGTTGTTGTTGTTGTTGTTACTGACCTTGCATCTGACAGACACAAAAGGAGAGAGCAGAGGAAATACAGGGTGGGAGAGAAAGATAGAACTCCTAAAGACCTGCTTCACCCCCTGTAAAGCGACTCCCCGGCAGGTGGCGGTCTGGGGGCCAGACCCCAGATCCTTCCACCTGTCCCCTTTTCGTGAGCGCCACAAGCCCTTAACCCTCTGACATACCGCCAAACCTCCCTGGATTTACTTTTGAAGGCAATATGACCTGCCTCGTTTTGAATCCTCATTATCCTGAGGGTCAGTGCTGGAGACAGTGTCATGACACGACACACGGAGATCTCTGGTATCAGAGAGCACCTGGAACAGCAGCTGGGGCTCTAGTGCCAGGGCAGGAGCAACTCCTCATCCACCCTCCACGGAGTCCACCTGCCTGCATTTTGGTCCTTTTCCCTCCAAAAAAGATTTTTCCCTTTTTTCACTTTGAGACTGGCAGCAGACAGGTTACCCAGGCAGGACGAAAAAAATAAAAAGCCTTTTTTTTTTTTTTTTTTTTAAACCGAAGTGAATGACCATCTTCTGGAAAGTATAGGTTTTGAACCTGAAAACTCTGTCTGTCTGTCTCTTAGTCCACAGAAAGAGCCACTAGCCCAGCCATATCTCACGCTCAGATGGGGTGTTTTTGCCAGTCAAAGGTCTGCACAGCACACTAGGGATTGGGCGGCAGGAGACCCAAATGTTACAATGTAGATGGACTGTTTGCAGTTCTTGCTCCCCAGGACATTGGACTGTCTCAACTCCCTCCCCTACAGCATGAAAAAAAGACTCTTGACAACCTTGGAGCAAATGGAGTGGGGGTGAGGGGAGCTGTTTGCATGTCTGCGCTGCTGATGCCCAGGTGTCTGTGGGGGGCCGTGGCACAGGCTGTAAGGGGGCTAGGGGGCAGAAGGAGACTGTTTGAGAGGCAGGCTACAGGCAGGGGAGCCCGTGAGTGTGTGCAGGGCTGTGTGTGTGGGTGTGGTGGCAGGGGGTAAGGGCAGGTCCCCCTCTGGATGGTGAGATGGCAGCTGGGCTGGCCCTGGGCCCTCAGGGCTGAAGGGCAGAAGCAGGGTGGCAGTAAAGTAGCACAGGGAAGCACACAGTAGATGTTAGTTGGGGAGCTGGGGGACAGAGGGCAAGGGGAAAGGGGGCATCCTTGAGGAGGGGTATGGACTAGAGAGTGGGGGGAGCTGGAGGCATGGAAGGTCCCAGGAATCAGGGACTGACAGGAACAGATTCCTGCACCCACCCACTGGATAGAAGCTGCAGCAGCCAGAGCAGCAGCCCTGGCTTGCCTAGGCCAAGGGACCTGATTGAGTCCCTCTGAGGATGAGGAAGAAGAGGAGGAGGTAGAGGAGGAGGAGGAGAAGGAGGAGGAGGAGGAGGAGGAGGAGGAGGAGGAAGAGGAGGAGGAAGAAGAGGAGGAGGAGTAGGAGGGGCAGGAGGGCAGCTGTCAGTAGGCAACGGGATTAATAGAGGCCTCCATTACGGAGGCAGGTGTCCAGGCAGGCACCCAGCAACCCTCAGGGGCAGCTCAGGGCACCCAGGGACCTGGTGTGGGTATCTCTGGGGCGGGAACTGTCAGTCAGTCAGCAAGACTGTGTGTCAGTGCACATGGTGGGACAGGGGCCTGGCGGACCTTGGTCCCCAGCCCTGGGCTGTCAGATGCCAGCCCCATGCCCAGACACACACCAATCTGCCCATAGCCCCTTGGCCCTGCCGACCAGCACCTGCTTTGCCCTGGGGCTCTGGCTCTGGTGGCTGGCCACCACCCCTCAGGTCAAGTTCAGCGTGGGGGTCATGGCTGCTGGTCAACTGGATGGGCAGGGTCCCCGTAGCCTAGCAACCACAGGAGCCCTCTGTGATGTCCTAGCCCCTGGCAATCTGTGCTGGCCACACTGGCACTGGGTAGCCCAACTGCCCTGCCACTAGGTGAGGCAACAGCGCCCAGACGCCTGGGCCCTGGCACAGAGGGACGGAAGGATGGGAAGACAGTGCTGACCGAAGAGGGACCTCAGGGCTGGCAGCCAAGAGAAGACAGGTGGAGGTGTGCCCGGGATCCAGGGAGCCCAGGCCAGAGCTGCCTGCATGCCTGCCTGCCTTCCTGGATGTCTGTATGCTGCCTTTGTCCAGGTAGGTTTCTCAGGTCCCCTCCACTCCTGTCCTCTCCTGTCCTCTCCTGTCCTCACCATCCTCTCCCCTCTCCTCTCCTCTGCACTTTGCTTCTCTCCTTTGTCTGTCCTCTCTTCCAGGTGCCCTGCTCACCAGCTCCAGCACTTGTGATGGTTCTCCAGTGACAGCTGTTCGCATCCCCTTCCACCCGCTGCCTGCCCCTAATGTGACCCAGCTCACAGGGTCTCCGGCTCACTCCACCCAAACCCACACGCCCCAACACATTCCCTGGTTCAGCCTCTCTGCCCTATTCAGCCAAACTGGCCCCTTTGCAACCTACCTGTGCATCGTTGATTCTCTTCACCATTCAAGGAGAGATCTCCTTTTGTACTTAGCTTGGTTGACTGCTGGTGGATGGATGGATGGATGGATGGATGGATGGATGGATGGATGGATGGATGGATGGATGGATAGATGGATGGGTGGATGGATGGATGGACAGGTCAATGGATCGGTTTTGTAGAGGGAGAGTACCATCTAGGGGTACTGGAGACCCCTGGTGTCAGATCCTTAGTCAATGTCAAATGTAAAACATTAATTCAACAATAACAAAAGTGAGTAAGCACCTAAATAAATAAACAAATAAATAAATATAAAATCTGTGTTAAAAAATACATGGTGTCTTTGCCTTTCTGCATATGGAATGCTGTGAGGATCTTAACAAGGAAAGCATTTTCCTGAGTAGCCCATTTGAAGTCGTGGCATATTTCCTTTTCCTTTTTCTTTTATTACTTTCTATTTTCTTGATTATTCACTGGAATAAATAGATAGGAATTGAGAGGGAAGGGAGGGAGAGAGAGTTTGAGACACAGAGAGAAACACCTGCAGCACTTCTGCACCACTTGTAAAGATTTCCCCTGGCAGGTGGGGACCAGGGTGTTGAAGCCCAGTCCTCCTGCATTGTAACATGAGTGCTTAACTGGGTGTGGCACCACCTGGTACCCTTGAAGGGGCACTTTTTTTTAGCAATGAAAAGAAATTCTCGTGGCAAGGTAATAAATAAATGAAGAAGTAATTAAAAGTGCATTTACATTAACTCAGTGGAAACACACTGGGACATATAAGTCTCTGTTACCTGTATTACTTCTTCATTTATGGATTGATTGCCTCAAGGGGTTATTGCCACAGCTGAGTGCCTGCACCACGAATAATCCACAGCTCCTGCACTCCATTTGTTCCCCTTTCGCTGCCCTTGTTGCTTGGTCACTGTGGTGGTTATTGTTGTTGTTGTTGTTGTTGTTGTTGTTACTGACCTTGCATCTGACAGACACAAAAGGAGAGAGCAGAGGAAATACAGGGTGGGAGAGAAAGATAGAACTCCTAAAGACCTGCTTCACCCCCTGTAAAGCGACTCCCCGGCAGGTGGCGGTCTGGGGGCCAGACCCCAGATCCTTCCACCTGTCCCCTTTTCGTGAGCGCCACAAGCCCTTAACCCTCTGACATACCGCCAAACCTCCCTGGATTTACTTTTGAAGGCAATATGACCTGCCTCGTTTTGAATCCTCATTATCCTGAGGGTCAGTGCTGGAGACAGTGTCATGACACGACACACGGAGATCTCTGGTATCAGAGAGCACCTGGAACAGCAGCTGGGGCTCTAGTGCCAGGGCAGGAGCAACTCCTCATCCACCCTCCACGGAGTCCACCTGCCTGCATTTTGGTCCTTTTCCCTCCAAAAAAGATTTTTCCCTTTTTTCACTTTGAGACTGGCAGCAGACAGGTTACCCAGGCAGGACGAAAAAAATAAAAAGCCTTTTTTTTTTTTTTTTTTTTTTTTTTAAACCGAAGTGAATGACCATCTTCTGGAAAGTATAGGTTTTGAACCTGAAAACTCTGTCTGTCTGTCTCTTAGTCCACAGAAAGAGCCACTAGCCCAGCCATATCTCACGCTCAGATGGGGTGTTTTTGCCAGTCAAAGGTCTGCACAGCACACTAGGGATTGGGCGGCAGGAGACCCAAATGTTACAATGTAGATGGACTGTTTGCAGTTCTTGCTCCCCAGGACATTGGACTGTCTCAACTCCCTCCCCTACAGCATGAAAAAAAGACTCTTGACAACCTTGGAGCAAATGGAGTGGGGGTGAGGGGAGCTGTTTGCATGTCTGCGCTGCTGATGCCCAGGTGTCTGTGGGGGGCCGTGGCACAGGCTGTAAGGGGGCTAGGGGGCAGAAGGAGACTGTTTGAGAGGCAGGCTACAGGCAGGGGAGCCCGTGAGTGTGTGCAGGGCTGTGTGTGTGGGTGTGGTGGCAGGGGGTAAGGGCAGGTCCCCCTCTGGATGGTGAGATGGCAGCTGGGCTGGCCCTGGGCCCTCAGGGCTGAAGGGCAGAAGCAGGGTGGCAGTAAAGTAGCACAGGGAAGCACACAGTAGATGTTAGTTGGGGAGCTGGGGGACAGAGGGCAAGGGGAAAGGGGGCATCCTTGAGGAGGGGTATGGACTAGAGAGTGGGGGGAGCTGGAGGCATGGAAGGTCCCAGGAATCAGGGACTGACAGGAACAGATTCCTGCACCCACCCACTGGATAGAAGCTGCAGCAGCCAGAGCAGCAGCCCTGGCTTGCCTAGGCCAAGGGACCTGATTGAGTCCCTCTGAGGATGAGGAAGAAGAGGAGGAGGTAGAGGAGGAGGAGGAGAAGGAGGAGGAGGAGGAGGAGGAGGAGGAGGAGGAAGAGGAGGAGGAAGAAGAGGAGGAGGAGTAGGAGGGGCAGGAGGGCAGCTGTCAGTAGGCAACGGGATTAATAGAGGCCTCCATTACGGAGGCAGGTGTCCAGGCAGGCACCCACCAACCCTCAGGGGCAGCTCAGGGCACCCAGGGACCTGGTGTGGGTATCTCTGGGGCGGGAACTGTCAGTCAGTCAGCAAGACTGTGTGTCAGTGCACATGGTGGGACAGGGGCCTGGCGGACCTTGGTCCCCAGCCCTGGGCTGTCAGATGCCAGCCCCATGCCCAGACACACACCAATCTGCCCATAGCCCCTTGGCCCGGCCGACCAGCACCTGCTTTGCCCTGGGGCTCTGGCTCTGGTGGCTGGCCACCACCCCTCAGGTCAAGTTCAGCGTGGGGGTCATGGCTGCTGGTCAACTGGATGGGCAGGGTCCCCGTAGCCTAGCAACCACAGGAGCCCTCTGTGATGTCCTAGCCCCTGGCAATCTGTGCTGGCCACACTGGCACTGGGTAGCCCAACTGCCCTGCCACTAGGTGAGGCAACAGCGCCCAGACGCCTGGGCCCTGGCACAGAGGGACGGAAGGATGGGAAGACAGTGCTGACCGAAGAGGGACCTCAGGGGCTGGCAGCCAAGAGAAGACAGGTGGAGGTGTGCCCGGGATCCAGGGAGCCCAGGCCAGAGCTGCCTGCATGCCTTCCTGCCTTCCTGGATGTCTGTATGCTGCCTTTTGTCCAGGTAGGTTTCTCAGGTCCCCTCCCCACTCCTGTCCTCTCCCTGTCCTCTCCTGTCCTCACCATCCTCTCCCCTCTCCTCTCCTCTGCACTTTGCTTCTCTCCCTTTGTCTGTCCTCTCTTCCAGGTGCCCTGCTCACCAGCTCCAGCACTTGTGATGGTTCTCCAGTGACAGCTGTTCGCATCCCCTTCCACCCGCTGCCTGCCCCTAATGTGACCCAGCTCACAGGGTCTCCGGCTCACCTCCACCCAAACCCACACGCCCCAACACATTCCCTGGTTCAGCCTCTCTGCCCTATTCAGCCAAACTGCCCCTTTGCAACCTACCTGTGCATCGTTGATTCTCTTCACCATTCAAGGAGAGATCTCCTTTTGTACTTAGCTTGTGGATGGATGGATGGATGGATGGATGGATGGATGGATGGATAGATGGATGGGTGGATGGATGGATGGACAGGTCAATGGATCGGTTTTGTAGAGGGAGAGTACCATCTAGGGGTACTGGAGACCCCTGGTGTCAGATCCTTAGTCAATGTCAAATGTAAAACATTAATTCAACAATAACAAAAGTGAGTAAGCACCTAAATAAATAAACAAATAAATAAATATAAAATCTGTGTTAAAAAATACATGGTGTCTTTGCCTTTCTGCATATGGAATGCTGTGAGGATCTTAACAAGGAAAGCATTTTCCTGAGTAGCCCATTTGAAGTCGTGGCATATTTCCTTTTCCTTTTTCTTTTATTACTTTCTATTTTCTTGATTATTCACTGGAATAAATAGATAGGAATTGAGAGGGAAGGGAGGGAGAGAGAGTTTGAGACACAGAGAGAAACACCTGCAGCACTTCTGCACCACTTGTAAAGATTTCCCCTGGCAGGTGGGGACCAGGGTGTTGAAGCCCAGTCCTCCTGCATTGTAACATGAGTGCTTAACTGGGTGTGGCACCACCTGGTACCCTTGAAGGGGCACTTTTTTTTAGCAATGAAAAGAAATTCTCGTGGCAAGGTAATAAATAAATGAAGAAGTAATTAAAAGTGCATTTACATTAACTCAGTGGAAACACACTGGGACATATAAGTCTCTGTTACCTGTATTACTTCTTCATTTATGGATTGATTGCCTCAAGGGGTTATTGCCACAGCTGAGTGCCTGCACCACGAATAATCCACAGCTCCTGCACTCCATTTGTTCCCCTTTCGCTGCCCTTGTTGCTTGGTCACTGTGGTGGTTATTGTTGTTGTTGTTGTTGTTGTTGTTGTTACTGACCTTGCATCTGACAGACACAAAAGGAGAGAGCAGAGGAAATACAGGGTGGGAGAGAAAGATAGAACTCCTAAAGACCTGCTTCACCCCCTGTAAAGCGACTCCCCGGCAGGTGGCGGTCTGGGGGCCAGACCCCAGATCCTTCCACCTGTCCCCTTTTCGTGAGCGCCACAAGCCCTTAACCCTCTGACATACCGCCAAACCTCCCTGGATTTACTTTTGAAGGCAATATGACCTGCCTCGTTTTGAATCCTCATTATCCTGAGGGTCAGTGCTGGAGACAGTGTCATGACACGACACACGGAGATCTCTGGTATCAGAGAGCACCTGGAACAGCAGCTGGGGCTCTAGTGCCAGGGCAGGAGCAACTCCTCATCCACCCTCCACGGAGTCCACCTGCCTGCATTTTGGTCCTTTTCCCTCCAAAAAAGATTTTTCCCTTTTTTCACTTTGAGACTGGCAGCAGACAGGTTACCCAGGCAGGACGAAAAAAATAAAAAGCCTTTTTTTTTTTTTTTTTTTTTTTTTTTTAAACCGAAGTGAATGACCATCTTCTGGAAAGTATAGGTTTTGAACCTGAAAACTCTGTCTGTCTGTCTCTTAGTCCACAGAAAGAGCCACTAGCCCAGCCATATCTCACGCTCAGATGGGGTGTTTTTGCCAGTCAAAGGTCTGCACAGCACACTAGGGATTGGGCGGCAGGAGACCCAAATGTTACAATGTAGATGGACTGTTTGCAGTTCTTGCTCCCCAGGACATTGGACTGTCTCAACTCCCTCCCCTACAGCATGAAAAAAAGACTCTTGACAACCTTGGAGCAAATGGAGTGGGGGTGAGGGGAGCTGTTTGCATGTCTGCGCTGCTGATGCCCAGGTGTCTGTGGGGGGCCGTGGCACAGGCTGTAAGGGGGCTAGGGGGCAGAAGGAGACTGTTTGAGAGGCAGGCTACAGGCAGGGGAGCCCGTGAGTGTGTGCAGGGCTGTGTGTGTGGGTGTGGTGGCAGGGGGTAAGGGCAGGTCCCCCTCTGGATGGTGAGATGGCAGCTGGGCTGGCCCTGGGCCCTCAGGGCTGAAGGGCAGAAGCAGGGTGGCAGTAAAGTAGCACAGGGAAGCACACAGTAGATGTTAGTTGGGGAGCTGGGGGACAGAGGGCAAGGGGAAAGGGGGCATCCTTGAGGAGGGGTATGGACTAGAGAGTGGGGGGAGCTGGAGGCATGGAAGGTCCCAGGAATCAGGGACTGACAGGAACAGATTCCTGCACCCACCCACTGGATAGAAGCTGCAGCAGCCAGAGCAGCAGCCCTGGCTTGCCTAGGCCAAGGGCCCTGATTGAGTCCCTCTGAGGATGAGGAAGAAGAGGAGGAGGTAGAGGAGGAGGAGGAGAACGAGGAGGAGGAGGAGGAGGAGGAGGAGGAGGAAGAGGAGGAGGAAGAGGAGGAGGAAGAAGAGGAGGAGGAGTAGGAGGGGCAGGAGGGCAGCTGTCAGTAGGCAACGGGATTAATAGAGGCCTCCATTACGGAGGCAGGTGTCCAGGCAGGCACCCAGCAACCCTCAGTGGCAGCTCAGGGCACCCAGGGACCTGGTGTGGGTATCTCTGGGGCGGGAACTGTCAGTCAGTCAGCAAGACTGTGTGTCAGTGCACATGGTGGGACAGGGGCCTGGCGGACCTTGGTCCCCAGCCCTGGGCTGTCAGATGCCAGCCCCATGCCCAGACACACACCAATCTGCCCATAGCCCCTTGGCCCTGCCGACCAGCACCTGCTTTGCCCTGGGGCTCTGGCTCTGGTGGCTGGCCACCACCCCTCAGGTCAAGTTCAGCGTGGGGGTCATGGCTGCTGGTCAACTGGATGGGCAGGGTCCCCGTAGCCTAGCAACCACAGGAGCCCTCTGTGATGTCCTAGCCCCTGGCAATCTGTGCTGGCCACACTGGCACTGGGTAGCCCAACTACCCTGCCACTAGGTGAGGCAACAGCGCCCAGACGCCTGGGCCCTGGCACAGAGGGACGGAAGGATGGGAAGACAGTGCTGACCGAAGAGGGACCTCAGGGCTGGCAGCCAAGAGAAGACAGGTGGAGGTGTGCCCGGGATCCAGGGAGCCCAGGCCAGAGCTGCCTGCATGCCTGCCTGCCTTCCTGGATGTCTGTATGCTGCCTTTGTCCAGGTAGGTTTCTCAGGTCCCCTCCACTCCTGTCCTCTCCTGTCCTCTCCTGTCCTCACCATCCTCTCCCCTCTCCTCTCCTCTGCACTTTGCTTCTCTCCTTTGTCTGTCCTCTCTTCCAGGTGCCCTGCTCACCAGCTCCAGCACTTGTGATGGTTCTCCAGTGACAGCTGTTCGCATCCCCTTCCACCCGCTGCCTGCCCCTAATGTGACCCAGCTCACAGGGTCTCCGGCTCACTCCACCCAAACCCACACGCCCCAACACATTCCCTGGTTCAGCCTCTCTGCCCTATTCAGCCAAACTGGCCCCTTTGCAACCTACCTGTGCATCGTTGATTCTCTTCACCATTCAAGGAGAGATCTCCTTTTGTACTTAGCTTGGTTGACTGCTGGATGGATGGATGGATGGATGGATGGATGGATGGATGGATGGATAGATGGATGGGTGGATGGATGGATGGACAGGTCAATGGATCGGTTTTGTAGAGGGAGAGTACCATCTAGGGGTACTGGAGACCCCTGGTGTCAGATCCTTAGTCAATGTCAAATGTAAAACATTAATTCAACAATAACAAAAGTGAGTAAGCACCTAAATAAATAAACAAATAAATAAATATAAAATCTGTGTTAAAAAATACATGGTGTCTTTGCCTTTCTGCATATGGAATGCTGTGAGGATCTTAACAAGGAAAGCATTTTCCTGAGTAGCCCATTTGAAGTCGTGGCATATTTCCTTTTCCTTTTTCTTTTATTACTTTCTATTTTCTTGATTATTCACTGGAATAAATAGATAGGAATTGAGAGGGAAGGGAGGGAGAGAGAGTTTGAGACACAGAGAGAAACACCTGCAGCACTTCTGCACCACTTGTAAAGATTTCCCCTGGCAGGTGGGGACCAGGGTGTTGAAGCCCAGTCCTCCTGCATTGTAACATGAGTGCTTAACTGGGTGTGGCACCACCTGGTACCCTTGAAGGGGCACTTTTTTTTAGCAATGAAAAGAAATTCTCGTGGCAAGGTAATAAATAAATGAAGAAGTAATTAAAAGTGCATTTACATTAACTCAGTGGAAACACACTGGGACATATAAGTCTCTGTTACCTGTATTACTTCTTCATTTATGGATTGATTGCCTCAAGGGGTTATTGCCACAGCTGAGTGCCTGCACCACGAATAATCCACAGCTCCTGCACTCCATTTGTTCCCCTTTCGCTGCCCTTGTTGCTTGGTCACTGTGGTGGTTATTGTTGTTGTTGTTGTTGTTGTTGTTGTTACTGACCTTGCATCTGACAGACACAAAAGGAGAGAGCAGAGGAAATACAGGGTGGGAGAGAAAGATAGAACTCCTAAAGACCTGCTTCACCCCCTGTAAAGCGACTCCCCGGCAGGTGGCGGTCTGGGGGCCAGACCCCAGATCCTTCCACCTGTCCCCTTTTCGTGAGCGCCACAAGCCCTTAACCCTCTGACATACCGCCAAACCTCCCTGGATTTACTTTTGAAGGCAATATGACCTGCCTCGTTTTGAATCCTCATTATCCTGAGGGTCAGTGCTGGAGACAGTGTCATGACACGACACACGGAGATCTCTGGTATCAGAGAGCACCTGGAACAGCAGCTGGGGCTCTAGTGCCAGGGCAGGAGCAACTCCTCATCCACCCTCCACGGAGTCCACCTGCCTGCATTTTGGTCCTTTTCCCTCCAAAAAAGATTTTTCCCTTTTTTCACTTTGAGACTGGCAGCAGACAGGTTACCCAGGCAGGACGAAAAAAATAAAAAGCCTTTTTTTTTTTTTTTTTTTTTTAAACCGAAGTGAATGACCATCTTCTGGAAAGTATAGGTTTTGAACCTGAAAACTCTGTCTGTCTGTCTCTTAGTCCACAGAAAGAGCCACTAGCCCAGCCATATCTCACGCTCAGATGGGGTGTTTTTGCCAGTCAAAGGTCTGCACAGCACACTAGGGATTGGGCGGCAGGAGACCCAAATGTTACAATGTAGATGGACTGTTTGCAGTTCTTGCTCCCCAGGACATTGGACTGTCTCAACTCCCTCCCCTACAGCATGAAAAAAAGACTCTTGACAACCTTGGAGCAAATGGAGTGGGGGTGAGGGGAGCTGTTTGCATGTCTGCGCTGCTGATGCCCAGGTGTCTGTGGGGGGCCGTGGCACAGGCTGTAAGGGGGCTAGGGGGCAGGGGCAGAAGGAGACTGTTTGAGAGGCAGGCTACAGGCAGGGGAGCCCGTGAGTGTGTGCAGGGCTGTGTGTGTGGGTGTGGTGGCAGGGGGTAAGGGCAGGTCCCCCTCTGGATGGTGAGATGGCAGCTGGGCTGGCCCTGGGCCCTCAGGGCTGAAGGGCAGAAGCAGGGTGGCAGTAAAGTAGCACAGGGAAGCACACAGTAGATGTTAGTTGGGGAGCTGGGGGACAGAGGGCAAGGGGAAAGGGGGCATCCTTGAGGAGGGGTATGGACTAGAGAGTGGGGGGAGCTGGAGGCATGGAAGGTCCCAGGAATCAGGGACTGACAGGAACAGATTCCTGCACCCACCCACTGGATAGAAGCTGCAGCAGCCAGAGCAGCAGCCCTGGCTTGCCTAGGCCAAGGGCCCTGATTGAGTCCCTCTGAGGATGAGGAAGAAGAGGAGGAGGTAGAGGAGGAGGAGGAGAACGAGGAGGAGGAGGAGGAGGAGGAGGAGGAAGAGGAGGAGGAAGAGGAGGAGGAAGAAGAGGAGGAGGAGTAGGAGGGGCAGGAGGGCAGCTGTCAGTAGGCAACGGGATTAATAGAGGCCTCCATTACGGAGGCAGGTGTCCAGGCAGGCACCCAGCAACCCTCAGTGGCAGCTCAGGGCACCCAGGGACCTGGTGTGGGTATCTCTGGGGCGGGAACTGTCAGTCAGTCAGCAAGACTGTGTGTCAGTGCACATGGTGGGACAGGGGCCTGGCGGACCTTGGTCCCCAGCCCTGGGCTGTCAGATGCCAGCCCCATGCCCAGACACACACCAATCTGCCCATAGCCCCTTGGCCCTGCCGACCAGCACCTGCTTTGCCCTGGGGCTCTGGCTCTGGTGGCTGGCCACCACCCCTCAGGTCAAGTTCAGCGTGGGGGTCATGGCTGCTGGTCAACTGGATGGGCAGGGTCCCCGTAGCCTAGCAACCACAGGAGCCCTCTGTGATGTCCTAGCCCCTGGCAATCTGTGCTGGCCACACTGGCACTGGGTAGCCCAACTGCCCTGCCACTAGGTGAGGCAACAGCGCCCAGACGCCTGGGCCCTGGCACAGAGGGACGGAAGGATGGGAAGACAGTGCTGACCGAAGAGGGACCTCAGGGCTGGCAGCCAAGAGAAGACAGGTGGAGGTGTGCCCGGGATCCAGGGAGCCCAGGCCAGAGCTGCCTGCATGCCTGCCTGCCTTCCTGGATGTCTGTATGCTGCCTTTGTCCAGGTAGGTTTCTCAGGTCCCCTCCACTCCTGTCCTCTCCTGTCCTCTCCTGTCCTCACCATCCTCTCCCCTCTCCTCTCCTCTGCACTTTGCTTCTCTCCTTTGTCTGTCCTCTCTTCCAGGTGCCCTGCTCACCAGCTCCAGCACTTGTGATGGTTCTCCAGTGACAGCTGTTCGCATCCCCTTCCACCCGCTGCCTGCCCCTAATGTGACCCAGCTCACAGGGTCTCCGGCTCACTCCACCCAAACCCACACGCCCCAACACATTCCCTGGTTCAGCCTCTCTGCCCTATTCAGCCAAACTGGCCCCTTTGCAACCTACCTGTGCATCGTTGATTCTCTTCACCATTCAAGGAGAGATCTCCTTTTGTACTTAGCTTGGTTGACTGCTGGATGGATGGATGGATGGATGGATGGATGGATGGATGGATGGATGGATAGATGGATGGGTGGATGGATGGATGGACAGGTCAATGGATCGGTTTTGTAGAGGGAGAGTACCATCTAGGGGTACTGGAGACCCCTGGTGTCAGATCCTTAGTCAATGTCAAATGTAAAACATTAATTCAACAATAACAAAAGTGAGTAAGCACCTAAATAAATAAACAAATAAATAAATATAAAATCTGTGTTAAAAAATACATGGTGTCTTTGCCTTTCTGCATATGGAATGCTGTGAGGATCTTAACAAGGAAAGCATTTTCCTGAGTAGCCCATTTGAAGTCGTGGCATATTTCCTTTTCCTTTTTCTTTTATTACTTTCTATTTTCTTGATTATTCACTGGAATAAATAGATAGGAATTGAGAGGGAAGGGAGGGAGAGAGAGTTTGAGACACAGAGAGAAACACCTGCAGCACTTCTGCACCACTTGTAAAGATTTCCCCTGGCAGGTGGGGACCAGGGTGTTGAAGCCCAGTCCTCCTGCATTGTAACATGAGTGCTTAACTGGGTGTGGCACCACCTGGTACCCTTGAAGGGGCACTTTTTTTTAGCAATGAAAAGAAATTCTCGTGGCAAGGTAATAAATAAATGAAGAAGTAATTAAAAGTGCATTTACATTAACTCAGTGGAAACACACTGGGACATATAAGTCTCTGTTACCTGTATTACTTCTTCATTTATGGATTGATTGCCTCAAGGGGTTATTGCCACAGCTGAGTGCCTGCACCACGAATAATCCACAGCTCCTGCACTCCATTTGTTCCCCTTTCGCTGCCCTTGTTGCTTGGTCACTGTGGTGGTTATTGTTGTTGTTGTTGTTGTTGTTGTTGTTGTTACTGACCTTGCATCTGACAGACACAAAAGGAGAGAGCAGAGGAAATACAGGGTGGGAGAGAAAGATAGAACTCCTAAAGACCTGCTTCACCCCCTGTAAAGCGACTCCCCGGCAGGTGGCGGTCTGGGGGCCAGACCCCAGATCCTTCCACCTGTCCCCTTTTCGTGAGCGCCACAAGCCCTTAACCCTCTGACATACCGCCAAACCTCCCTGGATTTACTTTTGAAGGCAATATGACCTGCCTCGTTTTGAATCCTCATTATCCTGAGGGTCAGTGCTGGAGACAGTGTCATGACACGACACACGGAGATCTCTGGTATCAGAGAGCACCTGGAACAGCAGCTGGGGCTCTAGTGCCAGGGCAGGAGCAACTCCTCATCCACCCTCCACGGAGTCCACCTGCCTGCATTTTGGTCCTTTTCCCTCCAAAAAAGATTTTTCCCTTTTTTCACTTTGAGACTGGCAGCAGACAGGTTACCCAGGCAGGACGAAAAAAATAAAAAGCCTTTTTTTTTTTTTTTTTTTTTTTTTTTTTTTAAACCGAAGTGAATGACCATCTTCTGGAAAGTATAGGTTTTGAACCTGAAAACTCTGTCTGTCTGTCTCTTAGTCCACAGAAAGAGCCACTAGCCCAGCCATATCTCACGCTCAGATGGGGTGTTTTTGCCAGTCAAAGGTCTGCACAGCACACTAGGGATTGGGCGGCAGGAGACCCAAATGTTACAATGTAGATGGACTGTTTGCAGTTCTTGCTCCCCAGGACATTGGACTGTCTCAACTCCCTCCCCTACAGCATGAAAAAAAGACTCTTGACAACCTTGGAGCAAATGGAGTGGGGGTGAGGGGAGCTGTTTGCATGTCTGCGCTGCTGATGCCCAGGTGTCTGTGGGGGGCCGTGGCACAGGCTGTAAGGGGGCTAGGGGGCAGAAGGAGACTGTTTGAGAGGCAGGCTACAGGCAGGGGAGCCCGTGAGTGTGTGCAGGGCTGTGTGTGTGGGTGTGGTGGCAGGGGGTAAGGGCAGGTCCCCCTCTGGATGGTGAGATGGCAGCTGGGCTGGCCCTGGGCCCTCAGGGCTGAAGGGCAGAAGCAGGGTGGCAGTAAAGTAGCACAGGGAAGCACACAGTAGATGTTAGTTGGGGAGCTGGGGGACAGAGGGCAAGGGGAAAGGGGGCATCCTTGAGGAGGGGTATGGACTAGAGAGTGGGGGGAGCTGGAGGCATGGAAGGTCCCAGGAATCAGGGACTGACAGGAACAGATTCCTGCACCCACCCACTGGATAGAAGCTGCAGCAGCCAGAGCAGCAGCCCTGGCTTGCCTAGGCCAAGGGCCCTGATTGAGTCCCTCTGAGGATGAGGAAGAAGAGGAGGAGGTAGAGGAGGAGGAGGAGAACGAGGAGGAGGAGGAGGAGGAGGAGGAGGAGGAAGAGGAGGAGGAAGAGGAGGAGGAAGAAGAGGAGGAGGAGTAGGAGGGGCAGGAGGGCAGCTGTCAGTAGGCAACGGGATTAATAGAGGCCTCCATTACGGAGGCAGGTGTCCAGGCAGGCACCCAGCAACCCTCAGTGGCAGCTCAGGGCACCCAGGGACCTGGTGTGGGTATCTCTGGGGCGGGAACTGTCAGTCAGTCAGCAAGACTGTGTGTCAGTGCACATGGTGGGACAGGGGCCTGGCGGACCTTGGTCCCCAGCCCTGGGCTGTCAGATGCCAGCCCCATGCCCAGACACACACCAATCTGCCCATAGCCCCTTGGCCCTGCCGACCAGCACCTGCTTTGCCCTGGGGCTCTGGCTCTGGTGGCTGGCCACCACCCCTCAGGTCAAGTTCAGCGTGGGGGTCATGGCTGCTGGTCAACTGGATGGGCAGGGTCCCCGTAGCCTAGCAACCACAGGAGCCCTCTGTGATGTCCTAGCCCCTGGCAATCTGTGCTGGCCACACTGGCACTGGGTAGCCCAACTGCCCTGCCACTAGGTGAGGCAACAGCGCCCAGACGCCTGGGCCCTGGCACAGAGGGACGGAAGGATGGGAAGACAGTGCTGACCGAAGAGGGACCTCAGGGCTGGCAGCCAAGAGAAGACAGGTGGAGGTGTGCCCGGGATCCAGGGAGCCCAGGCCAGAGCTGCCTGCATGCCTGCCTGCCTTCCTGGATGTCTGTATGCTGCCTTTGTCCAGGTAGGTTTCTCAGGTCCCCTCCACTCCTGTCCTCTCCTGTCCTCTCCTGTCCTCACCATCCTCTCCCCTCTCCTCTCCTCTGCACTTTGCTTCTCTCCTTTGTCTGTCCTCTCTTCCAGGTGCCCTGCTCACCAGCTCCAGCACTTGTGATGGTTCTCCAGTGACAGCTGTTCGCATCCCCTTCCACCCGCTGCCTGCCCCTAATGTGACCCAGCTCACAGGGTCTCCGGCTCACTCCACCCAAACCCACACGCCCCAACACATTCCCTGGTTCAGCCTCTCTGCCCTATTCAGCCAAACTGGCCCCTTTGCAACCTACCTGTGCATCGTTGATTCTCTTCACCATTCAAGGAGAGATCTCCTTTTGTACTTAGCTTGGTTGACTGCTGGATGGATGGATGGATGGATGGATGGATGGATGGATGGATGGATGGATAGATGGATGGGTGGATGGATGGATGGACAGGTCAATGGATCGGTTTTGTAGAGGGAGAGTACCATCTAGGGGTACTGGAGACCCCTGGTGTCAGATCCTTAGTCAATGTCAAATGTAAAACATTAATTCAACAATAACAAAAGTGAGTAAGCACCTAAATAAATAAACAAATAAATAAATATAAAATCTGTGTTAAAAAATACATGGTGTCTTTGCCTTTCTGCATATGGAATGCTGTGAGGATCTTAACAAGGAAAGCATTTTCCTGAGTAGCCCATTTGAAGTCGTGGCATATTTCCTTTTCCTTTTTCTTTTATTACTTTCTATTTTCTTGATTATTCACTGGAATAAATAGATAGGAATTGAGAGGGAAGGGAGGGAGAGAGAGTTTGAGACACAGAGAGAAACACCTGCAGCACTTCTGCACCACTTGTAAAGATTTCCCCTGGCAGGTGGGGACCAGGGTGTTGAAGCCCAGTCCTCCTGCATTGTAACATGAGTGCTTAACTGGGTGTGGCACCACCTGGTACCCTTGAAGGGGCACTTTTTTTTAGCAATGAAAAGAAATTCTCGTGGCAAGGTAATAAATAAATGAAGAAGTAATTAAAAGTGCATTTACATTAACTCAGTGGAAACACACTGGGACATATAAGTCTCTGTTACCTGTATTACTTCTTCATTTATGGATTGATTGCCTCAAGGGGTTATTGCCACAGCTGAGTGCCTGCACCACGAATAATCCACAGCTCCTGCACTCCATTTGTTCCCCTTTCGCTGCCCTTGTTGCTTGGTCACTGTGGTGGTTATTGTTGTTGTTGTTGTTGTTGTTGTTGTTACTGACCTTGCATCTGACAGACACAAAAGGAGAGAGCAGAGGAAATACAGGGTGGGAGAGAAAGATAGAACTCCTAAAGACCTGCTTCACCCCCTGTAAAGCGACTCCGGCAGGTGGCGGTCTGGGGGCCAGACCCCAGATCCTTCCACCTGTCCCCTTTTCGTGAGCGCCACAAGCCCTTAACCCTCTGACATACCGCCAAACCTCCCTGGATTTACTTTTGAAGGCAATATGACCTGCCTCGTTTTGAATCCTCATTATCCTGAGGGTCAGTGCTGGAGACAGTGTCATGACACGACACACGGAGATCTCTGGTATCAGAGAGCACCTGGAACAGCAGCTGGGGCTCTAGTGCCAGGGCAGGAGCAACTCCTCATCCACCCTCCACGGAGTCCACCTGCCTGCATTTTGGTCCTTTTCCCTCCAAAAAAGATTTTTCCCTTTTTTCACTTTGAGACTGGCAGCAGACAGGTTACCCAGGCAGGACGAAAAAAATAAAAAGCCTTTTTTTTTTTTTTTTTTTTTTTTTTTTAAACCGAAGTGAATGACCATCTTCTGGAAAGTATAGGTTTTGAACCTGAAAACTCTGTCTGTCTGTCTCTTAGTCCACAGAAAGAGCCACTAGCCCAGCCATATCTCACGCTCAGATGGGGTGTTTTTGCCAGTCAAAGGTCTGCACAGCACACTAGGGATTGGGCGGCAGGAGACCCAAATGTTACAATGTAGATGGACTGTTTGCAGTTCTTGCTCCCCAGGACATTGGACTGTCTCAACTCCCTCCCCTACAGCATGAAAAAAAGACTCTTGACAACCTTGGAGCAAATGGAGTGGGGGTGAGGGGAGCTGTTTGCATGTCTGCGCTGCTGATGCCCAGGTGTCTGTGGGGGGCCGTGGCACAGGCTGTAAGGGGGCTAGGGGGCAGAAGGAGACTGTTTGAGAGGCAGGCTACAGGCAGGGGAGCCCGTGAGTGTGTGCAGGGCTGTGTGTGTGGGTGTGGTGGCAGGGGGTAAGGGCAGGTCCCCCTCTGGATGGTGAGATGGCAGCTGGGCTGGCCCTGGGCCCTCAGGGCTGAAGGGCAGAAGCAGGGTGGCAGTAAAGTAGCACAGGGAAGCACACAGTAGATGTTAGTTGGGGAGCTGGGGGACAGAGGGCAAGGGGAAAGGGGGCATCCTTGAGGAGGGGTATGGACTAGAGAGTGGGGGGAGCTGGAGGCATGGAAGGTCCCAGGAATCAGGGACTGACAGGAACAGATTCCTGCACCCACCCACTGGATAGAAGCTGCAGCAGCCAGAGCAGCAGCCCTGGCTTGCCTAGGCCAAGGGCCCTGATTGAGTCCCTCTGAGGATGAGGAAGAAGAGGAGGAGGTAGAGGAGGAGGAGGAGAACGAGGAGGAGGAGGAGGAGGAGGAGGAGGAGGAAGAGGAGGAGGAAGAGGAGGAGGAAGAAGAGGAGGAGGAGTAGGAGGGGCAGGAGGGCAGCTGTCAGTAGGCAACGGGATTAATAGAGGCCTCCATTACGGAGGCAGGTGTCCAGGCAGGCACCCAGCAACCCTCAGGGGCAGCTCAGGGCACCCAGGGACCTGGTGTGGGTATCTCTGGGGCGGGAACTGTCAGTCAGTCAGCAAGACTGTGTGTCAGTGCACATGGTGGGACAGGGGCCTGGCGGACCTTGGTCCCCAGCCCTGGGCTGTCAGATGCCAGCCCCATGCCCAGACACACACCAATCTGCCCATAGCCCCTTGGCCCTGCCGACCAGCACCTGCTTTGCCCTGGGGCTCTGGCTCTGGTGGCTGGCCACCACCCCTCAGGTCAAGTTCAGCGTGGGGGTCATGGCTGCTGGTCAACTGGATGGGCAGGGTCCCCGTAGCCTAGCAACCACAGGAGCCCTCTGTGATGTCCTAGCCCCTGGCAATCTGTGCTGGCCACACTGGCACTGGGTAGCCCAACTGCCCTGCCACTAGGTGAGGCAACAGCGCCCAGACGCCTGGGCCCTGGCACAGAGGGACGGAAGGATGGGAAGACAGTGCTGACCGAAGAGGGACCTCAGGGCTGGCAGCCAAGAGAAGACAGGTGGAGGTGTGCCCGGGATCCAGGGAGCCCAGGCCAGAGCTGCCTGCATGCCTGCCTGCCTTCCTGGATGTCTGTATGCTGCCTTTGTCCAGGTAGGTTTCTCAGGTCCCCTCCACTCCTGTCCTCTCCTGTCCTCTCCTGTCCTCACCATCCTCTCCCCTCTCCTCTCCTCTGCACTTTGCTTCTCTCCTTTGTCTGTCCTCTCTTCCAGGTGCCCTGCTCACCAGCTCCAGCACTTGTGATGGTTCTCCAGTGACAGCTGTTCGCATCCCCTTCCACCCGCTGCCTGCCCCTAATGTGACCCAGCTCACAGGGTCTCCGGCTCACTCCACCCAAACCCACACGCCCCAACACATTCCCTGGTTCAGCCTCTCTGCCCTATTCAGCCAAACTGGCCCCTTTGCAACCTACCTGTGCATCGTTGATTCTCTTCACCATTCAAGGAGAGATCTCCTTTTGTACTTAGCTTGGTTGACTGCTGGATGGATGGATGGATGGATGGATGGATGGATGGATGGATGGATGGATGGATAGATGGATGGGTGGATGGATGGATGGACAGGTCAATGGATCGGTTTTGTAGAGGGAGAGTACCATCTAGGGGTACTGGAGACCCCTGGTGTCAGATCCTTAGTCAATGTCAAATGTAAAACATTAATTCAACAATAACAAAAGTGAGTAAGCACCTAAATAAATAAACAAATAAATAAATATAAAATCTGTGTTAAAAAATACATGGTGTCTTTGCCTTTCTGCATATGGAATGCTGTGAGGATCTTAACAAGGAAAGCATTTTCCTGAGTAGCCCATTTGAAGTCGTGGCATATTTCCTTTTCCTTTTTCTTTTATTACTTTCTATTTTCTTGATTATTCACTGGAATAAATAGATAGGAATTGAGAGGGAAGGGAGGGAGAGAGAGTTTGAGACACAGAGAGAAACACCTGCAGCACTTCTGCACCACTTGTAAAGATTTCCCCTGGCAGGTGGGGACCAGGGTGTTGAAGCCCAGTCCTCCTGCATTGTAACATGAGTGCTTAACTGGGTGTGGCACCACCTGGTACCCTTGAAGGGGCACTTTTTTTTAGCAATGAAAAGAAATTCTCGTGGCAAGGTAATAAATAAATGAAGAAGTAATTAAAAGTGCATTTACATTAACTCAGTGGAAACACACTGGGACATATAAGTCTCTGTTACCTGTATTACTTCTTCATTTATGGATTGATTGCCTCAAGGGGTTATTGCCACAGCTGAGTGCCTGCACCACGAATAATCCACAGCTCCTGCACTCCATTTGTTCCCCTTTCGCTGCCCTTGTTGCTTGGTCACTGTGGTGGTTATTGTTGTTGTTGTTGTTGTTGTTGTTGTTACTGACCTTGCATCTGACAGACACAAAAGGAGAGAGCAGAGGAAATACAGGGTGGGAGAGAAAGATAGAACTCCTAAAGACCTGCTTCACCCCCTGTAAAGCGACTCCCCGGCAGGTGGCGGTCTGGGGGCCAGACCCCAGATCCTTCCACCTGTCCCCTTTTCGTGAGCGCCACAAGCCCTTAACCCTCTGACATACCGCCAAACCTCCCTGGATTTACTTTTGAAGGCAATATGACCTGCCTCGTTTTGAATCCTCATTATCCTGAGGGTCAGTGCTGGAGACAGTGTCATGACACGACACACGGAGATCTCTGGTATCAGAGAGCACCTGGAACAGCAGCTGGGGCTCTAGTGCCAGGGCAGGAGCAACTCCTCATCCACCCTCCACGGAGTCCACCTGCCTGCATTTTGGTCCTTTTCCCTCCAAAAAAGATTTTTCCCTTTTTTCACTTTGAGACTGGCAGCAGACAGGTTACCCAGGCAGGACGAAAAAAATAAAAAGCCTTTTTTTTTTTTTTTTTTTTTTTTTTTTAAACCGAAGTGAATGACCATCTTCTGGAAAGTATAGGTTTTGAACCTGAAAACTCTGTCTGTCTGTCTCTTAGTCCACAGAAAGAGCCACTAGCCCAGCCATATCTCACGCTCAGATGGGGTGTTTTTGCCAGTCAAAGGTCTGCACAGCACACTAGGGATTGGGCGGCAGGAGACCCAAATGTTACAATGTAGATGGACTGTTTGCAGTTCTTGCTCCCCAGGACATTGGACTGTCTCAACTCCCTCCCCTACAGCATGAAAAAAAGACTCTTGACAACCTTGGAGCAAATGGAGTGGGGGTGAGGGGAGCTGTTTGCATGTCTGCGCTGCTGATGCCCAGGTGTCTGTGGGGGGCCGTGGCACAGGCTGTAAGGGGGCTAGGGGGCAGAAGGAGACTGTTTGAGAGGCAGGCTACAGGCAGGGGAGCCCGTGAGTGTGTGCAGGGCTGTGTGTGTGGGTGTGGTGGCAGGGGGTAAGGGCAGGTCCCCCTCTGGATGGTGAGATGGCAGCTGGGCTGGCCCTGGGCCCTCAGGGCTGAAGGGCAGAAGCAGGGTGGCAGTAAAGTAGCACAGGGAAGCACACAGTAGATGTTAGTTGGGGAGCTGGGGGACAGAGGGCAAGGGGAAAGGGGGCATCCTTGAGGAGGGGTATGGACTAGAGAGTGGGGGGAGCTGGAGGCATGGAAGGTCCCAGGAATCAGGGACTGACAGGAACAGATTCCTGCACCCACCCACTGGATAGAAGCTGCAGCAGCCAGAGCAGCAGCCCTGGCTTGCCTAGGCCAAGGGCCCTGATTGAGTCCCTCTGAGGATGAGGAAGAAGAGGAGGAGGTAGAGGAGGAGGAGGAGAACGAGGAGGAGGAGGAGGAGGAGGAGGAGGAAGAGGAGGAGGAAGAGGAGGAGGAAGAAGAGGAGGAGGAGTAGGAGGGGCAGGAGGGCAGCTGTCAGTAGGCAACGGGATTAATAGAGGCCTCCATTACGGAGGCAGGTGTCCAGGCAGGCACCCAGCAACCCTCAGTGGCAGCTCAGGGCACCCAGGGACCTGGTGTGGGTATCTCTGGGGCGGGAACTGTCAGTCAGTCAGCAAGACTGTGTGTCAGTGCACATGGTGGGACAGGGGCCTGGCGGACCTTGGTCCCCAGCCCTGGGCTGTCAGATGCCAGCCCCATGCCCAGACACACACCAATCTGCCCATAGCCCCTTGGCCCTGCCGACCAGCACCTGCTTTGCCCTGGGGCTCTGGCTCTGGTGGCTGGCCACCACCCCTCAGGTCAAGTTCAGCGTGGGGGTCATGGCTGCTGGTCAACTGGATGGGCAGGGTCCCCGTAGCCTAGCAACCACAGGAGCCCTCTGTGATGTCCTAGCCCCTGGCAATCTGTGCTGGCCACACTGGCACTGGGTAGCCCAACTGCCCTGCCACTAGGTGAGGCAACAGCGCCCAGACGCCTGGGCCCTGGCACAGAGGGACGGAAGGATGGGAAGACAGTGCTGACCGAAGAGGGACCTCAGGGCTGGCAGCCAAGAGAAGACAGGTGGAGGTGTGCCCGGGATCCAGGGAGCCCAGGCCAGAGCTGCCTGCATGCCTGCCTGCCTTCCTGGATGTCTGTATGCTGCCTTTGTCCAGGTAGGTTTCTCAGGTCCCCTCCACTCCTGTCCTCTCCTGTCCTCTCCTGTCCTCACCATCCTCTCCCCTCTCCTCTCCTCTGCACTTTGCTTCTCTCCTTTGTCTGTCCTCTCTTCCAGGTGCCCTGCTCACCAGCTCCAGCACTTGTGATGGTTCTCCAGTGACAGCTGTTCGCATCCCCTTCCACCCGCTGCCTGCCCCTAATGTGACCCAGCTCACAGGGTCTCCGGCTCACTCCACCCAAACCCACACGCCCCAACACATTCCCTGGTTCAGCCTCTCTGCCCTATTCAGCCAAACTGGCCCCTTTGCAACCTACCTGTGCATCGTTGATTCTCTTCACCATTCAAGGAGAGATCTCCTTTTGTACTTAGCTTGGTTGACTGCTGGATGGATGGATGGATGGATGGATGGATGGATGGATGGATGGATGGATGGATGGATGGATAGATGGATGGGTGGATGGATGGATGGACAGGTCAATGGATCGGTTTTGTAGAGGGAGAGTACCATCTAGGGGTACTGGAGACCCCTGGTGTCAGATCCTTAGTCAATGTCAAATGTAAAACATTAATTCAACAATAACAAAAGTGAGTAAGCACCTAAATAAATAAACAAATAAATAAATATAAAATCTGTGTTAAAAAATACATGGTGTCTTTGCCTTTCTGCATATGGAATGCTGTGAGGATCTTAACAAGGAAAGCATTTTCCTGAGTAGCCCATTTGAAGTCGTGGCATATTTCCTTTTCCTTTTTCTTTTATTACTTTCTATTTTCTTGATTATTCACTGGAATAAATAGATAGGAATTGAGAGGGAAGGGAGGGAGAGAGAGTTTGAGACACAGAGAGAAACACCTGCAGCACTTCTGCACCACTTGTAAAGATTTCCCCTGGCAGGTGGGGACCAGGGTGTTGAAGCCCAGTCCTCCTGCATTGTAACATGAGTGCTTAACTGGGTGTGGCACCACCTGGTACCCTTGAAGGGGCACTTTTTTTTAGCAATGAAAAGAAATTCTCGTGGCAAGGTAATAAATAAATGAAGAAGTAATTAAAAGTGCATTTACATTAACTCAGTGGAAACACACTGGGACATATAAGTCTCTGTTACCTGTATTACTTCTTCATTTATGGATTGATTGCCTCAAGGGGTTATTGCCACAGCTGAGTGCCTGCACCACGAATAATCCACAGCTCCTGCACTCCATTTGTTCCCCTTTCGCTGCCCTTGTTGCTTGGTCACTGTGGTGGTTATTGTTGTTGTTGTTGTTGTTGTTGTTGTTACTGACCTTGCATCTGACAGACACAAAAGGAGAGAGCAGAGGAAATACAGGGTGGGAGAGAAAGATAGAACTCCTAAAGACCTGCTTCACCCCCTGTAAAGCGACTCCCCGGCAGGTGGCGGTCTGGGGGCCAGACCCCAGATCCTTCCACCTGTCCCCTTTTCGTGAGCGCCACAAGCCCTTAACCCTCTGACATACCGCCAAACCTCCCTGGATTTACTTTTGAAGGCAATATGACCTGCCTCGTTTTGAATCCTCATTATCCTGAGGGTCAGTGCTGGAGACAGTGTCATGACACGACACACGGAGATCTCTGGTATCAGAGAGCACCTGGAACAGCAGCTGGGGCTCTAGTGCCAGGGCAGGAGCAACTCCTCATCCACCCTCCACGGAGTCCACCTGCCTGCATTTTGGTCCTTTTCCCTCCAAAAAAGATTTTTCCCTTTTTTCACTTTGAGACTGGCAGCAGACAGGTTACCCAGGCAGGACGAAAAAAATAAAAAGCCTTTTTTTTTTTTTTTTTTTTTTTTTTTTAAACCGAAGTGAATGACCATCTTCTGGAAAGTATAGGTTTTGAACCTGAAAACTCTGTCTGTCTGTCTCTTAGTCCACAGAAAGAGCCACTAGCTCAGCCATATCTCACGCTCAGATGGGGTGTTTTTGCCAGTCAAAGGTCTGCACAGCACACTAGGGATTGGGCGGCAGGAGACCCAAATGTTACAATGTAGATGGACTGTTTGCAGTTCTTGCTCCCCAGGACATTGGACTGTCTCAACTCCCTCCCCTACAGCATGAAAAAAAGACTCTTGACAACCTTGGAGCAAATGGAGTGGGGGTGAGGGGAGCTGTTTGCATGTCTGCGCTGCTGATGCCCAGGTGTCTGTGGGGGGCCGTGGCACAGGCTGTAAGGGGGCTAGGGGGCAGAAGGAGACTGTTTGAGAGGCAGGCTACAGGCAGGGGAGCCCGTGAGTGTGTGCAGGGCTGTGTGTGTGGGTGTGGTGGCAGGGGGTAAGGGCAGGTCCCCCTCTGGATGGTGAGATGGCAGCTGGGCTGGCCCTGGGCCCTCAGGGCTGAAGGGCAGAAGCAGGGTGGCAGTAAAGTAGCACAGGGAAGCACACAGTAGATGTTAGTTGGGGAGCTGGGGGACAGAGGGCAAGGGGAAAGGGGGCATCCTTGAGGAGGGGTATGGACTAGAGAGTGGGGGGAGCTGGAGGCATGGAAGGTCCCAGGAATCAGGGACTGACAGGAACAGATTCCTGCACCCACCCACTGGATAGAAGCTGCAGCAGCCAGAGCAGCAGCCCTGGCTTGCCTAGGCCAAGGGCCCTGATTGAGTCCCTCTGAGGATGAGGAAGAAGAGGAGGAGGTAGAGGAGGAGGAGGAGAACGAGGAGGAGGAGGAGGAGGAGGAGGAGGAGGAGGAAGAGGAGGAGGAAGAGGAGGAGGAAGAAGAGGAGGAGGAGTAGGAGGGGCAGGAGGGCAGCTGTCAGTAGGCAACGGGATTAATAGAGGCCTCCATTACGGAGGCAGGTGTCCAGGCAGGCACCCAGCAACCCTCAGGGGCAGCTCAGGGCACCCAGGGACCTGGTGTGGGTATCTCTGGGGCGGGAACTGTCAGTCAGTCAGCAAGACTGTGTGTCAGTGCACATGGTGGGACAGGGGCCTGGCGGACCTTGGTCCCCAGCCCTGGGCTGTCAGATGCCAGCCCCATGCCCAGACACACACCAATCTGCCCATAGCCCCTTGGCCCTGCCGACCAGCACCTGCTTTGCCCTGGGGCTCTGGCTCTGGTGGCTGGCCACCACCCCTCAGGTCAAGTTCAGCGTGGGGGTCATGGCTGCTGGTCAACTGGATGGGCAGGGTCCCCGTAGCCTAGCAACCACAGGAGCCCTCTGTGATGTCCTAGCCCCTGGCAATCTGTGCTGGCCACACTGGCACTGGGTAGCCCAACTGCCCTGCCACTAGGTGAGGCAACAGCGCCCAGACGCCTGGGCCCTGGCACAGAGGGACGGAAGGATGGGAAGACAGTGCTGACCGAAGAGGGACCTCAGGGCTGGCAGCCAAGAGAAGACAGGTGGAGGTGTGCCCGGGATCCAGGGAGCCCAGGCCAGAGCTGCCTGCATGCCTGCCTGCCTTCCTGGATGTCTGTATGCTGCCTTTGTCCAGGTAGGTTTCTCAGGTCCCCTCCACTCCTGTCCTCTCCTGTCCTCTCCTGTCCTCACCATCCTCTCCCCTCTCCTCTCCTCTGCACTTTGCTTCTCTCCTTTGTCTGTCCTCTCTTCCAGGTGCCCTGCTCACCAGCTCCAGCACTTGTGATGGTTCTCCAGTGACAGCTGTTCGCATCCCCTTCCACCCGCTGCCTGCCCCTAATGTGACCCAGCTCACAGGGTCTCCGGCTCACTCCACCCAAACCCACACGCCCCAACACATTCCCTGGTTCAGCCTCTCTGCCCTATTCAGCCAAACTGGCCCCTTTGCAACCTACCTGTGCATCGTTGATTCTCTTCACCATTCAAGGAGAGATCTCCTTTTGTACTTAGCTTGGTTGACTGCTGGATGGATGGATGGATGGATGGATGGATGGATGGATGGATGGATGGATAGATGGATGGGTGGATGGATGGATGGACAGGTCAATGGATCGGTTTTGTAGAGGGAGAGTACCATCTAGGGGTACTGGAGACCCCTGGTGTCAGATCCTTAGTCAATGTCAAATGTAAAACATTAATTCAACAATAACAAAAGTGAGTAAGCACCTAAATAAATAAACAAATAAATAAATATAAAATCTGTGTTAAAAAATACATGGTGTCTTTGCCTTTCTGCATATGGAATGCTGTGAGGATCTTAACAAGGAAAGCATTTTCCTGAGTAGCCCATTTGAAGTCGTGGCATATTTCCTTTTCCTTTTTCTTTTATTACTTTCTATTTTCTTGATTATTCACTGGAATAAATAGATAGGAATTGAGAGGGAAGGGAGGGAGAGAGAGTTTGAGACACAGAGAGAAACACCTGCAGCACTTCTGCACCACTTGTAAAGATTTCCCCTGGCAGGTGGGGACCAGGGTGTTGAAGCCCAGTCCTCCTGCATTGTAACATGAGTGCTTAACTGGGTGTGGCACCACCTGGTACCCTTGAAGGGGCACTTTTTTTTAGCAATGAAAAGAAATTCTCGTGCCAAGGTAATAAATAAATGAAGAAGTAATTAAAAGTGCATTTACATTAACTCAGTGGAAACACACTGGGACATATAAGTCTCTGTTACCTGTATTACTTCTTCATTTATGGATTGATTGCCTCAAGGGGTTATTGCCACAGCTGAGTGCCTGCACCACGAATAATCCACAGCTCCTGCACTCCATTTGTTCCCCTTTCGCTGCCCTTGTTGCTTGGTCACTGTGGTGGTTATTGTTGTTGTTGTTGTTGTTGTTGTTGTTACTGACCTTGCATCTGACAGACACAAAAGGAGAGAGCAGAGGAAATACAGGGTGGGAGAGAAAGATAGAACTCCTAAAGACCTGCTTCACCCCCTGTAAAGCGACTCCCCGGCAGGTGGCGGTCTGGGGGCCAGACCCCAGATCCTTCCACCTGTCCCCTTTTCGTGAGCGCCACAAGCCCTTAACCCTCTGACATACCGCCAAACCTCCCTGGATTTACTTTTGAAGGCAATATGACCTGCCTCGTTTTGAATCCTCATTATCCTGAGGGTCAGTGCTGGAGACAGTGTCATGACACGACACACGGAGATCTCTGGTATCAGAGAGCACCTGGAACAGCAGCTGGGGCTCTAGTGCCAGGGCAGGAGCAACTCCTCATCCACCCTCCACGGAGTCCACCTGCCTGCATTTTGGTCCTTTTCCCTCCAAAAAAGATTTTTCCCTTTTTTCACTTTGAGACTGGCAGCAGACAGGTTACCCAGGCAGGACGAAAAAAATAAAAAGCCTTTTTTTTTTTTTTTTTTTTTTTTTTTTAAACCGAAGTGAATGACCATCTTCTGGAAAGTATAGGTTTTGAACCTGAAAACTCTGTCTGTCTGTCTCTTAGTCCACAGAAAGAGCCACTAGCCCAGCCATATCTCACGCTCAGATGGGGTGTTTTTGCCAGTCAAAGGTCTGCACAGCACACTAGGGATTGGGCGGCAGGAGACCCAAATGTTACAATGTAGATGGACTGTTTGCAGTTCTTGCTCCCCAGGACATTGGACTGTCTCAACTCCCTCCCCTACAGCATGAAAAAAAGACTCTTGACAACCTTGGAGCAAATGGAGTGGGGGTGAGGGGAGCTGTTTGCATGTCTGCGCTGCTGATGCCCAGGTGTCTGTGGGGGGCCGTGGCACAGGCTGTAAGGGGGCTAGGGGGCAGAAGGAGACTGTTTGAGAGGCAGGCTACAGGCAGGGGAGCCCGTGAGTGTGTGCAGGGCTGTGTGTGTGGGTGTGGTGGCAGGGGGTAAGGGCAGGTCCCCCTCTGGATGGTGAGATGGCAGCTGGGCTGGCCCTGGGCCCTCAGGGCTGAAGGGCAGAAGCAGGGTGGCAGTAAAGTAGCACAGGGAAGCACACAGTAGATGTTAGTTGGGGAGCTGGGGGACAGAGGGCAAGGGGAAAGGGGGCATCCTTGAGGAGGGGTATGGACTAGAGAGTGGGGGGAGCTGGAGGCATGGAAGGTCCCAGGAATCAGGGACTGACAGGAACAGATTCCTGCACCCACCCACTGGATAGAAGCTGCAGCAGCCAGAGCAGCAGCCCTGGCTTGCCTAGGCCAAGGGCCCTGATTGAGTCCCTCTGAGGATGAGGAAGAAGAGGAGGAGGTAGAGGAGGAGGAGGAGAACGAGGAGGAGGAGGAGGAGGAGGAGGAGGAGGAAGAGGAGGAGGAAGAGGAGGAGGAAGAAGAGGAGGAGGAGTAGGAGGGGCAGGAGGGCAGCTGTCAGTAGGCAACGGGATTAATAGAGGCCTCCATTACGGAGGCAGGTGTCCAGGCAGGCACCCAGCAACCCTCAGGGGCAGCTCAGGGCACCCAGGGACCTGGTGTGGGTATCTCTGGGGCGGGAACTGTCAGTCAGTCAGCAAGACTGTGTGTCAGTGCACATGGTGGGACAGGGGCCTGGCGGACCTTGGTCCCCAGCCCTGGGCTGTCAGATGCCAGCCCCATGCCCAGACACACACCAATCTGCCCATAGCCCCTTGGCCCTGCCGACCAGCACCTGCTTTGCCCTGGGGCTCTGGCTCTGGTGGCTGGCCACCACCCCTCAGGTCAAGTTCAGCGTGGGGGTCATGGCTGCTGGTCAACTGGATGGGCAGGGTCCCCGTAGCCTAGCAACCACAGGAGCCCTCTGTGATGTCCTAGCCCCTGGCAATCTGTGCTGGCCACACTGGCACTGGGTAGCCCAACTGCCCTGCCACTAGGTGAGGCAACAGCGCCCAGACGCCTGGGCCCTGGCACAGAGGGACGGAAGGATGGGAAGACAGTGCTGACCGAAGAGGGACCTCAGGGCTGGCAGCCAAGAGAAGACAGGTGGAGGTGTGCCCGGGATCCAGGGAGCCCAGGCCAGAGCTGCCTGCATGCCTGCCTGCCTTCCTGGATGTCTGTATGCTGCCTTTGTCCAGGTAGGTTTCTCAGGTCCCCTCCACTCCTGTCCTCTCCTGTCCTCTCCTGTCCTCACCATCCTCTCCCCTCTCCTCTCCTCTGCACTTTGCTTCTCTCCTTTGTCTGTCCTCTCTTCCAGGTGCCCTGCTCACCAGCTCCAGCACTTGTGATGGTTCTCCAGTGACAGCTGTTCGCATCCCCTTCCACCCGCTGCCTGCCCCTAATGTGACCCAGCTCACAGGGTCTCCGGCTCACTCCACCCAAACCCACACGCCCCAACACATTCCCTGGTTCAGCCTCTCTGCCCTATTCAGCCAAACTGGCCCCTTTGCAACCTACCTGTGCATCGTTGATTCTCTTCACCATTCAAGGAGAGATCTCCTTTTGTACTTAGCTTGGTTGACTGCTGGATGGATGGATGGATGGATGGATGGATGGATGGATGGATGGATGGATGGATGGATAGATGGATGGGTGGATGGATGGATGGACAGGTCAATGGATCGGTTTTGTAGAGGGAGAGTACCATCTAGGGGTACTGGAGACCCCTGGTGTCAGATCCTTAGTCAATGTCAAATGTAAAACATTAATTCAACAATAACAAAAGTGAGTAAGCACCTAAATAAATAAACAAATAAATAAATATAAAATCTGTGTTAAAAAATACATGGTGTCTTTGCCTTTCTGCATATGGAATGCTGTGAGGATCTTAACAAGGAAAGCATTTTCCTGAGTAGCCCATTTGAAGTCGTGGCATATTTCCTTTTCCTTTTTCTTTTATTACTTTCTATTTTCTTGATTATTCACTGGAATAAATAGATAGGAATTGAGAGGGAAGGGAGGGAGAGAGAGTTTGAGACACAGAGAGAAACACCTGCAGCACTTCTGCACCACTTGTAAAGATTTCCCCTGGCAGGTGGGGACCAGGGTGTTGAAGCCCAGTCCTCCTGCATTGTAACATGAGTGCTTAACTGGGTGTGGCACCACCTGGTACCCTTGAAGGGGCACTTTTTTTTAGCAATGAAAAGAAATTCTCGTGGCAAGGTAATAAATAAATGAAGAAGTAATTAAAAGTGCATTTACATTAACTCAGTGGAAACACACTGGGACATATAAGTCTCTGTTACCTGTATTACTTCTTCATTTATGGATTGATTGCCTCAAGGGGTTATTGCCACAGCTGAGTGCCTGCACCACGAATAATCCACAGCTCCTGCACTCCATTTGTTCCCCTTTCGCTGCCCTTGTTGCTTGGTCACTGTGGTGGTTATTGTTGTTGTTGTTGTTGTTGTTGTTGTTACTGACCTTGCATCTGACAGACACAAAAGGAGAGAGCAGAGGAAATACAGGGTGGGAGAGAAAGATAGAACTCCTAAAGACCTGCTTCACCCCCTGTAAAGCGACTCCCCGGCAGGTGGCGGTCTGGGGGCCAGACCCCAGATCCTTCCACCTGTCCCCTTTTCGTGAGCGCCACAAGCCCTTAACCCTCTGACATACCGCCAAACCTCCCTGGATTTACTTTTGAAGGCAATATGACCTGCCTCGTTTTGAATCCTCATTATCCTGAGGGTCAGTGCTGGAGACAGTGTCATGACACGACACACGGAGATCTCTGGTATCAGAGAGCACCTGGAACAGCAGCTGGGGCTCTAGTGCCAGGGCAGGAGCAACTCCTCATCCACCCTCCACGGAGTCCACCTGCCTGCATTTTGGTCCTTTTCCCTCCAAAAAAGATTTTTCCCTTTTTTCACTTTGAGACTGGCAGCAGACAGGTTACCCAGGCAGGACGAAAAAAATAAAAAGCCTTTTTTTTTTTTTTTTTTTTTTTTTTTTAAACCGAAGTGAATGACCATCTTCTGGAAAGTATAGGTTTTGAACCTGAAAACTCTGTCTGTCTGTCTCTTAGTCCACAGAAAGAGCCACTAGCCCAGCCATATCTCACGCTCAGATGGGGTGTTTTTGCCAGTCAAAGGTCTGCACAGCACACTAGGGATTGGGCGGCAGGAGACCCAAATGTTACAATGTAGATGGACTGTTTGCAGTTCTTGCTCCCCAGGACATTGGACTGTCTCAACTCCCTCCCCTACAGCATGAAAAAAAGACTCTTGACAACCTTGGAGCAAATGGAGTGGGGGTGAGGGGAGCTGTTTGCATGTCTGCGCTGCTGATGCCCAGGTGTCTGTGGGGGGCCGTGGCACAGGCTGTAAGGGGGCTAGGGGGCAGAAGGAGACTGTTTGAGAGGCAGGCTACAGGCAGGGGAGCCCGTGAGTGTGTGCAGGGCTGTGTGTGTGGGTGTGGTGGCAGGGGGTAAGGGCAGGTCCCCCTCTGGATGGTGAGATGGCAGCTGGGCTGGCCCTGGGCCCTCAGGGCTGAAGGGCAGAAGCAGGGTGGCAGTAAAGTAGCACAGGGAAGCACACAGTAGATGTTAGTTGGGGAGCTGGGGGACAGAGGGCAAGGGGAAAGGGGGCATCCTTGAGGAGGGGTATGGACTAGAGAGTGGGGGGAGCTGGAGGCATGGAAGGTCCCAGGAATCAGGGACTGACAGGAACAGATTCCTGCACCCACCCACTGGATAGAAGCTGCAGCAGCCAGAGCAGCAGCCCTGGCTTGCCTAGGCCAAGGGCCCTGATTGAGTCCCTCTGAGGATGAGGAAGAAGAGGAGGAGGTAGAGGAGGAGGAGGAGAACGAGGAGGAGGAGGAGGAGGAGGAGGAGGAGGAAGAGGAGGAGGAAGAGGAGGAGGAAGAAGAGGAGGAGGAGTAGGAGGGGCAGGAGGGCAAGGCAACGGGATTAATAGAGGCCTCCATTACGGAGGCAGGTGTCCAGGCAGGCACCCAGCAACCCTCAGGGGCAGCTCAGGGCACCCAGGGACCTGGTGTGGGTATCTCTGGGGCGGGAACTGTCAGTCAGTCAGCAAGACTGTGTGTCAGTGCACATGGTGGGACAGGGGCCTGGCGCACCTTGGTCCCCAGCCCTGGGCTGTCAGATGCCAGCCCCATGCCCAGACACACACCAATCTGCCCATAGCCCCTTGGCCCTGCCGACCAGCACCTGCTTTGCCCTGGGGCTCTGGCTCTGGTGGCTGGCCACCACCCCTCAGGTCAAGTTCAGCGTGGGGGTCATGGCTGCTGGTCAACTGGATGGGCAGGGTCCCCGTAGCCTAGCAACCACAGGAGCCCTCTGTGATGTCCTAGCCCCTGGCAATCTGTGCTGGCCACACTGGCACTGGGTAGCCCAACTGCCCTGCCACTAGGTGAGGCAACAGCGCCCAGACGCCTGGGCCCTGGCACAGAGGGACGGAAGGATGGGAAGACAGTGCTGACCGAAGAGGGACCTCAGGGCTGGCAGCCAAGAGAAGACAGGTGGAGGTGTGCCCGGGATCCAGGGAGCCCAGGCCAGAGCTGCCTGCATGCCTGCCTGCCTTCCTGGATGTCTGTATGCTGCCTTTGTCCAGGTAGGTTTCTCAGGTCCCCTCCACTCCTGTCCTCTCCTGTCCTCTCCTGTCCTCACCATCCTCTCCCCTCTCCTCTCCTCTGCACTTTGCTTCTCTCCTTTGTCTGTCCTCTCTTCCAGGTGCCCTGCTCACCAGCTCCAGCACTTGTGATGGTTCTCCAGTGACAGCTGTTCGCATCCCCTTCCACCCGCTGCCTGCCCCTAATGTGACCCAGCTCACAGGGTCTCCGGCTCACTCCACCCAAACCCACACGCCCCAACACATTCCCTGGTTCAGCCTCTCTGCCCTATTCAGCCAAACTGGCCCCTTTGCAACCTACCTGTGCATCGTTGATTCTCTTCACCATTCAAGGAGAGATCTCCTTTTGTACTTAGCTTGGTTGACTGCTGGATGGATGGATGGATGGATGGATGGATGGATAGATGGATGGGTGGATGGATGGATGGACAGGTCAATGGATCGGTTTTGTAGAGGGAGAGTACCATCTAGGGGTACTGGAGACCCCTGGTGTCAGATCCTTAGTCAATGTCAAATGTAAAACATTAATTCAACAATAACAAAAGTGAGTAAGCACCTAAATAAATAAACAAATAAATAAATATAAAATCTGTGTTAAAAAATACATGGTGTCTTTGCCTTTCTGCATATGGAATGCTGTGAGGATCTTAACAAGGAAAGCATTTTCCTGAGTAGCCCATTTGAAGTCGTGGCATATTTCCTTTTCCTTTTTCTTTTATTACTTTCTATTTTCTTGATTATTCACTGGAATAAATAGATAGGAATTGAGAGGGAAGGGAGGGAGAGAGAGTTTGAGACACAGAGAGAAACACCTGCAGCACTTCTGCACCACTTGTAAAGATTTCCCCTGGCAGGTGGGGACCAGGGTGTTGAAGCCCAGTCCTCCTGCATTGTAACATGAGTGCTTAACTGGGTGTGGCACCACCTGGTACCCTTGAAGGGGCACTTTTTTTTAGCAATGAAAAGAAATTCTCGTGGCAAGGTAATAAATAAATGAAGAAGTAATTAAAAGTGCATTTACATTAACTCAGTGGAAACACACTGGGACATATAAGTCTCTGTTACCTGTATTACTTCTTCATTTATGGATTGATTGCCTCAAGGGGTTATTGCCACAGCTGAGTGCCTGCACCACGAATAATCCACAGCTCCTGCACTCCATTTGTTCCCCTTTCGCTGCCCTTGTTGCTTGGTCACTGTGGTGGTTATTGTTGTTGTTGTTGTTGTTGTTGTTGTTACTGACCTTGCATCTGACAGACACAAAAGGAGAGAGCAGAGGAAATACAGGGTGGGAGAGAAAGATAGAACTCCTAAAGACCTGCTTCACCCCCTGTAAAGCGACTCCCCGGCAGGTGGCGGTCTGGGGGCCAGACCCCAGATCCTTCCACCTGTCCCCTTTTCGTGAGCGCCACAAGCCCTTAACCCTCTGACATACCGCCAAACCTCCCTGGATTTACTTTTGAAGGCAATATGACCTGCCTCGTTTTGAATCCTCATTATCCTGAGGGTCAGTGCTGGAGACAGTGTCATGACACGACACACGGAGATCTCTGGTATCAGAGAGCACCTGGAACAGCAGCTGGGGCTCTAGTGCCAGGGCAGGAGCAACTCCTCATCCACCCTCCACGGAGTCCACCTGCCTGCATTTTGGTCCTTTTCCCTCCAAAAAAGATTTTTCCCTTTTTTCACTTTGAGACTGGCAGCAGACAGGTTACCCAGGCAGGACGAAAAAAATAAAAAGCCTTTTTTTTTTTTTTTTTTTTTTTTTTTTTAAACCGAAGTGAATGACCATCTTCTGGAAAGTATAGGTTTTGAACCTGAAAACTCTGTCTGTCTGTCTCTTAGTCCACAGAAAGAGCCACTAGCCCAGCCATATCTCACGCTCAGATGGGGTGTTTTTGCCAGTCAAAGGTCTGCACAGCACACTAGGGATTGGGCGGCAGGAGACCCAAATGTTACAATGTAGATGGACTGTTTGCAGTTCTTGCTCCCCAGGACATTGGACTGTCTCAACTCCCTCCCCTACAGCATGAAAAAAAGACTCTTGACAACCTTGGAGCAAATGGAGTGGGGGTGAGGGGAGCTGTTTGCATGTCTGCGCTGCTGATGCCCAGGTGTCTGTGGGGGGCCGTGGCACAGGCTGTAAGGGGGCTAGGGGGCAGAAGGAGACTGTTTGAGAGGCAGGCTACAGGCAGGGGAGCCCGTGAGTGTGTGCAGGGCTGTGTGTGTGGGTGTGGTGGCAGGGGGTAAGGGCAGGTCCCCCTCTGGATGGTGAGATGGCAGCTGGGCTGGCCCTGGGCCCTCAGGGCTGAAGGGCAGAAGCAGGGTGGCAGTAAAGTAGCACAGGGAAGCACACAGTAGATGTTAGTTGGGGAGCTGGGGGACAGAGGGCAAGGGGAAAGGGGGCATCCTTGAGGAGGGGTATGGACTAGAGAGTGGGGGGAGCTGGAGGCATGGAAGGTCCCAGGAATCAGGGACTGACAGGAACAGATTCCTGCACCCACCCACTGGATAGAAGCTGCAGCAGCCAGAGCAGCAGCCCTGGCTTGCCTAGGCCAAGGGCCCTGATTGAGTCCCTCTGAGGATGAGGAAGAAGAGGAGGAGGTAGAGGAGGAGGAGGAGAACGAGGAGGAGGAGGAGGAGGAGGAGGAGGAGGAAGAGGAGGAGGAAGAGGAGGAGGAAGAAGAGGAGGAGGAGTAGGAGGGGCAGGAGGGCAGCTGTCAGTAGGCAACGGGATTAATAGAGGCCTCCATTACGGAGGCAGGTGTCCAGGCAGGCACCCAGCAACCCTCAGGGGCAGCTCAGGGCACCCAGGGACCTGGTGTGGGTATCTCTGGGGCGGGAACTGTCAGTCAGTCAGCAAGACTGTGTGTCAGTGCACATGGTGGGACAGGGGCCTGGCGGACCTTGGTCCCCAGCCCTGGGCTGTCAGATGCCAGCCCCATGCCCAGACACACACCAATCTGCCCATAGCCCCTTGGCCCTGCCGACCAGCACCTGCTTTGCCCTGGGGCTCTGGCTCTGGTGGCTGGCCACCACCCCTCAGGTCAAGTTCAGCGTGGGGGTCATGGCTGCTGGTCAACTGGATGGGCAGGGTCCCCGTAGCCTAGCAACCACAGGAGCCCTCTGTGATGTCCTAGCCCCTGGCAATCTGTGCTGGCCACACTGGCACTGGGTAGCCCAACTGCCCTGCCACTAGGTGAGGCAACAGCGCCCAGACGCCTGGGCCCTGGCACAGAGGGACGGAAGGATGGGAAGACAGTGCTGACCGAAGAGGGACCTCAGGGCTGGCAGCCAAGAGAAGACAGGTGGAGGTGTGCCCGGGATCCAGGGAGCCCAGGCCAGAGCTGCCTGCATGCCTGCCTGCCTTCCTGGATGTCTGTATGCTGCCTTTGTCCAGGTAGGTTTCTCAGGTCCCCTCCACTCCTGTCCTCTCCTGTCCTCTCCTGTCCTCACCATCCTCTCCCCTCTCCTCTCCTCTGCACTTTGCTTCTCTCCTTTGTCTGTCCTCTCTTCCAGGTGCCCTGCTCACCAGCTCCAGCACTTGTGATGGTTCTCCAGTGACAGCTGTTCGCATCCCCTTCCACCCGCTGCCTGCCCCTAATGTGACCCAGCTCACAGGGTCTCCGGCTCACTCCACCCAAACCCACACGCCCCAACACATTCCCTGGTTCAGCCTCTCTGCCCTATTCAGCCAAACTGGCCCCTTTGCAACCTACCTGTGCATCGTTGATTCTCTTCACCATTCAAGGAGAGATCTCCTTTTGTACTTAGCTTGGTTGACTGCTGGATGGATGGATGGATGGATGGATGGATGGATAGATGGATGGGTGGATGGATGGATGGACAGGTCAATGGATCGGTTTTGTAGAGGGAGAGTACCATCTAGGGGTACTGGAGACCCCTGGTGTCAGATCCTTAGTCAATGTCAAATGTAAAACATTAATTCAACAATAACAAAAGTGAGTAAGCACCTAAATAAATAAACAAATAAATAAATATAAAATCTGTGTTAAAAAATACATGGTGTCTTTGCCTTTCTGCATATGGAATGCTGTGAGGATCTTAACAAGGAAAGCATTTTCCTGAGTAGCCCATTTGAAGTCGTGGCATATTTCCTTTTCCTTTTTCTTTTATTACTTTCTATTTTCTTGATTATTCACTGGAATAAATAGATAGGAATTGAGAGGGAAGGGAGGGAGAGAGAGTTTGAGACACAGAGAGAAACACCTGCAGCACTTCTGCACCACTTGTAAAGATTTCCCCTGGCAGGTGGGGACCAGGGTGTTGAAGCCCAGTCCTCCTGCATTGTAACATGAGTGCTTAACTGGGTGTGGCACCACCTGGTACCCTTGAAGGGGCACTTTTTTTTAGCAATGAAAAGAAATTCTCGTGGCAAGGTAATAAATAAATGAAGAAGTAATTAAAAGTGCATTTACATTAACTCAGTGGAAACACACTGGGACATATAAGTCTCTGTTACCTGTATTACTTCTTCATTTATGGATTGATTGCCTCAAGGGGTTATTGCCACAGCTGAGTGCCTGCACCACGAATAATCCACAGCTCCTGCACTCCATTTGTTCCCCTTTCGCTGCCCTTGTTGCTTGGTCACTGTGGTGGTTATTGTTGTTGTTGTTGTTGTTGTTGTTGTTACTGACCTTGCATCTGACAGACACAAAAGGAGAGAGCAGAGGAAATACAGGGTGGGAGAGAAAGATAGAACTCCTAAAGACCTGCTTCACCCCCTGTAAAGCGACTCCCCGGCAGGTGGCGGTCTGGGGGCCAGACCCCAGATCCTTCCACCTGTCCCCTTTTCGTGAGCGCCACAAGCCCTTAACCCTCTGACATACCGCCAAACCTCCCTGGATTTACTTTTGAAGGCAATATGACCTGCCTCGTTTTGAATCCTCATTATCCTGAGGGTCAGTGCTGGAGACAGTGTCATGACACGACACACGGAGATCTCTGGTATCAGAGAGCACCTGGAACAGCAGCTGGGGCTCTAGTGCCAGGGCAGGAGCAACTCCTCATCCACCCTCCACGGAGTCCACCTGCCTGCATTTTGGTCCTTTTCCCTCCAAAAAAGATTTTTCCCTTTTTTCACTTTGAGACTGGCAGCAGACAGGTTACCCAGGCAGGACGAAAAAAATAAAAAGCCTTTTTTTTTTTTTTTTTTTTTTTTTTTTTTTTTTAAACCGAAGTGAATGACCATCTTCTGGAAAGTATAGGTTTTGAACCTGAAAACTCTGTCTGTCTGTCTCTTAGTCCACAGAAAGAGCCACTAGCCCAGCCAGATCTCACGCTCAGATGGGGTGTTTTTGCCAGTCAAAGGTCTGCACAGCACACTAGGGATTGGGCGGCAGGAGACCCAAATGTTACAATGTAGATGGACTGTTTGCAGTTCTTGCTCCCCAGGACATTGGACTGTCTCAACTCCCTCCCCTACAGCATGAAAAAAAGACTCTTGACAACCTTGGAGCAAATGGAGTGGGGGTGAGGGGAGCTGTTTGCATGTCTGCGCTGCTGATGCCCAGGTGTCTGTGGGGGGCCGTGGCACAGGCTGTAAGGGGGCTAGGGGGCAGAAGGAGACTGTTTGAGAGGCAGGCTACAGGCAGGGGAGCCCGTGAGTGTGTGCAGGGCTGTGTGTGTGGGTGTGGTGGCAGGGGGTAAGGGCAGGTCCCCCTCTGGATGGTGAGATGGCAGCTGGGCTGGCCCTGGGCCCTCAGGGCTGAAGGGCAGAAGCAGGGTGGCAGTAAAGTAGCACAGGGAAGCACACAGTAGATGTTAGTTGGGGAGCTGGGGGACAGAGGGCAAGGGGAAAGGGGGCATCCTTGAGGAGGGGTATGGACTAGAGAGTGGGGGGAGCTGGAGACATGGAAGGTCCCAGGAATCAGGGACTGACAGGAACAGATTCCTGCACCCACCCACTGGATAGAAGCTGCAGCAGCCAGAGCAGCAGCCCTGGCTTGCCTAGGCCAAGGGCCCTGATTGAGTCCCTCTGAGGATGAGGAAGAAGAGGAGGAGGTAGAGGAGGAGGAGGAGAACGAGGAGGAGGAGGAGGAGGAGGAGGAGGAAGAGGAGGAGGAAGAGGAGGAGGAAGAAGAGGAGGAGGAGTAGGAGGGGCAGGAGGGCAGCTGTCAGTAGGCAACGGGATTAATAGAGGCCTCCATTACGGAGGCAGGTGTCCAGGCAGGCACCCAGCAACCCTCAGGGGCAGCTCAGGGCACCCAGGGACCTGGTGTGGGTATCTCTGGGGCGGGAACTGTCAGTCAGTCAGCAAGACTGTGTGTCAGTGCACATGGTGGGACAGGGGCCTGGCGGACCTTGGTCCCCAGCCCTGGGCTGTCAGATGCCAGCCCCATGCCCAGACACACACCAATCTGCCCATAGCCCCTTGGCCCTGCCGACCAGCACCTGCTTTGCCCTGGGGCTCTGGCTCTGGTGGCTGGCCACCACCCCTCAGGTCAAGTTCAGCGTGGGGGTCATGGCTGCTGGTCAACTGGATGGGCAGGGTCCCCGTAGCCTAGCAACCACAGGAGCCCTCTGTGATGTCCTAGCCCCTGGCAATCTGTGCTGGCCACACTGGCACTGGGTAGCCCAACTGCCCTGCCACTAGGTGAGGCAACAGCGCCCAGACGCCTGGGCCCTGGCACAGAGGGACGGAAGGATGGGAAGACAGTGCTGACCGAAGAGGGACCTCAGGGCTGGCAGCCAAGAGAAGACAGGTGGAGGTGTGCCCGGGATCCAGGGAGCCCAGGCCAGAGCTGCCTGCATGCCTGCCTGCCTTCCTGGATGTCTGTATGCTGCCTTTGTCCAGGTAGGTTTCTCAGGTCCCCTCCACTCCTGTCCTCTCCTGTCCTCTCCTGTCCTCACCATCCTCTCCCCTCTCCTCTCCTCTGCACTTTGCTTCTCTCCTTTGTCTGTCCTCTCTTCCAGGTGCCCTGCTCACCAGCTCCAGCACTTGTGATGGTTCTCCAGTGACAGCTGTTCGCATCCCCTTCCACCCGCTGCCTGCCCCTAATGTGACCCAGCTCACAGGGTCTCCGGCTCACTCCACCCAAACCCACACGCCCCAACACATTCCCTGGTTCAGCCTCTCTGCCCTATTCAGCCAAACTGGCCCCTTTGCAACCTACCTGTGCATCGTTGATTCTCTTCACCATTCAAGGAGAGATCTCCTTTTGTACTTAGCTTGGTTGACTGCTGGATGGATGGATGGATGGATGGATGGATGGATGGATGGATGGATGGATGGATGGATAGATGGATGGGTGGATGGATGGATGGACAGGTCAATGGATCGGTTTTGTAGAGGGAGAGTACCATCTAGGGGTACTGGAGACCCCTGGTGTCAGATCCTTAGTCAATGTCAAATGTAAAACATTAATTCAACAATAACAAAAGTGAGTAAGCACCTAAATAAATAAACAAATAAATAAATATAAAATCTGTGTTAAAAAATACATGGTGTCTTTGCCTTTCTGCATATGGAATGCTGTGAGGATCTTAACAAGGAAAGCATTTTCCTGAGTAGCCCATTTGAAGTCGTGGCATATTTCCTTTTCCTTTTTCTTTTATTACTTTCTATTTTCTTGATTATTCACTGGAATAAATAGATAGGAATTGAGAGGGAAGGGAGGGAGAGAGAGTTTGAGACAAAGAGAGAAACACCTGCAGCACTTCTGCACCACTTGTAAAGATTTCCCCTGGCAGGTGGGGACCAGGGTGTTGAAGCCCAGTCCTCCTGCATTGTAACATGAGTGCTTAACTGGGTGTGGCACCACCTGGTACCCTTGAAGGGGCACTTTTTTTTAGCAATGAAAAGAAATTCTCGTGGCAAGGTAATAAATAAATGAAGAAGTAATTAAAAGTGCATTTACATTAACTCAGTGGAAACACACTGGGACATATAAGTCTCTGTTACCTGTATTACTTCTTCATTTATGGATTGATTGCCTCAAGGGGTTATTGCCACAGCTGAGTGCCTGCACCACGAATAATCCACAGCTCCTGCACTCCATTTGTTCCCCTTTCGCTGCCCTTGTTGCTTGGTCACTGTGGTGGTTATTGTTGTTGTTGTTGTTGTTGTTGTTGTTACTGACCTTGCATCTGACAGACACAAAAGGAGAGAGCAGAGGAAATACAGGGTGGGAGAGAAAGATAGAACTCCTAAAGACCTGCTTCACCCCCTGTAAAGCGACTCCCCGGCAGGTGGCGGTCTGGGGGCCAGACCCCAGATCCTTCCACCTGTCCCCTTTTCGTGAGCGCCACAAGCCCTTAACCCTCTGACATACCGCCAAACCTCCCTGGATTTACTTTTGAAGGCAATATGACCTGCCTCGTTTTGAATCCTCATTATCCTGAGGGTCAGTGCTGGAGACAGTGTCATGACACGACACACGGAGATCTCTGGTATCAGAGAGCACCTGGAACAGCAGCTGGGGCTCTAGTGCCAGGGCAGGAGCAACTCCTCATCCACCCTCCACGGAGTCCACCTGCCTGCATTTTGGTCCTTTTCCCTCCAAAAAAGATTTTTCCCTTTTTTCACTTTGAGACTGGCAGCAGACAGGTTACCCAGGCAGGACGAAAAAAATAAAAAGCCTTTTTTTTTTTTTTTTTTTTTTTTTTTTTTAAACCGAAGTGAATGACCATCTTCTGGAAAGTATAGGTTTTGAACCTGAAAACTCTGTCTGTCTGTCTCTTAGTCCACAGAAAGAGCCACTAGCCCAGCCATATCTCACGCTCAGATGGGGTGTTTTTGCCAGTCAAAGGTCTGCACAGCACACTAGGGATTGGGCGGCAGGAGACCCAAATGTTACAATGTAGATGGACTGTTTGCAGTTCTTGCTCCCCAGGACATTGGACTGTCTCAACTCCCTCCCCTACAGCATGAAAAAAAGACTCTTGACAACCTTGGAGCAAATGGAGTGGGGGTGAGGGGAGCTGTTTGCATGTCTGCGCTGCTGATGCCCAGGTGTCTGTGGGGGGCCGTGGCACAGGCTGTAAGGGGGCTAGGGGGCAGAAGGAGACTGTTTGAGAGGCAGGCTACAGGCAGGGGAGCCCGTGAGTGTGTGCAGGGCTGTGTGTGTGGGTGTGGTGGCAGGGGGTAAGGGCAGGTCCCCCTCTGGATGGTGAGATGGCAGCTGGGCTGGCCCTGGGCCCTCAGGGCTGAAGGGCAGAAGCAGGGTGGCAGTAAAGTAGCACAGGGAAGCACACAGTAGATGTTAGTTGGGGAGCTGGGGGACAGAGGGCAAGGGGAAAGGGGGCATCCTTGAGGAGGGGTATGGACTAGAGAGTGGGGGGAGCTGGAGGCATGGAAGGTCCCAGGAATCAGGGACTGACAGGAACAGATTCCTGCACCCACCCACTGGATAGAAGCTGCAGCAGCCAGAGCAGCAGCCCTGGCTTGCCTAGGCCAAGGGCCCTGATTGAGTCCCTCTGAGGATGAGGAAGAAGAGGAGGAGGTAGAGGAGGAGGAGGAGAACGAGGAGGAGGAGGAGGAGGAGGAGGAGGAAGAGGAGGAGGAAGAGGAGGAGGAAGAAGAGGAGGAGGAGTAGGAGGGGCAGGAGGGCAGCTGTCAGTAGGCAACGGGATTAATAGAGGCCTCCATTACGGAGGCAGGTGTCCAGGCAGGCACCCAGCAACCCTCAGGGGCAGCTCAGGGCACCCAGGGACCTGGTGTGGGTATCTCTGGGGCGGGAACTGTCAGTCAGTCAGCAAGACTGTGTGTCAGTGCACATGGTGGGACAGGGGCCTGGCGGACCTTGGTCCCCAGCCCTGGGCTGTCAGATGCCAGCCCCATGCCCAGACACACACCAATCTGCCCATAGCCCCTTGGCCCTGCCGACCAGCACCTGCTTTGCCCTGGGGCTCTGGCTCTGGTGGCTGGCCACCACCCCTCAGGTCAAGTTCAGCGTGGGGGTCATGGCTGCTGGTCAACTGGATGGGCAGGGTCCCCGTAGCCTAGCAACCACAGGAGCCCTCTGTGATGTCCTAGCCCCTGGCAATCTGTGCTGGCCACACTGGCACTGGGTAGCCCAACTGCCCTGCCACTAGGTGAGGCAACAGCGCCCAGACGCCTGGGCCCTGGCACAGAGGGACGGAAGGATGGGAAGACAGTGCTGACCGAAGAGGGACCTCAGGGCTGGCAGCCAAGAGAAGACAGGTGGAGGTGTGCCCGGGATCCAGGGAGCCCAGGCCAGAGCTGCCTGCATGCCTGCCTGCCTTCCTGGATGTCTGTATGCTGCCTTTGTCCAGGTAGGTTTCTCAGGTCCCCTCCACTCCTGTCCTCTCCTGTCCTCTCCTGTCCTCACCATCCTCTCCCCTCTCCTCTCCTCTGCACTTTGCTTCTCTCCTTTGTCTGTCCTCTCTTCCAGGTGCCCTGCTCACCAGCTCCAGCACTTGTGATGGTTCTCCAGTGACAGCTGTTCGCATCCCCTTCCACCCGCTGCCTGCCCCTAATGTGACCCAGCTCACAGGGTCTCCGGCTCACTCCACCCAAACCCACACGCCCCAACACATTCCCTGGTTCAGCCTCTCTGCCCTATTCAGCCAAACTGGCCCCTTTGCAACCTACCTGTGCATCGTTGATTCTCTTCACCATTCAAGGAGAGATCTCCTTTTGTACTTAGCTTGGTTGACTGCTGGATGGATGGATGGATGGATGGATGGATGGATGGATGGATGGATGGATGGATAGATGGATGGGTGGATGGATGGATGGACAGGTCAATGGATCGGTTTTGTAGAGGGAGAGTACCATCTAGGGGTACTGGAGACCCCTGGTGTCAGATCCTTAGTCAATGTCAAATGTAAAACATTAATTCAACAATAACAAAAGTGAGTAAGCACCTAAATAAATAAACAAATAAATAAATATAAAATCTGTGTTAAAAAATACATGGTGTCTTTGCCTTTCTGCATATGGAATGCTGTGAGGATCTTAACAAGGAAAGCATTTTCCTGAGTAGCCCATTTGAAGTCGTGGCATATTTCCTTTTCCTTTTTCTTTTATTACTTTCTATTTTCTTGATTATTCACTGGAATAAATAGATAGGAATTGAGAGGGAAGGGAGGGAGAGAGAGTTTGAGACACAGAGAGAAACACCTGCAGCACTTCTGCACCACTTGTAAAGATTTCCCCTGGCAGGTGGGGACCAGGGTGTTGAAGCCCAGTCCTCCTGCATTGTAACATGAGTGCTTAACTGGGTGTGGCACCACCTGGTACCCTTGAAGGGGCACTTTTTTTTAGCAATGAAAAGAAATTCTCGTGGCAAGGTAATAAATAAATGAAGAAGTAATTAAAAGTGCATTTACATTAACTCAGTGGAAACACACTGGGACTTATAAGTCTCTGTTACCTGTATTACTTCTTCATTTATGGATTGATTGCCTCAAGGGGTTATTGCCACAGCTGAGTGCCTGCACCACGAATAATCCACAGCTCCTGCACTCCATTTGTTCCCCTTTCGCTGCCCTTGTTGCTTGGTCACTGTGGTGGTTATTGTTGTTGTTGTTGTTGTTGTTGTTGTTACTGACCTTGCATCTGACAGACACAAAAGGAGAGAGCAGAGGAAATACAGGGTGGGAGAGAAAGATAGAACTCCTAAAGACCTGCTTCACCCCCTGTAAAGCGACTCCCCGGCAGGTGGCGGTCTGGGGGCCAGACCCCAGATCCTTCCACCTGTCCCCTTTTCGTGAGCGCCACAAGCCCTTAACCCTCTGACATACCGCCAAACCTCCCTGGATTTACTTTTGAAGGCAATATGACCTGCCTCGTTTTGAATCCTCATTATCCTGAGGGTCAGTGCTGGAGACAGTGTCATGACACGACACACGGAGATCTCTGGTATCAGAGAGCACCTGGAACAGCAGCTGGGGCTCTAGTGCCAGGGCAGGAGCAACTCCTCATCCACCCTCCACGGAGTCCACCTGCCTGCATTTTGGTCCTTTTCCCTCCAAAAAAGATTTTTCCCTTTTTTCACTTTGAGACTGGCAGCAGACAGGTTACCCAGGCAGGACGAAAAAAATAAAAAGCCTTTTTTTTTTTTTTTTTTTTTTTTTTTTTTTAAACCGAAGTGAATGACCATCTTCTGGAAAGTATAGGTTTTGAACCTGAAAACTCTGTCTGTCTGTCTCTTAGTCCACAGAAAGAGCCACTAGCCCAGCCATATCTCACGCTCAGATGGGGTGTTTTTGCCAGTCAAAGGTCTGCACAGCACACTAGGGATTGGGCGGCAGGAGACCCAAATGTTACAATGTAGATGGACTGTTTGCAGTTCTTGCTCCCCAGGACATTGGACTGTCTCAACTCCCTCCCCTACAGCATGAAAAAAAGACTCTTGACAACCTTGGAGCAAATGGAGTGGGGGTGAGGGGAGCTGTTTGCATGTCTGCGCTGCTGATGCCCAGGTGTCTGTGGGGGGCCGTGGCACAGGCTGTAAGGGGGCTAGGGGGCAGAAGGAGACTGTTTGAGAGGCAGGCTACAGGCAGGGGAGCCCGTGAGTGTGTGCAGGGCTGTGTGTGTGGGTGTGGTGGCAGGGGGTAAGGGCAGGTCCCCCTCTGGATGGTGAGATGGCAGCTGGGCTGGCCCTGGGCCCTCAGGGCTGAAGGGCAGAAGCAGGGTGGCAGTAAAGTAGCACAGGGAAGCACACAGTAGATGTTAGTTGGGGAGCTGGGGGACAGAGGGCAAGGGGAAAGGGGGCATCCTTGAGGAGGGGTATGGACTAGAGAGTGGGGGGAGCTGGAGGCATGGAAGGTCCCAGGAATCAGGGACTGACAGGAACAGATTCCTGCACCCACCCACTGGATAGAAGCTGCAGCAGCCAGAGCAGCAGCCCTGGCTTGCCTAGGCCAAGGGCCCTGATTGAGTCCCTCTGAGGATGAGGAAGAAGAGGAGGAGGTAGAGGAGGAGGAGGAGAACGAGGAGGAGGAGGAGGAGGAGGAGGAAGAGGAGGAGGAAGAGGAGGAGGAAGAAGAGGAGGAGGAGTAGGAGGGGCAGGAGGGCAGCTGTCAGTAGGCAACGGGATTAATAGAGGCCTCCATTACGGAGGCAGGTGTCCAGGCAGGCACCCAGCAACCCTCAGGGGCAGCTCAGGGCACCCAGGGACCTGGTGTGGGTATCTCTGGGGCGGGAACTGTCAGTCAGTCAGCAAGACTGTGTGTCAGTGCACATGGTGGGACAGGGGCCTGGCGGACCTTGGTCCCCAGCCCTGGGCTGTCAGATGCCAGCCCCATGCCCAGACACACACCAATCTGCCCATAGCCCCTTGGCCCTGCCGACCAGCACCTGCTTTGCCCTGGGGCTCTGGCTCTGGTGGCTGGCCACCACCCCTCAGGTCAAGTTCAGCGTGGGGGTCATGGCTGCTGGTCAACTGGATGGGCAGGGTCCCCGTAGCCTAGCAACCACAGGAGCCCTCTGTGATGTCCTAGCCCCTGGCAATCTGTGCTGGCCACACTGGCACTGGGTAGCCCAACTGCCCTGCCACTAGGTGAGGCAACAGCGCCCAGACGCCTGGGCCCTGGCACAGAGGGACGGAAGGATGGGAAGACAGTGCTGACCGAAGAGGGACCTCAGGGCTGGCAGCCAAGAGAAGACAGGTGGAGGTGTGCCCGGGATCCAGGGAGCCCAGGCCAGAGCTGCCTGCATGCCTGCCTGCCTTCCTGGATGTCTGTATGCTGCCTTTGTCCAGGTAGGTTTCTCAGGTCCCCTCCACTCCTGTCCTCTCCTGTCCTCTCCTGTCCTCACCATCCTCTCCCCTCTCCTCTCCTCTGCACTTTGCTTCTCTCCTTTGTCTGTCCTCTCTTCCAGGTGCCCTGCTCACCAGCTCCAGCACTTGTGATGGTTCTCCAGTGACAGCTGTTCGCATCCCCTTCCACCCGCTGCCTGCCCCTAATGTGACCCAGCTCACAGGGTCTCCGGCTCACTCCACCCAAACCCACACGCCCCAACACATTCCCTGGTTCAGCCTCTCTGCCCTATTCAGCCAAACTGGCCCCTTTGCAACCTACCTGTGCATCGTTGATTCTCTTCACCATTCAAGGAGAGATCTCCTTTTGTACTTAGCTTGGTTGACTGCTGGATGGATGGATGGATGGATGGATGGATGGATGGATGGATGGATGGATGGATGGATGGATAGATGGATGGGTGGATGGATGGATGGACAGGTCAATGGATCGGTTTTGTAGAGGGAGAGTACCATCTAGGGGTACTGGAGACCCCTGGTGTCAGATCCTTAGTCAATGTCAAATGTAAAACATTAATTCAACAATAACAAAAGTGAGTAAGCACCTAAATAAATAAACAAATAAATAAATATAAAATCTGTGTTAAAAAATACATGGTGTCTTTGCCTTTCTGCATATGGAATGCTGTGAGGATCTTAACAAGGAAAGCATTTTCCTGAGTAGCCCATTTGAAGTCGTGGCATATTTCCTTTTCCTTTTTCTTTTATTACTTTCTATTTTCTTGATTATTCACTGGAATAAATAGATAGGAATTGAGAGGGAAGGGAGGGAGAGAGAGTTTGAGACACAGAGAGAAACACCTGCAGCACTTCTGCACCACTTGTAAAGATTTCCCCTGGCAGGTGGGGACCAGGGTGTTGAAGCCCAGTCCTCCTGCATTGTAACATGAGTGCTTAACTGGGTGTGGCACCACCTGGTACCCTTGAAGGGGCACTTTTTTTTAGCAATGAAAAGAAATTCTCGTGGCAAGGTAATAAATAAATGAAGAAGTAATTAAAAGTGCATTTACATTAACTCAGTGGAAACACACTGGGACATATAAGTCTCTGTTACCTGTATTACTTCTTCATTTATGGATTGATTGCCTCAAGGGGTTATTGCCACAGCTGAGTGCCTGCACCACGAATAATCCACAGCTCCTGCACTCCATTTGTTCCCCTTTCGCTGCCCTTGTTGCTTGGTCACTGTGGTGGTTATTGTTGTTGTTGTTGTTGTTGTTGTTGTTACTGACCTTGCATCTGACAGACACAAAAGGAGAGAGCAGAGGAAATACAGGGTGGGAGAGAAAGATAGAACTCCTAAAGACCTGCTTCACCCCCTGTAAAGCGACTCCCCGGCAGGTGGCGGTCTGGGGGCCAGACCCCAGATCCTTCCACCTGTCCCCTTTTCGTGAGCGCCACAAGCCCTTAACCCTCTGACATACCGCCAAACCTCCCTGGATTTACTTTTGAAGGCAATATGACCTGCCTCGTTTTGAATCCTCATTATCCTGAGGGTCAGTGCTGGAGACAGTGTCATGACACGACACACGGAGATCTCTGGTATCAGAGAGCACCTGGAACAGCAGCTGGGGCTCTAGTGCCAGGGCAGGAGCAACTCCTCATCCACCCTCCACGGAGTCCACCTGCCTGCATTTTGGTCCTTTTCCCTCCAAAAAAGATTTTTCCCTTTTTTCACTTTGAGACTGGCAGCAGACAGGTTACCCAGGCAGGACGAAAAAAATAAAAAGCCTTTTTTTTTTTTTTTTTTTTTTTTTTTTTAAACCGAAGTGAATGACCATCTTCTGGAAAGTATAGGTTTTGAACCTGAAAACTCTGTCTGTCTGTCTCTTAGTCCACAGAAAGAGCCACTAGCCCAGCCATATCTCACGCTCAGATGGGGTGTTTTTGCCAGTCAAAGGTCTGCACAGCACACTAGGGATTGGGCGGCAGGAGACCCAAATGTTACAATGTAGATGGACTGTTTGCAGTTCTTGCTCCCCAGGACATTGGACTGTCTCAACTCCCTCCCCTACAGCATGAAAAAAAGACTCTTGACAACCTTGGAGCAAATGGAGTGGGGGTGAGGGGAGCTGTTTGCATGTCTGCGCTGCTGATGCCCAGGTGTCTGTGGGGGGCCGTGGCACAGGCTGTAAGGGGGCTAGGGGGCAGAAGGAGACTGTTTGAGAGGCAGGCTACAGGCAGGGGAGCCCGTGAGTGTGTGCAGGGCTGTGTGTGTGGGTGTGGTGGCAGGGGGTAAGGGCAGGTCCCCCTCTGGATGGTGAGATGGCAGCTGGGCTGGCCCTGGGCCCTCAGGGCTGAAGGGCAGAAGCAGGGTGGCAGTAAAGTAGCACAGGGAAGCACACAGTAGATGTTAGTTGGGGAGCTGGGGGACAGAGGGCAAGGGGAAAGGGGGCATCCTTGAGGAGGGGTATGGACTAGAGAGTGGGGGGAGCTGGAGGCATGGAAGGTCCCAGGAATCAGGGACTGACAGGAACAGATTCCTGCACCCACCCACTGGATAGAAGCTGCAGCAGCCAGAGCAGCAGCCCTGGCTTGCCTAGGCCAAGGGCCCTGATTGAGTCCCTCTGAGGATGAGGAAGAAGAGGAGGAGGTAGAGGAGGAGGAGGAGAACGAGGAGGAGGAGGAGGAGGAGGAGGAGGAAGAGGAGGAGGAAGAGGAGGAGGAAGAAGAGGAGGAGGAGTAGGAGGGGCAGGAGGGCAGCTGTCAGTAGGCAACGGGATTAATAGAGGCCTCCATTACGGAGGCAGGTGTCCAGGCAGGCACCCAGCAACCCTCAGGGGCAGCTCAGGGCACCCAGGGACCTGGTGTGGGTATCTCTGGGGCGGGAACTGTCAGTCAGTCAGCAAGACTGTGTGTCAGTGCACATGGTGGGACAGGGGCCTGGCGGACCTTGGTCCCCAGCCCTGGGCTGTCAGATGCCAGCCCCATGCCCAGACACACACCAATCTGCCCATAGCCCCTTGGCCCTGCCGACCAGCACCTGCTTTGCCCTGGGGCTCTGGCTCTGGTGGCTGGCCACCACCCCTCAGGTCAAGTTCAGCGTGGGGGTCATGGCTGCTGGTCAACTGGATGGGCAGGGTCCCCGTAGCCTAGCAACCACAGGAGCCCTCTGTGATGTCCTAGCCCCTGGCAATCTGTGCTGGCCACACTGGCACTGGGTAGCCCAACTGCCCTGCCACTAGGTGAGGCAACAGCGCCCAGACGCCTGGGCCCTGGCACAGAGGGACGGAAGGATGGGAAGACAGTGCTGACCGAAGAGGGACCTCAGGGCTGGCAGCCAAGAGAAGACAGGTGGAGGTGTGCCCGGGATCCAGGGAGCCCAGGCCAGAGCTGCCTGCATGCCTGCCTGCCTTCCTGGATGTCTGTATGCTGCCTTTGTCCAGGTAGGTTTCTCAGGTCCCCTCCACTCCTGTCCTCTCCTGTCCTCTCCTGTCCTCACCATCCTCTCCCCTCTCCTCTCCTCTGCACTTTGCTTCTCTCCTTTGTCTGTCCTCTCTTCCAGGTGCCCTGCTCACCAGCTCCAGCACTTGTGATGGTTCTCCAGTGACAGCTGTTCGCATCCCCTTCCACCCGCTGCCTGCCCCTAATGTGACCCAGCTCACAGGGTCTCCGGCTCACTCCACCCAAACCCACACGCCCCAACACATTCCCTGGTTCAGCCTCTCTGCCCTATTCAGCCAAACTGGCCCCTTTGCAACCTACCTGTGCATCGTTGATTCTCTTCACCATTCAAGGAGAGATCTCCTTTTGTACTTAGCTTGGTTGACTGCTGGATGGATGGATGGATGGATGGATGGATGGATGGATGGATGGATGGATAGATGGATGGGTGGATGGATGGATGGACAGGTCAATGGATCGGTTTTGTAGAGGGAGAGTACCATCTAGGGGTACTGGAGACCCCTGGTGTCAGATCCTTAGTCAATGTCAAATGTAAAACATTAATTCAACAATAACAAAAGTGAGTAAGCACCTAAATAAATAAACAAATAAATAAATATAAAATCTGTGTTAAAAAATACATGGTGTCTTTGCCTTTCTGCATATGGAATGCTGTGAGGATCTTAACAAGGAAAGCATTTTCCTGAGTAGCCCATTTGAAGTCGTGGCATATTTCCTTTTCCTTTTTCTTTTATTACTTTCTATTTTCTTGATTATTCACTGGAATAAATAGATAGGAATTGAGAGGGAAGGGAGGGAGAGAGAGTTTGAGACACAGAGAGAAACACCTGCAGCACTTCTGCACCACTTGTAAAGATTTCCCCTGGCAGGTGGGGACCAGGGTGTTGAAGCCCAGTCCTCCTGCATTGTAACATGAGTGCTTAACTGGGTGTGGCACCACCTGGTACCCTTGAAGGGGCACTTTTTTTTAGCAATGAAAAGAAATTCTCGTGGCAAGGTAATAAATAAATGAAGAAGTAATTAAAAGTGCATTTACATTAACTCAGTGGAAACACACTGGGACATATAAGTCTCTGTTACCTGTATTACTTCTTCATTTATGGATTGATTGCCTCAAGGGGTTATTGCCACAGCTGAGTGCCTGCACCACGAATAATCCACAGCTCCTGCACTCCATTTGTTCCCCTTTCGCTGCCCTTGTTGCTTGGTCACTGTGGTGGTTATTGTTGTTGTTGTTGTTGTTGTTGTTGTTACTGACCTTGCATCTGACAGACACAAAAGGAGAGAGCAGAGGAAATACAGGGTGGGAGAGAAAGATAGAACTCCTAAAGACCTGCTTCACCCCCTGTAAAGCGACTCCCCGGCAGGTGGCGGTCTGGGGGCCAGACCCCAGATCCTTCCACCTGTCCCCTTTTCGTGAGCGCCACAAGCCCTTAACCCTCTGACATACCGCCAAACCTCCCTGGATTTACTTTTGAAGGCAATATGACCTGCCTCGTTTTGAATCCTCATTATCCTGAGGGTCAGTGCTGGAGACAGTGTCATGACACGACACACGGAGATCTCTGGTATCAGAGAGCACCTGGAACAGCAGCTGGGGCTCTAGTGCCAGGGCAGGAGCAACTCCTCATCCACCCTCCACGGAGTCCACCTGCCTGCATTTTGGTCCTTTTCCCTCCAAAAAAGATTTTTCCCTTTTTTCACTTTGAGACTGGCAGCAGACAGGTTACCCAGGCAGGACGAAAAAAATAAAAAGCCTTTTTTTTTTTTTTTTTTTTTTTTTTTTTAAACCGAAGTGAATGACCATCTTCTGGAAAGTATAGGTTTTGAACCTGAAAACTCTGTCTGTCTGTCTCTTAGTCCACAGAAAGAGCCACTAGCCCAGCCATATCTCACGCTCAGATGGGGTGTTTTTGCCAGTCAAAGGTCTGCACAGCACACTAGGGATTGGGCGGCAGGAGACCCAAATGTTACAATGTAGATGGACTGTTTGCAGTTCTTGCTCCCCAGGACATTGGACTGTCTCAACTCCCTCCCCTACAGCATGAAAAAAAGACTCTTGACAACCTTGGAGCAAATGGAGTGGGGGTGAGGGGAGCTGTTTGCATGTCTGCGCTGCTGATGCCCAGGTGTCTGTGGGGGGCCGTGGCACAGGCTGTAAGGGGGCTAGGGGGCAGAAGGAGACTGTTTGAGAGGCAGGCTACAGGCAGGGGAGCCCGTGAGTGTGTGCAGGGCTGTGTGTGTGGGTGTGGTGGCAGGGGGTAAGGGCAGGTCCCCCTCTGGATGGTGAGATGGCAGCTGGGCTGGCCCTGGGCCCTCAGGGCTGAAGGGCAGAAGCAGGGTGGCAGTAAAGTAGCACAGGGAAGCACACAGTAGATGTTAGTTGGGGAGCTGGGGGACAGAGGGCAAGGGGAAAGGGGGCATCCTTGAGGAGGGGTATGGACTAGAGAGTGGGGGGAGCTGGAGGCATGGAAGGTCCCAGGAATCAGGGACTGACAGGAACAGATTCCTGCACCCACCCACTGGATAGAAGCTGCAGCAGCCAGAGCAGCAGCCCTGGCTTGCCTAGGCCAAGGGCCCTGATTGAGTCCCTCTGAGGATGAGGAAGAAGAGGAGGAGGTAGAGGAGGAGGAGGAGAACGAGGAGGAGGAGGAGGAGGAGGAGGAGGAAGAGGAGGAGGAAGAGGAGGAGGAAGAAGAGGAGGAGGAGTAGGAGGGGCAGGAGGGCAGCTGTCAGTAGGCAACGGGATTAATAGAGGCCTCCATTACGGAGGCAGGTGTCCAGGCAGGCACCCAGCAACCCTCAGGGGCAGCTCAGGGCACCCAGGGACCTGGTGTGGGTATCTCTGGGGCGGGAACTGTCAGTCAGTCAGCAAGACTGTGTGTCAGTGCACATGGTGGGACAGGGGCCTGGCGGACCTTGGTCCCCAGCCCTGGGCTGTCAGATGCCAGCCCCATGCCCAGACACACACCAATCTGCCCATAGCCCCTTGGCCCTGCCGACCAGCACCTGCTTTGCCCTGGGGCTCTGGCTCTGGTGGCTGGCCACCACCCCTCAGGTCAAGTTCAGCGTGGGGGTCATGGCTGCTGGTCAACTGGATGGGCAGGGTCCCCGTAGCCTAGCAACCACAGGAGCCCTCTGTGATGTCCTAGCCCCTGGCAATCTGTGCTGGCCACACTGGCACTGGGTAGCCCAACTGCCCTGCCACTAGGTGAGGCAACAGCGCCCAGACGCCTGGGCCCTGGCACAGAGGGACGGAAGGATGGGAAGACAGTGCTGACCGAAGAGGGACCTCAGGGCTGGCAGCCAAGAGAAGACAGGTGGAGGTGTGCCCGGGATCCAGGGAGCCCAGGCCAGAGCTGCCTGCATGCCTGCCTGCCTTCCTGGATGTCTGTATGCTGCCTTTGTCCAGGTAGGTTTCTCAGGTCCCCTCCACTCCTGTCCTCTCCTGTCCTCTCCTGTCCTCACCATCCTCTCCCCTCTCCTCTCCTCTGCACTTTGCTTCTCTCCTTTGTCTGTCCTCTCTTCCAGGTGCCCTGCTCACCAGCTCCAGCACTTGTGATGGTTCTCCAGTGACAGCTGTTCGCATCCCCTTCCACCCGCTGCCTGCCCCTAATGTGACCCAGCTCACAGGGTCTCCGGCTCACTCCACCCAAACCCACACGCCCCAACACATTCCCTGGTTCAGCCTCTCTGCCCTATTCAGCCAAACTGGCCCCTTTGCAACCTACCTGTGCATCGTTGATTCTCTTCACCATTCAAGGAGAGATCTCCTTTTGTACTTAGCTTGGTTGACTGCTGGATGGATGGATGGATGGATGGATGGATGGATGGATGGATGGATAGATGGATGGGTGGATGGATGGATGGACAGGTCAATGGATCGGTTTTGTAGAGGGAGAGTACCATCTAGGGGTACTGGAGACCCCTGGTGTCAGATCCTTAGTCAATGTCAAATGTAAAACATTAATTCAACAATAACAAAAGTGAGTAAGCACCTAAATAAATAAACAAATAAATAAATATAAAATCTGTGTTAAAAAATACATGGTGTCTTTGCCTTTCTGCATATGGAATGCTGTGAGGATCTTAACAAGGAAAGCATTTTCCTGAGTAGCCCATTTGAAGTCGTGGCATATTTCCTTTTCCTTTTTCTTTTATTACTTTCTATTTTCTTGATTATTCACTGGAATAAATAGATAGGAATTGAGAGGGAAGGGAGGGAGAGAGAGTTTGAGACACAGAGAGAAACACCTGCAGCACTTCTGCACCACTTGTAAAGATTTCCCCTGGCAGGTGGGGACCAGGGTGTTGAAGCCCAGTCCTCCTGCATTGTAACATGAGTGCTTAACTGGGTGTGGCACCACCTGGTACCCTTGAAGGGGCACTTTTTTTTAGCAATGAAAAGAAATTCTCGTGGCAAGGTAATAAATAAATGAAGAAGTAATTAAAAGTGCATTTACATTAACTCAGTGGAAACACACTGGGACTTATAAGTCTCTGTTACCTGTATTACTTCTTCATTTATGGATTGATTGCCTCAAGGGGTTATTGCCACAGCTGAGTGCCTGCACCACGAATAATCCACAGCTCCTGCACTCCATTTGTTCCCCTTTCTCTGCCCTTGTTGCTTGGTCACTGTGGTGGTTATTGTTGTTGTTGTTGTTGTTGTTGTTGTTACTGACCTTGCATCTGACAGACACAAAAGGAGAGAGCAGAGGAAATACAGGGTGGGAGAGAAAGATAGAACTCCTAAAGACCTGCTTCACCCCCTGTAAAGCGACTCCCCGGCAGGTGGCGGTCTGGGGGCCAGACCCCAGATCCTTCCACCTGTCCCCTTTTCGTGAGCGCCACAAGCCCTTAACCCTCTGACATACCGCCAAACCTCCCTGGATTTACTTTTGAAGGCAATATGACCTGCCTCGTTTTGAATCCTCATTATCCTGAGGGTCAGTGCTGGAGACAGTGTCATGACACGACACACGGAGATCTCTGGTATCAGAGAGCACCTGGAACAGCAGCTGGGGCTCTAGTGCCAGGGCAGGAGCAACTCCTCATCCACCCTCCACGGAGTCCACCTGCCTGCATTTTGGTCCTTTTCCCTCCAAAAAAGATTTTTCCCTTTTTTCACTTTGAGACTGGCAGCAGACAGGTTACCCAGGCAGGACGAAAAAAATAAAAAGCCTTTTTTTTTTTTTTTTTTTTTAAACCGAAGTGAATGACCATCTTCTGGAAAGTATAGGTTTTGAACCTGAAAACTCTGTCTGTCTGTCTCTTAGTCCACAGAAAGAGCCACTAGCCCAGCCATATCTCACGCTCAGATGGGGTGTTTTTGCCAGTCAAAGGTCTGCACAGCACACTAGGGATTGGGCGGCAGGAGACCCAAATGTTACAATGTAGATGGACTGTTTGCAGTTCTTGCTCCCCAGGACATTGGACTGTCTCAACTCCCTCCCCTACAGCATGAAAAAAAGACTCTTGACAACCTTGGAGCAAATGGAGTGGGGGTGAGGGGAGCTGTTTGCATGTCTGCGCTGCTGATGCCCAGGTGTCTGTGGGGGGCCGTGGCACAGGCTGTAAGGGGGCTAGGGGGCAGAAGGAGACTGTTTGAGAGGCAGGCTACAGGCAGGGGAGCCCGTGAGTGTGTGCAGGGCTGTGTGTGTGGGTGTGGTGGCAGGGGGTAAGGGCAGGTCCCCCTCTGGATGGTGAGATGGCAGCTGGGCTGGCCCTGGGCCCTCAGGGCTGAAGGGCAGAAGCAGGGTGGCAGTAAAGTAGCACAGGGAAGCACACAGTAGATGTTAGTTGGGGAGCTGGGGGACAGAGGGCAAGGGGAAAGGGGGCATCCTTGAGGAGGGGTATGGACTAGAGAGTGGGGGGAGCTGGAGGCATGGAAGGTCCCAGGAATCAGGGACTGACAGGAACAGATTCCTGCACCCACCCACTGGATAGAAGCTGCAGCAGCCAGAGCAGCAGCCCTGGCTTGCCTAGGCCAAGGGCCCTGATTGAGTCCCTCTGAGGATGAGGAAGAAGAGGAGGAGGTAGAGGAGGAGGAGGAGAACGAGGAGGAGGAGGAGGAGGAGGAGGAAGAGGAGGAGGAAGAGGAGGAGGAAGAAGAGGAGGAGGAGTAGGAGGGGCAGGAGGGCAGCTGTCAGTAGGCAACGGGATTAATAGAGGCCTCCATTACGGAGGCAGGTGTCCAGGCAGGCACCCAGCAACCCTCAGGGGCAGCTCAGGGCACCCAGGGACCTGGTGTGGGTATCTCTGGGGCGGGAACTGTCAGTCAGTCAGCAAGACTGTGTGTCAGTGCACATGGTGGGACAGGGGCCTGGCGGACCTTGGTCCCCAGCCCTGGGCTGTCAGATGCCAGCCCCATGCCCAGACACACACCAATCTGCCCATAGCCCCTTGGCCCTGCCGACCAGCACCTGCTTTGCCCTGGGGCTCTGGCTCTGGTGGCTGGCCACCACCCCTCAGGTCAAGTTCAGCGTGGGGGTCATGGCTGCTGGTCAACTGGATGGGCAGGGTCCCCGTAGCCTAGCAACCACAGGAGCCCTCTGTGATGTCCTAGCCCCTGGCAATCTGTGCTGGCCACACTGGCACTGGGTAGCCCAACTGCCCTGCCACTAGGTGAGGCAACAGCGCCCAGACGCCTGGGCCCTGGCACAGAGGGACGGAAGGATGGGAAGACAGTGCTGACCGAAGAGGGACCTCAGGGCTGGCAGCCAAGAGAAGACAGGTGGAGGTGTGCCCGGGATCCAGGGAGCCCAGGCCAGAGCTGCCTGCATGCCTGCCTGCCTTCCTGGATGTCTGTATGCTGCCTTTGTCCAGGTAGGTTTCTCAGGTCCCCTCCACTCCTGTCCTCTCCTGTCCTCTCCTGTCCTCACCATCCTCTCCCCTCTCCTCTCCTCTGCACTTTGCTTCTCTCCTTTGTCTGTCCTCTCTTCCAGGTGCCCTGCTCACCAGCTCCAGCACTTGTGATGGTTCTCCAGTGACAGCTGTTCGCATCCCCTTCCACCCGCTGCCTGCCCCTAATGTGACCCAGCTCACAGGGTCTCCGGCTCACTCCACCCAAACCCACACGCCCCAACACATTCCCTGGTTCAGCCTCTCTGCCCTATTCAGCCAAACTGGCCCCTTTGCAACCTACCTGTGCATCGTTGATTCTCTTCACCATTCAAGGAGAGATCTCCTTTTGTACTTAGCTTGGTTGACTGCTGGATGGATGGATGGATGGATGGATGGATGGATGGATGGATGGATGGATGGATGGATAGATGGATGGGTGGATGGATGGATGGACAGGTCAATGGATCGGTTTTGTAGAGGGAGAGTACCATCTAGGGGTACTGGAGACCCCTGGTGTCAGATCCTTAGTCAATGTCAAATGTAAAACATTAATTCAACAATAACAAAAGTGAGTAAGCACCTAAATAAATAAACAAATAAATAAATATAAAATCTGTGTTAAAAAATACATGGTGTCTTTGCCTTTCTGCATATGGAATGCTGTGAGGATCTTAACAAGGAAAGCATTTTCCTGAGTAGCCCATTTGAAGTCGTGGCATATTTCCTTTTCCTTTTTCTTTTATTACTTTCTATTTTCTTGATTATTCACTGGAATAAATAGATAGGAATTGAGAGGGAAGGGAGGGAGAGAGAGTTTGAGACACAGAGAGAAACACCTGCAGCACTTCTGCACCACTTGTAAAGATTTCCCCTGGCAGGTGGGGACCAGGGTGTTGAAGCCCAGTCCTCCTGCATTGTAACATGAGTGCTTAACTGGGTGTGGCACCACCTGGTACCCTTGAAGGGGCACTTTTTTTTAGCAATGAAAAGAAATTCTCGTGGCAAGGTAATAAATAAATGAAGAAGTAATTAAAAGTGCATTTACATTAACTCAGTGGAAACACACTGGGACATATAAGTCTCTGTTACCTGTATTACTTCTTCATTTATGGATTGATTGCCTCAAGGGGTTATTGCCACAGCTGAGTGCCTGCACCACGAATAATCCACAGCTCCTGCACTCCATTTGTTCCCCTTTCGCTGCCCTTGTTGCTTGGTCACTGTGGTGGTTATTGTTGTTGTTGTTGTTGTTGTTGTTGTTACTGACCTTGCATCTGACAGACACAAAAGGAGAGAGCAGAGGAAATACAGGGTGGGAGAGAAAGATAGAACTCCTAAAGACCTGCTTCACCCCCTGTAAAGCGACTCCCCGGCAGGTGGCGGTCTGGGGGCCAGACCCCAGATCCTTCCACCTGTCCCCTTTTCGTGAGCGCCACAAGCCCTTAACCCTCTGACATACCGCCAAACCTCCCTGGATTTACTTTTGAAGGCAATATGACCTGCCTCGTTTTGAATCCTCATTATCCTGAGGGTCAGTGCTGGAGACAGTGTCATGACACGACACACGGAGATCTCTGGTATCAGAGAGCACCTGGAACAGCAGCTGGGGCTCTAGTGCCAGGGCAGGAGCAACTCCTCATCCACCCTCCACGGAGTCCACCTGCCTGCATTTTGGTCCTTTTCCCTCCAAAAAAGATTTTTCCCTTTTTTCACTTTGAAACTGGCAGCAGACAGGTTACCCAGGCAGGACGAAAAAAATAAAAAGCCTTTTTTTTTTTTTTTTTTTTTTTTTTTTTAAACCGAAGTGAATGACCATCTTCTGGAAAGTATAGGTTTTGAACCTGAAAACTCTGTCTGTCTGTCTCTTAGTCCACAGAAAGAGCCACTAGCCCAGCCATATCTCACGCTCAGATGGGGTGTTTTTGCCAGTCAAAGGTCTGCACAGCACACTAGGGATTGGGCGGCAGGAGACCCAAATGTTACAATGTAGATGGACTGTTTGCAGTTCTTGCTCCCCAGGACATTGGACTGTCTCAACTCCCTCCCCTACAGCATGAAAAAAAGACTCTTGACAACCTTGGAGCAAATGGAGTGGGGGTGAGGGGAGCTGTTTGCATGTCTGCGCTGCTGATGCCCAGGTGTCTGTGGGGGGCCGTGGCACAGGCTGTAAGGGGGCTAGGGGGCAGAAGGAGACTGTTTGAGAGGCAGGCTACAGGCAGGGGAGCCCGTGAGTGTGTGCAGGGCTGTGTGTGTGGGTGTGGTGGCAGGGGGTAAGGGCAGGTCCCCCTCTGGATGGTGAGATGGCAGCTGGGCTGGCCCTGGGCCCTCAGGGCTGAAGGGCAGAAGCAGGGTGGCAGTAAAGTAGCACAGGGAAGCACACAGTAGATGATAGTTGGGGAGCTGGGGGACAGAGGGCAAGGGGAAAGGGGGCATCCTTGAGGAGGGGTATGGACTAGAGAGTGGGGGGAGCTGGAGGCATGGAAGGTCCCAGGAATCAGGGACTGACAGGAACAGATTCCTGCACCCACCCACTGGATAGAAGCTGCAGCAGCCAGAGCAGCAGCCCTGGCTTGCCTAGGCCAAGGGCCCTGATTGAGTCCCTCTGAGGATGAGGAAGAAGAGAAGGAGGTAGAGGAGGAGGAGGAGAAGGAGGAGGAGGAGGAGGAGGAGGAGGAGGAAGAGGAGGAGGAAGAAGAGGAGGAGGAGTAGGAGGGGCAGGAGGGCAGCTGTCAGTAGGCAACGGGATTAATAGAGGCCTCCATTACGGAGGCAGGTGTCCAGGCAGGCACCCACCAACCCTCAGGGGCAGCTCAGGGCACCCAGGGACCTGGTGTGGGTATCTCTGGGGCGGGAACTGTCAGTCAGTCAGCAAGACTGTGTGTCAGTGCACATGGTGGGACAGGGGCCTGGCGGACCTTGGTCCCCAGCCCTGGGCTGTCAGATGCCAGCCCCATGCCCAGACACACACCAATCTGCCCATAGCCCCTTGGCCCGGCCGACCAGCACCTGCTTTGCCCTGGGGCTCTGGCTCTGGTGGCTGGCCACCACCCCTCAGGTCAAGTTCAGCGTGGGGGTCATGGCTGCTGGTCAACTGGATGGGCAGGGTCCCCGTAGCCTAGCAACCACAGGAGCCCTCTGTGATGTCCTAGCCCCTGGCAATCTGTGCTGGCCACACTGGCACTGGGTAGCCCAACTGCCCTGCCACTAGGTGAGGCAACAGCGCCCAGACGCCTGGGCCCTGGCACAGAGGGACGGAAGGATGGGAAGACAGTGCTGACCGAAGAGGGACCTCAGGGCTGGCAGCCAAGAGAAGACAGGTGGAGGTGTGCCCGGGATCCAGGGAGCCCAGGCCAGAGCTGCCTGCATGCCTGCCTGCCTTCCTGGATGTCTGTATGCTGCCTTTGTCCAGGTAGGTTTCTCAGGTCCCCTCCACTCCTGTCCTCTCCTGTCCTCTCCTGTCCTCACCATCCTCTCCCCTCTCCTCTCCTCTGCACTTTGCTTCTCTCCTTTGTCTGTCCTCTCTTCCAGGTGCCCTGCTCACCAGCTCCAGCACTTGTGATGGTTCTCCAGTGACAGCTGTTCGCATCCCCTTCCACCCGCTGCCTGCCCCTAATGTGACCCAGCTCACAGGGTCTCCGGCTCACTCCACCCAAACCCACACGCCCCAACACATTCCCTGGTTCAGCCTCTCTGCCCTATTCAGCCAAACTGGCCCCTTTGCAACCTACCTGTGCATCGTTGATTCTCTTCACCATTCAAGGAGAGATCTCCTTTTGTACTTAGCTTGGTTGACTGCTGGAAGGATGGATGGATGGATGGATGGATGGATGGATGGATGGATGGATGGATAGATGGATGGGTGGATGGATGGATGGACAGGTCAATGGATCGGTTTTGTAGAGGGAGAGTACCATCTAGGGGTACTGGAGACCCCTGGTGTCAGATCCTTAGTCAATGTCAAATGTAAAACATTAATTCAACAATAACAAAAGTGAGTAAGCACCTAAATAAATAAACAAATAAATAAATATAAAATCTGTGTTAAAAAATACATGGTGTCTTTGCCTTTCTGCATATGGAATGCTGTGAGGATCTTAACAAGGAAAGCATTTTCCTGAGTAGCCCATTTGAAGTCGTGGCATATTTCCTTTTCCTTTTTCTTTTATTACTTTCTATTTTCTTGATTATTCACTGGAATAAATAGATAGGAATTGAGAGGGAAGGGAGGGAGAGAGAGTTTGAGACACAGAGAGAAACACCTGCAGCACTTCTGCACCACTTGTAAAGATTTCCCCTGGCAGGTGGGGACCAGGGTGTTGAAGCCCAGTCCTCCTGCATTGTAACATGAGTGCTTAACTGGGTGTGGCACCACCTGGTACCCTTGAAGGGGCACTTTTTTTTAGCAATGAAAAGAAATTCTCGTGGCAAGGTAATAAATAAATGAAGAAGTAATTAAAAGTGCATTTACATTAACTCAGTGGAAACACACTGGGACATATAAGTCTCTGTTACCTGTATTACTTCTTCATTTATGGATTGATTGCCTCAAGGGGTTATTGCCACAGCTGAGTGCCTGCACCACGAATAATCCACAGCTCCTGCACTCCATTTGTTCCCCTTTCGCTGCCCTTGTTGCTTGGTCACTGTGGTGGTTATTGTTGTTGTTGTTGTTGTTGTTGTTGTTGTTGTTACTGACCTTGCATCTGACAGACACAAAAGGAGAGAGCAGAGGAAATACAGGGTGGGAGAGAAAGATAGAACTCCTAAAGACCTGCTTCACCCCCTGTAAAGCGACTCCCCGGCAGGTGGCGGTCTGGGGGCCAGACCCCAGATCCTTCCACCTGTCCCCTTTTCGTGAGCGCCACAAGCCCTTAACCCTCTGACATACCGCCAAACCTCCCTGGATTTACTTTTGAAGGCAATATGACCTGCCTCGTTTTGAATCCTCATTATCCTGAGGGTCAGTGCTGGAGACAGTGTCATGACACGACACACGGAGATCTCTGGTATCAGAGAGCACCTGGAACAGCAGCTGGGGCTCTAGTGCCAGGGCAGGAGCAACTCCTCATCCACCCTCCACGGAGTCCACCTGCCTGCATTTTGGTCCTTTTCCCTCCAAAAAAGATTTTTCCCTTTTTTCACTTTGAAACTGGCAGCAGACAGGTTACCCAGGCAGGGCGAAAAAAATAAAAAGCCTTTTTTTTTTTTTTTTTTTAAACCGAAGTGAATGACCATCTTCTGGAAAGTATAGGTTTTGAACCTGAAAACTCTGTCTGTCTGTCTCTTAGTCCACAGAAAGAGCCACTAGCCCAGCCATATCTCACGCTCAGATGGGGTGTTTTTGCCAGTCAAAGGTCTGCACAGCACACTAGGGATTGGGCGGCAGGAGACCCAAATGTTACAATGTAGATGGACTGTTTGCAGTTCTTGCTCCCCAGGACATTGGACTGTCTCAACTCCCTCCCCTACAGCATGAAAAAAAGACTCTTGACAACCTTGGAGCAAATGGAGTGGGGGTGAGGGGAGCTGTTTGCATGTCTGCGCTGCTGATGCCCAGGTGTCTGTGGGGGGCCGTGGCACAGGCTGTAAGGGGGCTAGGGGGCAGAAGGAGACTGTTTGAGAGGCAGGCTACAGGCAGGGGAGCCCGTGAGTGTGTGCAGGGCTGTGTGTGTGGGTGTGGTGGCAGGGGGTAAGGGCAGGTCCCCCTCTGGATGGTGAGATGGCAGCTGGGCTGGCCCTGGGCCCTCAGGGCTGAAGGGCAGAAGCAGGGTGGCAGTAAAGTAGCACAGGGAAGCACACAGTAGATGTTAGTTGGGGAGCTGGGGGACAGAGGGCAAGGGGAAAGGGGGCATCCTTGAGGAGGGGTATGGACTAGAGAGTGGGGGGAGCTGGAGGCATGGAAGGTCCCAGGAATCAGGGACTGACAGGAACAGATTCCTGCACCCACCCACTGGATAGAAGCTGCAGCAGCCAGAGCAGCAGCCCTGGCTTGCCTAGGCCAAGGGCCCTGATTGAGTCCCTCTGAGGATGAGGAAGAAGAGGAGGAGGTAGAGGAGGAGGAGGAGAAGGAGGAGGAGGAGGAGGAGGAGGAGGAGGAAGAGGAGGAGGAAGAAGAGGAGGAGGAGTAGGAGGGGCAGGAGGGCAGCTGTCAGTAGGCAACGGGATTAATAGAGGCCTCCATTACGGAGGCAGGTGTCCAGGCAGGCACCCACCAACCCTCAGGGGCAGCTCAGGGCACCCAGGGACCTGGTGTGGGTATCTCTGGGGCGGGAACTGTCAGTCAGTCAGCAAGACTGTGTGTCAGTGCACATGGTGGGACAGGGGCCTGGCGGACCTTGGTCCCCAGCCCTGGGCTGTCAGATGCCAGCCCCATGCCCAGACACACAACAATCTGCCCATAGCCCCTTGGCCCGGCCGACCAGCACCTGCTTTGCCCTGGGGCTCTGGCTCTGGTGGCTGGCCACCACCCCTCAGGTCAAGTTCAGCGTGGGGGTCATGGCTGCTGGTCAACTGGATGGGCAGGGTCCCCGTAGCCTAGCAACCACAGGAGCCCTCTGTGATGTCCTAGCCCCTGGCAATCTGTGCTGGCCACACTGGCACTGGGTAGCCCAACTGCCCTGCCACTAGGTGAGGCAACAGCGCCCAGATGCCTGGGCCCTGGCACAGAGGGACGGAAGGATGGGAAGACAGTGCTGACCGAAGAGGGACCTCAGGGCTGGCAGCCAAGAGAAGACAGGTGGAGGTGTGCCCGGGATCCAGGGAGCCCAGGCCAGAGCTGCCTGCATGCCTGCCTGCCTTCCTGGATGTCTGTATGCTGCCTTTGTCCAGGTAGGTTTCTCAGGTCCCCTCCACTCCTGTCCTCTCCTGTCCTCTCCTGTCCTCACCATCCTCTCCCCTCTCCTCTCCTCTGCACTTTGCTTCTCTCCTTTGTCTGTCCTCTCTTCCAGGTGCCCTGCTCACCAGCTCCAGCACTTGTGATGGTTCTCCAGTGACAGCTGTTCGCATCCCCTTCCACCCGCTGCCTGCCCCTAATGTGACCCAGCTCACAGGGTCTCCGGCTCACTCCACCCAAACCCACACGCCCCAACACATTCCCTGGTTCAGCCTCTCTGCCCTATTCAGCCAAACTGGCCCCTTTGCAACCTACCTGTGCATCGTTGATTCTCTTCACCATTCAAGGAGAGATCTCCTTTTGTACTTAGCTTGGTTGACTGCTGGATGGATGGATGGATGGATGGATGGATGGATGGATGGATGGATGGATGGATAGATGGATGGGTGGATGGATGGATGGACAGGTCAATGGATCGGTTTTGTAGAGGGAGAGTACCATCTAGGGGTACTGGAGACCCCTGGTGTCAGATCCTTAGTCAATGTCAAATGTAAAACATTAATTCAACAATAACAAAAGTGAGTAAGCACCTAAATAAATAAACAAATAAATAAATATAAAATCTGTGTTAAAAAATACATGGTGTCTTTGCCTTTCTGCATATGGAATGCTGTGAGGATCTTAACAAGGAAAGCATTTTCCTGAGTAGCCCATTTGAAGTCGTGGCATATTTCCTTTTCCTTTTTCTTTTATTACTTTCTATTTTCTTGATTATTCACTGGAATAAATAGATAGGAATTGAGAGGGAAGGGAGGGAGAGAGAGTTTGAGACACAGAGAGAAACACCTGCAGCACTTCTGCACCACTTGTAAAGATTTCCCCTGGCAGGTGGGGACCAGGGTGTTGAAGCCCAGTCCTCCTGCATTGTAACATGAGTGCTTAACTGGGTGTGGCACCACCTGGTACCCTTGAAGGGGCACTTTTTTTTAGCAATGAAAAGAAATTCTCGTGGCAAGGTAATAAATAAATGAAGAAGTAATTAAAAGTGCATTTACATTAACTCAGTGGAAACACACTGGGACATATAAGTCTCTGTTACCTGTATTACTTCTTCATTTATGGATTGATTGCCTCAAGGGGTTATTGCCACAGCTGAGTGCCTGCACCACGAATAATCCACAGCTCCTGCACTCCATTTGTTCCCCTTTCGCTGCCCTTGTTGCTTGGTCACTGTGGTGGTTATTGTTGTTGTTGTTGTTGTTGTTGTTACTGACCTTGCATCTGACAGACACAAAAGGAGAGAGCAGAGGAAATACAGGGTGGGAGAGAAAGATAGAACTCCTAAAGACCTGCTTCACCCCCTGTAAAGCGACTCCCCGGCAGGTGGCGGTCTGGGGGCCAGACCCCAGATCCTTCCACCTGTCCCCTTTTCGTGAGCGCCACAAGCCCTTAACCCTCTGACATACCGCCAAACCTCCCTGGATTTACTTTTGAAGGCAATATGACCTGCCTCGTTTTGAATCCTCATTATCCTGAGGGTCAGTGCTGGAGACAGTGTCATGACACGACACACGGAGATCTCTGGTATCAGAGAGCACCTGGAACAGCAGCTGGGGCTCTAGTGCCAGGGCAGGAGCAACTCCTCATCCACGCTCCACGGAGTCCACCTGCCTGCATTTTGGTCCTTTTCCCTCCAAAAAAGATTTTTCCCTTTTTTCACTTTGAAACTGGCAGCAGACAGGTTACCCAGGCAGGGCGAAAAAAATAAAAAGCCTTTTTTTTTTTTTTAAACCGAAGTGAATGACCATCTTCTGGAAAGTATAGGTTTTGAACCTGAAAACTCTGTCTGTCTGTCTCTTAGTCCACAGAAAGAGCCACTAGCCCAGCCAGATCTCACGCTCAGATGGGGTGTTTTTGCCAGTCAAAGGTCTGCACAGCACACTAGGGATTGGGCGGCAGGAGACCCAAATGTTACAATGTAGATGGACTGTTTGCAGTTCTTGCTCCCCAGGACATTGGACTGTCTCAACTCCCTCCCCTACAGCATGAAAAAAAGACTCTTGACAACCTTGGAGCAAATGGAGTGGGGGTGAGGGGAGCTGTTTGCATGTCTGCGCTGCTGATGCCCAGGTGTCTGTGGGGGGCCGTGGCACAGGCTGTAAGGGGGCTAGGGGGCAGAAGGAGACTGTTTGAGAGGCAGGCTACAGGCAGGGGAGCCCGTGAGTGTGTGCAGGGCTGTGTGTGTGGGTGTGGTGGCAGGGGGTAAGGGCAGGTCCCCCTCTGGATGGTGAGATGGCAGCTGGGCTGGCCCTGGGCCCTCAGGGCTGAAGGGCAGAAGCAGGGTGGCAGTAAAGTAGCACAGGGAAGCACACAGTAGATGTTAGTTGGGGAGCTGGGGGACAGAGGGCAAGGGGAAAGGGGGCATCCTTGAGGAGGGGTATGGACTAGAGAGTGGGGGGAGCTGGAGGCATGGAAGGTCCCAGGAATCAGGGACTGACAGGAACAGATTCCTGCACCCACCCACTGGATAGAAGCTGCAGCAGCCAGAGCAGCAGCCCTGGCTTGCCTAGGCCAAGGGCCCTGATTGAGTCCCACTGAGGATGAGGAAGAAGAGGAGGAGGTAGAGGAGGAGGAGGAGAAGGAGGAGGAGGAGGAGGAGGAGGAGGAGGAAGAGGAGGAGGAAGAAGAGGAGGAGGAGTAGGAGGGGCAGGAGGGCAGCTGTCAGTAGGCAACGGGATTAATAGAGGCCTCCATTACGGAGGCAGGTGTCCAGGCAGGCACCCACCAACCCTCAGGGGCAGCTCAGGGCACCCAGGGACCTGGTGTGGGTATCTCTGGGGCGGGAACTGTCAGTCAGTCAGCAAGACTGTGTGTCAGTGCACATGGTGGGACAGGGGCCTGGCGGACCTTGGTCCCCAGCCCTGGGCTGTCAGATGCCAGCCCCATGCCCAGACACACAACAATCTGCCCATAGCCCCTTGGCCCGGCCGACCAGCACCTGCTTTGCCCTGGGGCTCTGGCTCTGGTGGCTGGCCACCACCCCTCAGGTCAAGTTCAGCGTGGGGGTCATGGCTGCTGGTCAACTGGATGGGCAGGGTCCCCGTAGCCTAGCAACCACAGGAGCCCTCTGTGATGTCCTAGCCCCTGGCAATCTGTGCTGGCCACACTGGCACTGGGTAGCCCAACTGCCCTGCCACTAGGTGAGGCAACAGCGCCCAGATGCCTGGGCCCTGGCACAGAGGGACGGAAGGATGGGAAGACAGTGCTGACCGAAGAGGGACCTCAGGGCTGGCAGCCAAGAGAAGACAGGTGGAGGTGTGCCCGGGATCCAGGGAGCCCAGGCCAGAGCTGCCTGCATGCCTGCCTGCCTTCCTGGATGTCTGTATGCTGCCTTTGTCCAGGTAGGTTTCTCAGGTCCCCTCCACTCCTGTCCTCTCCTGTCCTCTCCTGTCCTCACCATCCTCTCCCCTCTCCTCTCCTCTGCACTTTGCTTCTCTCCTTTGTCTGTCCTCTCTTCCAGGTGCCCTGCTCACCAGCTCCAGCACTTGTGATGGTTCTCCAGTGACAGCTGTTCGCATCCCCTTCCACCCGCTGCCTGCCCCTAATGTGACCCAGCTCACAGGGTCTCCGGCTCACTCCACCCAAACCCACACGCCCCAACACATTCCCTGGTTCAGCCTCTCTGCCCTATTCAGCCAAACTGGCCCCTTTGCAACCTACCTGTGCATCGTTGATTCTCTTCACCATTCAAGGAGAGATCTCCTTTTGTACTTAGCTTGGTTGACTGCTGGATGGATGGATGGATGGATGGATGGATGGATGGATGGATAGATGGATGGGTGGATGGATGGATGGACAGGTCAATGGATCGGTTTTGTAGAGGGAGAGTACCATCTAGGGGTACTGGAGACCCCTGGTGTCAGATCCTTAGTCAATGTCAAATGTAAAACATTAATTCAACAATAACAAAAGTGAGTAAGCACCTAAATAAATAAACAAATAAATAAATATAAAATCTGTGTTAAAAAATACATGGTGTCTTTGCCTTTCTGCATATGGAATGCTGTGAGGATCTTAACAAGGAAAGCATTTTCCTGAGTAGCCCATTTGAAGTCGTGGCATATTTCCTTTTCCTTTTTCTTTTATTACTTTCTATTTTCTTGATTATTCACTGGAATAAATAGATAGGAATTGAGAGGGAAGGGAGGGAGAGAGAGTTTGAGACACAGAGAGAAACACCTGCAGCACTTCTGCACCACTTGTAAAGATTTCCCCTGGCAGGTGGGGACCAGGGTGTTGAAGCCCAGTCCTCCTGCATTGTAACATGAGTGCTTAACTGGGTGTGGCACCACCTGGTACCCTTGAAGGGGCACTTTTTTTTAGCAATGAAAAGAAATTCTCGTGGCAAGGTAATAAATAAATGAAGAAGTAATTAAAAGTGCATTTACATTAACTCAGTGGAAACACACTGGGACATATAAGTCTCTGTTACCTGTATTACTTCTTCATTTATGGATTGATTGCCTCAAGGGGTTATTGCCACAGCTGAGTGCCTGCACCACGAATAATCCACAGCTCCTGCACTCCATTTGTTCCCCTTTCGCTGCCCTTGTTGCTTGGTCACTGTGGTGGTTATTGTTGTTGTTGTTGTTGTTGTTGTTACTGACCTTGCATCTGACAGACACAAAAGGAGAGAGCAGAGGAAATACAGGGTGGGAGAGAAAGATAGAACTCCTAAAGACCTGCTTCACCCCCTGTAAAGCGACTCCCCGGCAGGTGGCGGTCTGGGGGCCAGACCCCAGATCCTTCCACCTGTCCCCTTTTCGTGAGCGCCACAAGCCCTTAACCCTCTGACATACCGCCAAACCTCCCTGGATTTACTTTTGAAGGCAATATGACCTGCCTCGTTTTGAATCCTCATTATCCTGAGGGTCAGTGCTGGAGACAGTGTCATGACACGACACACGGAGATCTCTGGTATCAGAGAGCACCTGGAACAGCAGCTGGGGCTCTAGTGCCAGGGCAGGAGCAACTCCTCATCCACCCTCCACGGAGTCCACCTGCCTGCATTTTGGTCCTTTTCCCTCCAAAAAAGATTTTTCCCTTTTTTCACTTTGAAACTGGCAGCAGACAGGTTACCCAGGCAGGACGAAAAAAATTAAAAGCCTTTTTTTTTTTTTTTTTTTTTTTTTTTTTTAAACCGAAGTGAATGACCATCTTCTGGAAAGTATAGGTTTTGAACCTGAAAACTCTGTCTGTCTGTCTCTTAGTCCACAGAAAGAGCCACTAGCCCAGCCATATCTCACGCTCAGATGGGGTGTTTTTGCCAGTCAAAGGTCTGCACAGCACACTAGGGATTGGGCGGCAGGAGACCCAAATGTTACAATGTAGATGGACTGTTTGCAGTTCTTGCTCCCCAGGACATTGGACTGTCTCAACTCCCTCCCCTACAGCATGAAAAAAAGACTCTTGACAACCTTGGAGCAAATGGAGTGGGGGTGAGGGGAGCTGTTTGCATGTCTGCGCTGCTGATGCCCAGGTGTCTGTGGGGGGCCGTGGCACAGGCTGTAAGGGGGCTAGGGGGCAGAAGGAGACTGTTTGAGAGGCAGGCTACAGGCAGGGGAGCCCGTGAGTGTGTGCAGGGCTGTGTGTGTGGGTGTGGTGGCAGGGGGTAAGGGCAGGTCCCCCTCTGGATGGTGAGATGGCAGCTGGGCTGGCCCTGGGCCCTCAGGGCTGAAGGGCAGAAGCAGGGTGGCAGTAAAGTAGCACAGGGAAGCACACAGTAGATGATAGTTGGGGAGCTGGGGGACAGAGGGCAAGGGGAAAGGGGGCATCCTTGAGGAGGGGTATGGACTAGAGAGTGGGGGGAGCTGGAGGCATGGAAGGTCCCAGGAATCAGGGACTGACAGGAACAGATTCCTGCACCCACCCACTGGATAGAAGCTGCAGCAGCCAGAGCAGCAGCCCTGGCTTGCCTAGGCCAAGGGCCCTGATTGAGTCCCTCTGAGGATGAGGAAGAAGAGAAGGAGGTAGAGGAGGAGGAGGAGAAGGAGGAGGAGGAGGAGGAGGAGGAGGAGGAAGAGGAGGAGGAAGAAGAGGAGGAGGAGTAGGAGGGGCAGGAGGGCAGCTGTCAGTAGGCAACGGGATTAATAGAGGCCTCCATTACGGAGGCAGGTGTCCAGGCAGGCACCCACCAACCCTCAGGGGCAGCTCAGGGCACCCAGGGACCTGGTGTGGGTATCTCTGGGGCGGGAACTGTCAGTCAGTCAGCAAGACTGTGTGTCAGTGCACATGGTGGGACAGGGGCCTGGCGGACCTTGGTCCCCAGCCCTGGGCTGTCAGATGCCAGCCCCATGCCCAGACACACACCAATCTGCCCATAGCCCCTTGGCCCGGCCGACCAGCACCTGCTTTGCCCTGGGGCTCTGGCTCTGGTGGCTGGCCACCACCCCTCAGGTCAAGTTCAGCGTGGGGGTCATGGCTGCTGGTCAACTGGATGGGCAGGGTCCCCGTAGCCTAGCAACCACAGGAGCCCTCTGTGATGTCCTAGCCCCTGGCAATCTGTGCTGGCCACACTGGCACTGGGTAGCCCAACTGCCCTGCCACTAGGTGAGGCAACAGCGCCCAGACGCCTGGGCCCTGGCACAGAGGGACGGAAGGATGGGAAGACAGTGCTGACCGAAGAGGGACCTCAGGGCTGGCAGCCAAGAGAAGACAGGTGGAGGTGTGCCCGGGATCCAGGGAGCCCAGGCCAGAGCTGCCTGCATGCCTGCCTGCCTTCCTGGATGTCTGTATGCTGCCTTTGTCCAGGTAGGTTTCTCAGGTCCCCTCCACTCCTGTCCTCTCCTGTCCTCTCCTGTCCTCACCATCCTCTCCCCTCTCCTCTCCTCTGCACTTTGCTTCTCTCCTTTGTCTGTCCTCTCTTCCAGGTGCCCTGCTCACCAGCTCCAGCACTTGTGATGGTTCTCCAGTGACAGCTGTTCGCATCCCCTTCCACCCGCTGCCTGCCCCTAATGTGACCCAGCTCACAGGGTCTCCGGCTCACTCCACCCAAACCCACACGCCCCAACACATTCCCTGGTTCAGCCTCTCTGCCCTATTCAGCCAAACTGGCCCCTTTGCAACCTACCTGTGCATCGTTGATTCTCTTCACCATTCAAGGAGAGATCTCCTTTTGTACTTAGCTTGGTTGACTGCTGGAAGGATGGATGGATGGATGGATGGATGGATGGATGGATGGATGGATGGATGGATAGATGGATGGGTGGATGGATGGATGGACAGGTCAATGGATCGGTTTTGTAGAGGGAGAGTACCATCTAGGGGTACTGGAGACCCCTGGTGTCAGATCCTTAGTCAATGTCAAATGTAAAACATTAATTCAACAATAACAAAAGTGAGTAAGCACCTAAATAAATAAACAAATAAATAAATATAAAATCTGTGTTAAAAAATACATGGTGTCTTTGCCTTTCTGCATATGGAATGCTGTGAGGATCTTAACAAGGAAAGCATTTTCCTGAGTAGCCCATTTGAAGTCGTGGCATATTTCCTTTTCCTTTTTCTTTTATTACTTTCTATTTTCTTGATTATTCACTGGAATAAATAGATAGGAATTGAGAGGGAAGGGAGGGAGAGAGAGTTTGAGACACAGAGAGAAACACCTGCAGCACTTCTGCACCACTTGTAAAGATTTCCCCTGGCAGGTGGGGACCAGGGTGTTGAAGCCCAGTCCTCCTGCATTGTAACATGAGTGCTTAACTGGGTGTGGCACCACCTGGTACCCTTGAAGGGGCACTTTTTTTTAGCAATGAAAAGAAATTCTCATGGCAAGGTAATAAATAAATGAAGAAGTAATTAAAAGTGCATTTACATTAACTCAGTGGAAACACACTGGGACATATAAGTCTCTGTTACCTGTATTACTTCTTCATTTATGGATTGATTGCCTCAAGGGGTTATTGCCACAGCTGAGTGCCTGCACCACGAATAATCCACAGCTCCTGCACTCCATTTGTTCCCCTTTCGCTGCCCTTGTTGCTTGGTCACTGTGGTGGTTATTGTTGTTGTTGTTGTTGTTGTTGTTGTTGTTGTTACTGACCTTGCATCTGACAGACACAAAAGGAGAGAGCAGAGGAAATACAGGGTGGGAGAGAAAGATAGAACTCCTAAAGACCTGCTTCACCCCCTGTAAAGCGACTCCCCGGCAGGTGGCGGTCTGGGGGCCAGACCCCAGATCCTTCCACCTGTCCCCTTTTCGTGAGCGCCACAAGCCCTTAACCCTCTGACATACCGCCAAACCTCCCTGGATTTACTTTTGAAGGCAATATGACCTGCCTCGTTTTGAATCCTCATTATCCTGAGGGTCAGTGCTGGAGACAGTGTCATGACACGACACACGGAGATCTCTGGTATCAGAGAGCACCTGGAACAGCAGCTGGGGCTCTAGTGCCAGGGCAGGAGCAACTCCTCATCCACCCTCCACGGAGTCCACCTGCCTGCATTTTGGTCCTTTTCCCTCCAAAAAAGATTTTTCCCTTTTTTCACTTTGAAACTGGCAGCAGACAGGTTACCCAGGCAGGGCGAAAAAAATAAAAAGCCTTTTTTTTTTTTTTTTTTTAAACCGAAGTGAATGACCATCTTCTGGAAAGTATAGGTTTTGAACCTGAAAACTCTGTCTGTCTGTCTCTTAGTCCACAGAAAGAGCCACTAGCCCAGCCATATCTCACGCTCAGATGGGGTGTTTTTGCCAGTCAAAGGTCTGCACAGCACACTAGGGATTGGGCGGCAGGAGACCCAAATGTTACAATGTAGATGGACTGTTTGCAGTTCTTGCTCCCCAGGACATTGGACTGTCTCAACTCCCTCCCCTACAGCATGAAAAAAAGACTCTTGACAACCTTGGAGCAAATGGAGTGGGGGTGAGGGGAGCTGTTTGCATGTCTGCGCTGCTGATGCCCAGGTGTCTGTGGGGGGCCGTGGCACAGGCTGTAAGGGGGCTAGGGGGCAGAAGGAGACTGTTTGAGAGGCAGGCTACAGGCAGGGGAGCCCGTGAGTGTGTGCAGGGCTGTGTGTGTGGGTGTGGTGGCAGGGGGTAAGGGCAGGTCCCCCTCTGGATGGTGAGATGGCAGCTGGGCTGGCCCTGGGCCCTCAGGGCTGAAGGGCAGAAGCAGGGTGGCAGTAAAGTAGCACAGGGAAGCACACAGTAGATGTTAGTTGGGGAGCTGGGGGACAGAGGGCAAGGGGAAAGGGGGCATCCTTGAGGAGGGGTATGGACTAGAGAGTGGGGGGAGCTGGAGGCATGGAAGGTCCCAGGAATCAGGGACTGACAGGAACAGATTCCTGCACCCACCCACTGGATAGAAGCTGCAGCAGCCAGAGCAGCAGCCCTGGCTTGCCTAGGCCAAGGGCCCTGATTGAGTCCCTCTGAGGATGAGGAAGAAGAGGAGGAGGTAGAGGAGGAGGAGGAGAAGGAGGAGGAGGAGGAGGAGGAGGAGGAGGAAGAGGAGGAGGAAGAAGAGGAGGAGGAGTAGGAGGGGCAGGAGGGCAGCTGTCAGTAGGCAACGGGATTAATAGAGGCCTCCATTACGGAGGCAGGTGTCCAGGCAGGCACCCACCAACCCTCAGGGGCAGCTCAGGGCACCCAGGGACCTGGTGTGGGTATCTCTGGGGCGGGAACTGTCAGTCAGTCAGCAAGACTGTGTGTCAGTGCACATGGTGGGACAGGGGCCTGGCGGACCTTGGTCCCCAGCCCTGGGCTGTCAGATGCCAGCCCCATGCCCAGACACACAACAATCTGCCCATAGCCCCTTGGCCCGGCCGACCAGCACCTGCTTTGCCCTGGGGCTCTGGCTCTGGTGGCTGGCCACCACCCCTCAGGTCAAGTTCAGCGTGGGGGTCATGGCTGCTGGTCAACTGGATGGGCAGGGTCCCCGTAGCCTAGCAACCACAGGAGCCCTCTGTGATGTCCTAGCCCCTGGCAATCTGTGCTGGCCACACTGGCACTGGGTAGCCCAACTGCCCTGCCACTAGGTGAGGCAACAGCGCCCAGATGCCTGGGCCCTGGCACAGAGGGACGGAAGGATGGGAAGACAGTGCTGACCGAAGAGGGACCTCAGGGCTGGCAGCCAAGAGAAGACAGGTGGAGGTGTGCCCGGGATCCAGGGAGCCCAGGCCAGAGCTGCCTGCATGCCTGCCTGCCTTCCTGGATGTCTGTATGCTGCCTTTGTCCAGGTAGGTTTCTCAGGTCCCCTCCACTCCTGTCCTCTCCTGTCCTCTCCTGTCCTCACCATCCTCTCCCCTCTCCTCTCCTCTGCACTTTGCTTCTCTCCTTTGTCTGTCCTCTCTTCCAGGTGCCCTGCTCACCAGCTCCAGCACTTGTGATGGTTCTCCAGTGACAGCTGTTCGCATCCCCTTCCACCCGCTGCCTGCCCCTAATGTGACCCAGCTCACAGGGTCTCCGGCTCACTCCACCCAAACCCACACGCCCCAACACATTCCCTGGTTCAGCCTCTCTGCCCTATTCAGCCAAACTGGCCCCTTTGCAACCTACCTGTGCATCGTTGATTCTCTTCACCATTCAAGGAGAGATCTCCTTTTGTACTTAGCTTGGTTGACTGCTGGATGGATGGATGGATGGATGGATGGATGGATGGATGGATGGATGGATGGATGGATAGATGGATGGGTGGATGGATGGATGGACAGGTCAATGGATCGGTTTTGTAGAGGGAGAGTACCATCTAGGGGTACTGGAGACCCCTGGTGTCAGATCCTTAGTCAATGTCAAATGTAAAACATTAATTCAACAATAACAAAAGTGAGTAAGCACCTAAATAAATAAACAAATAAATAAATATAAAATCTGTGTTAAAAAATACATGGTGTCTTTGCCTTTCTGCATATGGAATGCTGTGAGGATCTTAACAAGGAAAGCATTTTCCTGAGTAGCCCATTTGAAGTCGTGGCATATTTCCTTTTCCTTTTTCTTTTATTACTTTCTATTTTCTTGATTATTCACTGGAATAAATAGATAGGAATTGAGAGGGAAGGGAGGGAGAGAGAGTTTGAGACACAGAGAGAAACACCTGCAGCACTTCTGCACCACTTGTAAAGATTTCCCCTGGCAGGTGGGGACCAGGGTGTTGAAGCCCAGTCCTCCTGCATTGTAACATGAGTGCTTAACTGGGTGTGGCACCACCTGGTACCCTTGAAGGGGCACTTTTTTTTAGCAATGAAAAGAAATTCTCGTGGCAAGGTAATAAATAAATGAAGAAGTAATTAAAAGTGCATTTACATTAACTCAGTGGAAACACACTGGGACATATAAGTCTCTGTTACCTGTATTACTTCTTCATTTATGGATTGATTGCCTCAAGGGGTTATTGCCACAGCTGAGTGCCTGCACCACGAATAATCCACAGCTCCTGCACTCCATTTGTTCCCCTTTCGCTGCCCTTGTTGCTTGGTCACTGTGGTGGTTATTGTTGTTGTTGTTGTTGTTGTTGTTACTGACCTTGCATCTGACAGACACAAAAGGAGAGAGCAGAGGAAATACAGGGTGGGAGAGAAAGATAGAACTCCTAAAGACCTGCTTCACCCCCTGTAAAGCGACTCCCCGGCAGGTGGCGGTCTGGGGGCCAGACCCCAGATCCTTCCACCTGTCCCCTTTTCGTGAGCGCCACAAGCCCTTAACCCTCTGACATACCGCCAAACCTCCCTGGATTTACTTTTGAAGGCAATATGACCTGCCTCGTTTTGAATCCTCATTATCCTGAGGGTCAGTGCTGGAGACAGTGTCATGACACGACACACGGAGATCTCTGGTATCAGAGAGCACCTGGAACAGCAGCTGGGGCTCTAGTGCCAGGGCAGGAGCAACTCCTCATCCACGCTCCACGGAGTCCACCTGCCTGCATTTTGGTCCTTTTCCCTCCAAAAAAGATTTTTCCCTTTTTTCACTTTGAAACTGGCAGCAGACAGGTTACCCAGGCAGGGCGAAAAAAATAAAAAGCCTTTTTTTTTTTTTTAAACCGAAGTGAATGACCATCTTCTGGAAAGTATAGGTTTTGAACCTGAAAACTCTGTCTGTCTGTCTCTTAGTCCACAGAAAGAGCCACTAGCCCAGCCAGATCTCACGCTCAGATGGGGTGTTTTTGCCAGTCAAAGGTCTGCACAGCACACTAGGGATTGGGCGGCAGGAGACCCAAATGTTACAATGTAGATGGACTGTTTGCAGTTCTTGCTCCCCAGGACATTGGACTGTCTCAACTCCCTCCCCTACAGCATGAAAAAAAGACTCTTGACAACCTTGGAGCAAATGGAGTGGGGGTGAGGGGAGCTGTTTGCATGTCTGCGCTGCTGATGCCCAGGTGTCTGTGGGGGGCCGTGGCACAGGCTGTAAGGGGGCTAGGGGGCAGAAGGAGACTGTTTGAGAGGCAGGCTACAGGCAGGGGAGCCCGTGAGTGTGTGCAGGGCTGTGTGTGTGGGTGTGGTGGCAGGGGGTAAGGGCAGGTCCCCCTCTGGATGGTGAGATGGCAGCTGGGCTGGCCCTGGGCCCTCAGGGCTGAAGGGCAGAAGCAGGGTGGCAGTAAAGTAGCACAGGGAAGCACACAGTAGATGTTAGTTGGGGAGCTGGGGGACAGAGGGCAAGGGGAAAGGGGGCATCCTTGAGGAGGGGTATGGACTAGAGAGTGGGGGGAGCTGGAGGCATGGAAGGTCCCAGGAATCAGGGACTGACAGGAACAGATTCCTGCACCCACCCACTGGATAGAAGCTGCAGCAGCCAGAGCAGCAGCCCTGGCTTGCCTAGGCCAAGGGCCCTGATTGAGTCCCACTGAGGATGAGGAAGAAGAGGAGGAGGTAGAGGAGGAGGAGGAGAAGGAGGAGGAGGAGGAGGAGGAGGAGGAGGAAGAGGAGGAGGAAGAAGAGGAGGAGGAGTAGGAGGGGCAGGAGGGCAGCTGTCAGTAGGCAACGGGATTAATAGAGGCCTCCATTACGGAGGCAGGTGTCCAGGCAGGCACCCACCAACCCTCAGGGGCAGCTCAGGGCACCCAGGGACCTGGTGTGGGTATCTCTGGGGCGGGAACTGTCAGTCAGTCAGCAAGACTGTGTGTCAGTGCACATGGTGGGACAGGGGCCTGGCGGACCTTGGTCCCCAGCCCTGGGCTGTCAGATGCCAGCCCCATGCCCAGACACACAACAATCTGCCCATAGCCCCTTGGCCCGGCCGACCAGCACCTGCTTTGCCCTGGGGCTCTGGCTCTGGTGGCTGGCCACCACCCCTCAGGTCAAGTTCAGCGTGGGGGTCATGGCTGCTGGTCAACTGGATGGGCAGGGTCCCCGTAGCCTAGCAACCACAGGAGCCCTCTGTGATGTCCTAGCCCCTGGCAATCTGTGCTGGCCACACTGGCACTGGGTAGCCCAACTGCCCTGCCACTAGGTGAGGCAACAGCGCCCAGATGCCTGGGCCCTGGCACAGAGGGACGGAAGGATGGGAAGACAGTGCTGACCGAAGAGGGACCTCAGGGCTGGCAGCCAAGAGAAGACAGGTGGAGGTGTGCCCGGGATCCAGGGAGCCCAGGCCAGAGCTGCCTGCATGCCTGCCTGCCTTCCTGGATGTCTGTATGCTGCCTTTGTCCAGGTAGGTTTCTCAGGTCCCCTCCACTCCTGTCCTCTCCTGTCCTCTCCTGTCCTCACCATCCTCTCCCCTCTCCTCTCCTCTGCACTTTGCTTCTCTCCTTTGTCTGTCCTCTCTTCCAGGTGCCCTGCTCACCAGCTCCAGCACTTGTGATGGTTCTCCAGTGACAGCTGTTCGCATCCCCTTCCACCCGCTGCCTGCCCCTAATGTGACCCAGCTCACAGGGTCTCCGGCTCACTCCACCCAAACCCACACGCCCCAACACATTCCCTGGTTCAGCCTCTCTGCCCTATTCAGCCAAACTGGCCCCTTTGCAACCTACCTGTGCATCGTTGATTCTCTTCACCATTCAAGGAGAGATCTCCTTTTGTACTTAGCTTGGTTGACTGCTGGATGGATGGATGGATGGATGGATGGATGGATGGATGGATAGATGGATGGGTGGATGGATGGATGGACAGGTCAATGGATCGGTTTTGTAGAGGGAGAGTACCATCTAGGGGTACTGGAGACCCCTGGTGTCAGATCCTTAGTCAATGTCAAATGTAAAACATTAATTCAACAATAACAAAAGTGAGTAAGCACCTAAATAAATAAACAAATAAATAAATATAAAATCTGTGTTAAAAAATACATGGTGTCTTTGCCTTTCTGCATATGGAATGCTGTGAGGATCTTAACAAGGAAAGCATTTTCCTGAGTAGCCCATTTGAAGTCGTGGCATATTTCCTTTTCCTTTTTCTTTTATTACTTTCTATTTTCTTGATTATTCACTGGAATAAATAGATAGGAATTGAGAGGGAAGGGAGGGAGAGAGAGTTTGAGACACAGAGAGAAACACCTGCAGCACTTCTGCACCACTTGTAAAGATTTCCCCTGGCAGGTGGGGACCAGGGTGTTGAAGCCCAGTCCTCCTGCATTGTAACATGAGTGCTTAACTGGGTGTGGCACCACCTGGTACCCTTGAAGGGGCACTTTTTTTTAGCAATGAAAAGAAATTCTCGTGGCAAGGTAATAAATAAATGAAGAAGTAATTAAAAGTGCATTTACATTAACTCAGTGGAAACACACTGGGACATATAAGTCTCTGTTACCTGTATTACTTCTTCATTTATGGATTGATTGCCTCAAGGGGTTATTGCCACAGCTGAGTGCCTGCACCACGAATAATCCACAGCTCCTGCACTCCATTTGTTCCCCTTTCGCTGCCCTTGTTGCTTGGTCACTGTGGTGGTTATTGTTGTTGTTGTTGTTGTTGTTGTTACTGACCTTGCATCTGACAGACACAAAAGGAGAGAGCAGAGGAAATACAGGGTGGGAGAGAAAGATAGAACTCCTAAAGACCTGCTTCACCCCCTGTAAAGCGACTCCCCGGCAGGTGGCGGTCTGGGGGCCAGACCCCAGATCCTTCCACCTGTCCCCTTTTCGTGAGCGCCACAAGCCCTTAACCCTCTGACATACCGCCAAACCTCCCTGGATTTACTTTTGAAGGCAATATGACCTGCCTCGTTTTGAATCCTCATTATCCTGAGGGTCAGTGCTGGAGACAGTGTCATGACACGACACACGGAGATCTCTGGTATCAGAGAGCACCTGGAACAGCAGCTGGGGCTCTAGTGCCAGGGCAGGAGCAACTCCTCATCCACCCTCCACGGAGTCCACCTGCCTGCATTTTGGTCCTTTTCCCTCCAAAAAAGATTTTTCCCTTTTTTCACTTTGAAACTGGCAGCAGACAGGTTACCCAGGCAGGACGAAAAAAATTAAAAGCCTTTTTTTTTTTTTTTTTTTTTTTTTTTTTTAAACCGAAGTGAATGACCATCTTCTGGAAAGTATAGGTTTTGAACCTGAAAACTCTGTCTGTCTGTCTCTTAGTCCACAGAAAGAGCCACTAGCCCAGCCATATCTCACGCTCAGATGGGGTGTTTTTGTCAGTCAAAGGTCTGCACAGCACACTAGGGATTGGGCGGCAGGAGACCCAAATGTTACAATGTAGATGGACTGTTTGCAGTTCTTGCTCCCCAGGACATTGGACTGTCTCAACTCCCTCCCCTACAGCATGAAAAAAAGACTCTTGACAACCTTGGAGCAAATGGAGTGGGGGTGAGGGGAGCTGTTTGCATGTCTGCGCTGCTGATGCCCAGGTGTCTGTGGGGGGCCGTGGCACAGGCTGTAAGGGGGCTAGGGGGCAGAAGGAGACTGTTTGAGAGGCAGGCTACAGGCAGGGGAGCCCGTGAGTGTGTGCAGGGCTGTGTGTGTGGGTGTGGTGGCAGGGGGTAAGGGCAGGTCCCCCTCTGGATGGTGAGATGGCAGCTGGGCTGGCCCTGGGCCCTCAGGGCTGAAGGGCAGAAGCAGGGTGGCAGTAAAGTAGCACAGGGAAGCACACAGTAGATGTTAGTTGGGGAGCTGGGGGACAGAGGGCAAGGGGAAAGGGGGCATCCTTGAGGAGGGGTATGGAATAGAGAGTGGGGGGAGCTGGAGGCATGGAAGGTCCCAGGAATCAGGGACTGACAGGAACAGATTCCTGCACCCACCCACTGGATAGAAGCTGCAGCAGCCAGAGCAGCAGCCCTGGCTTGCCTAGGCCAAGGGCCCTGATTGAGTCCCTCTGAGGATGAGGAAGAAGAGAAGGAGGTAGAGGAGGAGGAGGAGAAGGAGGAGGAGGAGGAGGAGGAGGAGGAGGAAGAGGAGGAGGAAGAAGAGGAGGAGGAGTAGGAGGGGCAGGAGGGCAGCTGTCAGTAGGCAACGGGATTAATAGAGGCCTCCATTACGGAGGCAGGTGTCCAGGCAGGCACCCAGCAACCCTCAGGGGCAGCTCAGGGCACCCAGGGACCTGGTGTGGGTATCTCTGGGGCGGGAACTGTCAGTCAGTCAGCAAGACTGTGTGTCAGTGCACATGGTGGGACAGGGGCCTGGCGGACCTTGGTCCCCAGCCCTGGGCTGTCAGATGCCAGCCCCATGCCCAGACACACACCAATCTGCCCATAGCCCCTTGGCCCGGCCGACCAGCACCTGCTTTGCCCTGGGGCTCTGGCTCTGGTGGCTGGCCACCACCCCTCAGGTCAAGTTCAGCGTGGGGGTCATGGCTGCTGGTCAACTGGATGGGCAGGGTCCCCGTAGCCTAGCAACCACAGGAGCCCTCTGTGATGTCCTAGCCCCTGGCAATCTGTGCTGGCCACACTGGCACTGGGTAGCCCAACTGCCCTGCCACTAGGTGAGGCAACAGCGCCCAGACGCCTGGGCCCTGGCACAGAGGGACGGAAGGATGGGAAGACAGTGCTGACCGAAGAGGGACCTCAGGGCTGGCAGCCAAGAGAAGACAGGTGGAGGTGTGCCCGGGATCCAGGGAGCCCAGGCCAGAGCTGCCTGCATGCCTGCCTGCCTTCCTGGATGTCTGTATGCTGCCTTTGTCCAGGTAGGTTTCTCAGGTCCCCTCCACTCCTGTCCTCTCCTGTCCTCTCCTGTCCTCACCATCCTCTCCCCTCTCCTCTCCTCTGCACTTTGCTTCTCTCCTTTGTCTGTCCTCTCTTCCAGGTGCCCTGCTCACCAGCTCCAGCACTTGTGATGGTTCTCCAGTGACAGCTGTTCGCATCCCCTTCCACCCGCTGCCTGCCCCTAATGTGACCCAGCTCACAGGGTCTCCGGCTCACTCCACCCAAACCCACACGCCCCAACACATTCCCTGGTTCAGCCTCTCTGCCCTATTCAGCCAAACTGGCCCCTTTGCAACCTACCTGTGCATCGTTGATTCTCTTCACCATTCAAGGAGAGATCTCCTTTTGTACTTAGCTTGGTTGACTGCTGGAAGGATGGATAGATGGATGGATGGATGGATGGATGGATGGATGGATGGATAGATGGATGGGTGGATGGATGGATGGACAGGTCAATGGATCGGTTTTGTAGAGGGAGAGTACCATCTAGGGGTACTGGAGACCCCTGGTGTCAGATCCTTAGTCAATGTCAAATGTAAAACATTAATTCAACAATAACAAAAGTGAGTAAGCACCTAAATAAATAAACAAATAAATAAATATAAAATCTGTGTTAAAAAATACATGGTGTCTTTGCCTTTCTGCATATGGAATGCTGTGAGGATCTTAACAAGGAAAGCATTTTCCTGAGTAGCCCATTTGAAGTCGTGGCATATTTCCTTTTCCTTTTTCTTTTATTACTTTCTATTTTCTTGATTATTCACTGGAATAAATAGATAGGAATTGAGAGGGAAGGGAGGGAGAGAGAGTTTGAGACACAGAGAGAAACACCTGCAGCACTTCTGCACCACTTGTAAAGATTTCCCCTGGCAGGTGGGGACCAGGGTGTTGAAGCCCAGTCCTCCTGCATTGTAACATGAGTGCTTAACTGGGTGTGGCACCACCTGGTACCCTTGAAGGGGCACTTTTTTTTAGCAATGAAAAGAAATTCTCGTGGCAAGGTAATAAATAAATGAAGAAGTAATTAAAAGTGCATTTACATTAACTCAGTGGAAACACACTGGGACATATAAGTCTCTGTTACCTGTATTACTTCTTCATTTATGGATTGATTGCCTCAAGGGGTTATTGCCACAGCTGAGTGCCTGCACCACGAATAATCCACAGCTCCTGCACTCCATTTGTTCCCCTTTCGCTGCCCTTGTTGCTTGGTCACTGTGGTGGTTATTGTTGTTGTTGTTGTTGTTGTTGTTACTGACCTTGCATCTGACAGACACAAAAGGAGAGAGCAGAGGAAATACAGGGTGGGAGAGAAAGATAGAACTCCTAAAGACCTGCTTCACCCCCTGTAAAGCGACTCCCCGGCAGGTGGCGGTCTGGGGGCCAGACCCCAGATCCTTCCACCTGTCCCCTTTTCGTGAGCGCCACAAGCCCTTAACCCTCTGACATACCGCCAAACCTCCCTGGATTTACTTTTGAAGGCAATATGACCTGCCTCGTTTTGAATCCTCATTATCCTGAGGGTCAGTGCTGGAGACAGTGTCATGACACGACACACGGAGATCTCTGGTATCAGAGAGCACCTGGAACAGCAGCTGGGGCTCTAGTGCCAGGGCAGGAGCAACTCCTCATCCACCCTCCACGGAGTCCACCTGCCTGCATTTTGGTCCTTTTCCCTCCAAAAAAGATTTTTCCCTTTTTTCACTTTGAGACTGGCAGCAGACAGGTTACCCAGGCAGGACGAAAAAAATAAAAAGCCTTTTTTTTTTTTTTTTTTTAAACCGAAGTGAATGACCATCTTCTGGAAAGTATAGGTTTTGAACCTGAAAACTCTGTCTGTCTGTCTCTTAGTCCACAGAAAGAGCCACTAGCCCAGCCATATCTCACGCTCAGATGGGGTGTTTTTGTCAGTCAAAGGTCTGCACAGCACACTACGGATTGGGCGGCAGGAGACCCAAATGTTACAATGTAGATGGACTGTTTGCAGTTCTTGCTCCCCAGGACATTGGACTGTCTCAACTCCCTCCCCTACAGCATGAAAAAAAGACTCTTGACAACCTTGGAGCAAATGGAGTGGGGGTGAGGGGAGCTGTTTGCATGTCTGCGCTGCTGATGCCCAGGTGTCTGTGGGGGGCCGTGGCACAGGCTGTAAGGGGGCTAGGGGGCAGAAGGAGACTGTTTGAGAGGCAGGCTACAGGCAGGGGAGCCCGTGAGTGTGTGCAGGGCTGTGTGTGTGGGTGTGGTGGCAGGGGGTAAGGGCAGGTCCCCCTCTGGATGGTGAGATGGCAGCTGGGCTGGCCCTGGGCCCTCAGGGCTGAAGGGCAGAAGCAGGGTGGCAGTAAAGTAGCACAGGGAAGCACACAGTAGATGTTAGTTGGGGAGCTGGGGGACAGAGGGCAAGGGGAAAGGGGGCATCCTTGAGGAGGGGTATGGACTAGAGAGTGGGGGGAGCTGGAGGCATGGAAGGTCCCAGGAATCAGGGACTGACAGGAACAGATTCCTGCACCCACCCACTGGATAGAAGCTGCAGCAGCCAGAGCAGCAGCCCTGGCTTGCCTAGGCCAAGGGCCCTGATTGAGTCCCTCTGAGGATGAGGAAGAAGAGAAGGAGGTAGAGGAGGAGGAGGAGAAGGAGGAGGAGGAGGAGGAGGAGGAGGAGGAGGAGGAAGAGGAGGAGGAAGAAGAGGAGGAGGAGTAGGAGGGGCAGGAGGGCAGCTGTCAGTAGGCAACGGGATTAATAGAGGCCTCCATTACGGAGGCAGGTGTCCAGGCAGGCACCCAGCAACCCTCAGGGGCAGCTCAGGGCACCCAGGGACCTGGTGTGGGTATCTCTGGGGCGGGAACTGTCAGTCAGTCAGCAAGACTGTGTGTCAGTGCACATGGTGGGACAGGGGCCTGGCGGACCTTGGTCCCCAGCCCTGGGCTGTCAGATGCCAGCCCCATGCCCAGACACACACCAATCTGCCCATAGCCCCTTGGCCCGGCCGACCAGCACCTGCTTTGCCCTGGGGCTCTGGCTCTGGTGGCTGGCCACCACCCCTCAGGTCAAGTTCAGCGTGGGGGTCATGGCTGCTGGTCAACTGGATGGGCAGGGTCCCCGTAGCCTAGCAACCACAGGAGCCCTCTGTGATGTCCTAGCCCCTGGCAATCTGTGCTGGCCACACTGGCACTGGGTAGCCCAACTGCCCTGCCACTAGGTGAGGCAACAGCGCCCAGACGCCTGGGCCCTGGCACAGAGGGACGGAAGGATGGGAAGACAGTGCTGACCGAAGAGGGACCTCAGGGCTGGCAGCCAAGAGAAGACAGGTGGAGGTGTGCCCGGGATCCAGGGAGCCCAGGCCAGAGCTGCCTGCATGCCTGCCTGCCTTCCTGGATGTCTGTATGCTGCCTTTGTCCAGGTAGGTTTCTCAGGTCCCCTCCACTCCTGTCCTCTCCTGTCCTCTCCTGTCCTCACCATCCTCTCCCCTCTCCTCTCCTCTGCACTTTGCTTCTCTCCTTTGTCTGTCCTCTCTTCCAGGTGCCCTGCTCACCAGCTCCAGCACTTGTGATGGTTCTCCAGTGACAGCTGTTCGCATCCCCTTCCACCCGCTGCCTGCCCCTAATGTGACCCAGCTCACAGGGTCTCCGGCTCACTCCACCCAAACCCACACGCCCCAACACATTCCCTGGTTCAGCCTCTCTGCCCTATTCAGCCAAACTGGCCCCTTTGCAACCTACCTGTGCATCGTTGATTCTCTTCACCATTCAAGGAGAGATCTCCTTTTGTACTTAGCTTGGTTGACTGCTGGAAGGATGGATAGATGGATGGATGGATGGATGGATGGATGGATGGATGGATAGATGGATGGGTGGATGGATGGATGGACAGGTCAATGGATCGGTTTTGTAGAGGGAGAGTACCATCTAGGGGTACTGGAGACCCCTGGTGTCAGATCCTTAGTCAATGTCAAATGTAAAACATTAATTCAACAATAACAAAAGTGAGTAAGCACCTAAATAAATAAACAAATAAATAAATATAAAATCTGTGTTAAAAAATACATGGTGTCTTTGCCTTTCTGCATATGGAATGCTGTGAGGATCTTAACAAGGAAAGCATTTTCCTGAGTAGCCCATTTGAAGTCGTGGCATATTTCCTTTTCCTTTTTCTTTTATTACTTTCTATTTTCTTGATTATTCACTGGAATAAATAGATAGGAATTGAGAGGGAAGGGAGGGAGAGAGAGTTTGAGACACAGAGAGAAACACCTGCAGCACTTCTGCACCACTTGTAAAGATTTCCCCTGGCAGGTGGGGACCAGGGTGTTGAAGCCCAGTCCTCCTGCATTGTAACATGAGTGCTTAACTGGGTGTGGCACCACCTGGTACCCTTGAAGGGGCACTTTTTTTTAGCAATGAAAAGAAATTCTCGTGGCAAGGTAATAAATAAATGAAGAAGTAATTAAAAGTGCATTTACATTAACTCAGTGGAAACACACTGGGACATATAAGTCTCTGTTACCTGTATTACTTCTTCATTTATGGATTGATTGCCTCAAGGGGTTATTGCCACAGCTGAGTGCCTGCACCACGAATAATCCACAGCTCCTGCACTCCATTTGTTCCCCTTTCGCTGCCCTTGTTGCTTGGTCACTGTGGTGGTTATTGTTGTTGTTGTTGTTGTTGTTGTTACTGACCTTGCATCTGACAGACACAAAAGGAGAGAGCAGAGGAAATACAGGGTGGGAGAGAAAGATAGAACTCCTAAAGACCTGCTTCACCCCCTGTAAAGCGACTCCCCGGCAGGTGGCGGTCTGGGGGCCAGACCCCAGATCCTTCCACCTGTCCCCTTTTCGTGAGCGCCACAAGCCCTTAACCCTCTGACATACCGCCAAACCTCCCTGGATTTACTTTTGAAGGCAATATGACCTGCCTCGTTTTGAATCCTCATTATCCTGAGGGTCAGTGCTGGAGACAGTGTCATGGCACGACACACGGAGATCTCTGGTATCAGAGAGCACCTGGAACAGCAGCTGGGGCTCTAGTGCCAGGGCAGGAGCAACTCCTCATCCACCCTCCACGGAGTCCACCTGCCTGCATTTTGGTCCTTTTCCCTCCAAAAAAGATTTTTCCCTTTTTTCACTTTGAAACTGGCAGCAGACAGGTTACCCAGGCAGGACGAAAAAAATAAAAAGCCTTTTTTTTTTTTTTTTTTAAACCGAAGTGAATGACCATCTTCTGGAAAGTATAGGTTTTGAACCTGAAAACTCTGTCTGTCTGTCTCTTAGTCCACAGAAAGAGCCACTAGCCCAGCCATATCTCACGCTCAGATGGGGTGTTTTTGTCAGTCAAAGGTCTGCACAGCACACTAGGGATTGGGCGGCAGGAGACCCAAATGTTACAATGTAGATGGACTGTTTGCAGTTCTTGCTCCCCAGGACATTGGACTGTCTCAACTCCCTCCCCTACAGCATGAAAAAAAGACTCTTGACAACCTTGGAGCAAATGGAGTGGGGGTGAGGGGAGCTGTTTGCATGTCTGCGCTGCTGATGCCCAGGTGTCTGTGGGGGGCCGTGGCACAGGCTGTAAGGGGGCTAGGGGGCAGAAGGAGACTGTTTGAGAGGCAGGCTACAGGCAGGGGAGCCCGTGAGTGTGTGCAGGGCTGTGTGTGTGGGTGTGGTGGCAGGGGGTAAGGGCAGGTCCCCCTCTGGATGGTGAGATGGCAGCTGGGCTGGCCCTGGGCCCTCAGGGCTGAAGGGCAGAAGCAGGGTGGCAGTAAAGTAGCACAGGGAAGCACACAGTAGATGTTAGTTGGGGAGCTGGGGGACAGAGGGCAAGGGGAAAGGGGGCATCCTTGAGGAGGGGTATGGACTAGAGAGTGGGGGGAGCTGGAGGCATGGAAGGTCCCAGGAATCAGGGACTGACAGGAACAGATTCCTGCACCCACCCACTGGATAGAAGCTGCAGCAGCCAGAGCAGCAGCCCTGGCTTGCCTAGGCCAAGGGCCCTGATTGAGTCCCTCTGAGGATGAGGAAGAAGAGAAGGAGGTAGAGGAGGAGGAGGAGAAGGAGGAGGAGGAGGAGGAGGAGGAGGAGGAGGAGGAAGAGGAGGAGGAAGAAGAGGAGGAGGAGTAGGAGGGGCAGGAGGGCAGCTGTCAGTAGGCAACGGGATTAATAGAGGCCTCCATTACGGAGGCAGGTGTCCAGGCAGGCACCCAGCAACCCTCAGGGGCAGCTCAGGGCACCCAGGGACCTGGTGTGGGTATCTCTGGGGCGGGAACTGTCAGTCAGTCAGCAAGACTGTGTGTCAGTGCACATGGTGGGACAGGGGCCTGGCGGACCTTGGTCCCCAGCCCTGGGCTGTCAGATGCCAGCCCCATGCCCAGACACACACCAATCTGCCCATAGCCCCTTGGCCCGGCCGACCAGCACCTGCTTTGCCCTGGGGCTCTGGCTCTGGTGGCTGGCCACCACCCCTCAGGTCAAGTTCAGCGTGGGGGTCATGGCTGCTGGTCAACTGGATGGGCAGGGTCCCCGTAGCCTAGCAACCACAGGAGCCCTCTGTGATGTCCTAGCCCCTGGCAATCTGTGCTGGCCACACTGGCACTGGGTAGCCCAACTGCCCTGCCACTAGGTGAGGCAACAGCGCCCAGACGCCTGGGCCCTGGCACAGAGGGACGGAAGGATGGGAAGACAGTGCTGACCGAAGAGGGACCTCAGGGCTGGCAGCCAAGAGAAGACAGGTGGAGGTGTGCCCGGGATCCAGGGAGCCCAGGCCAGAGCTGCCTGCATGCCTGCCTGCCTTCCTGGATGTCTGTATGCTGCCTTTGTCCAGGTAGGTTTCTCAGGTCCCCTCCACTCCTGTCCTCTCCTGTCCTCTCCTGTCCTCACCATCCTCTCCCCTCTCCTCTCCTCTGCACTTTGCTTCTCTCCTTTGTCTGTCCTCTCTTCCAGGTGCCCTGCTCACCAGCTCCAGCACTTGTGATGGTTCTCCAGTGACAGCTGTTCGCATCCCCTTCCACCCGCTGCCTGCCCCTAATGTGACCCAGCTCACAGGGTCTCCGGCTCACTCCACCCAAACCCACACGCCCCAACACATTCCCTGGTTCAGCCTCTCTGCCCTATTCAGCCAAACTGGCCCCTTTGCAACCTACCTGTGCATCGTTGATTCTCTTCACCATTCAAGGAGAGATCTCCTTTTGTACTTAGCTTGGTTGACTGCTGGAAGGATGGATAGATGGATGGATGGATGGATGGATGGATGGATGGATGGATAGATGGATGGGTGGATGGATGGATGGACAGGTCAATGGATCGGTTTTGTAGAGGGAGAGTACCATCTAGGGGTACTGGAGACCCCTGGTGTCAGATCCTTAGTCAATGTCAAATGTAAAACATTAATTCAACAATAACAAAAGTGAGTAAGCACCTAAATAAATAAACAAATAAATAAATATAAAATCTGTGTTAAAAAATACATGGTGTCTTTGCCTTTCTGCATATGGAATGCTGTGAGGATCTTAACAAGGAAAGCATTTTCCTGAGTAGCCCATTTGAAGTCGTGGCATATTTCCTTTTCCTTTTTCTTTTATTACTTTCTATTTTCTTGATTATTCACTGGAATAAATAGATAGGAATTGAGAGGGAAGGGAGGGAGAGAGAGTTTGAGACACAGAGAGAAACACCTGCAGCACTTCTGCACCACTTGTAAAGATTTCCCCTGGCAGGTGGGGACCAGGGTGTTGAAGCCCAGTCCTCCTGCATTGTAACATGAGTGCTTAACTGGGTGTGGCACCACCTGGTACCCTTGAAGGGGCACTTTTTTTTAGCAATGAAAAGAAATTCTCATGGCAAGGTAATAAATAAATGAAGAAGTAATTAAAAGTGCATTTACATTAACTCAGTGGAAACACACTGGGACATATAAGTCTCTGTTACCTGTATTACTTCTTCATTTATGGATTGATTGCCTCAAGGGGTTATTGCCACAGCTGAGTGCCTGCACCACGAATAATCCACAGCTCCTGCACTCCATTTGTTCCCCTTTCGCTGCCCTTGTTGCTTGGTCACTGTGGTGGTTATTGTTGTTGTTGTTGTTGTTGTTGTTGTTGTTACTGACCTTGCATCTGACAGACACAAAAGGAGAGAGCAGAGGAAATACAGGGTGGGAGAGAAAGATAGAACTCCTAAAGACCTGCTTCACCCCCTGTAAAGCGACTCCCCGGCAGGTGGCGGTCTGGGGGCCAGACCCCAGATCCTTCCACCTGTCCCCTTTTCGTGAGCGCCACAAGCCCTTAACCCTCTGACATACCGCCAAACCTCCCTGGATTTACTTTTGAAGGCAATATGACCTGCCTCGTTTTGAATCCTCATTATCCTGAGGGTCAGTGCTGGAGACAGTGTCATGACACGACACACGGAGATCTCTGGTATCAGAGAGCACCTGGAACAGCAGCTGGGGCTCTAGTGCCAGGGCAGGAGCAACTCCTCATCCACCCTCCACGGAGTCCACCTGCCTGCATTTTGGTCCTTTTCCCTCCAAAAAAGATTTTTCCCTTTTTTCACTTTGAAACTGGCAGCAGACAGGTTACCCAGGCAGGGCGAAAAAAATAAAAAGCCTTTTTTTTTTTTTTAAACCGAAGTGAATGACCATCTTCTGGAAAGTATAGGTTTTGAACCTGAAAACTCTGTCTGTCTGTCTCTTAGTCCACAGAAAGAGCCACTAGCCCAGCCATATCTCACGCTCAGATGGGGTGTTTTTGTCAGTCAAAGGTCTGCACAGCACACTAGGGATTGGGCGGCAGGAGACCCAAATGTTACAATGTAGATGGACTGTTTGCAGTTCTTGCTCCCCAGGACATTGGACTGTCTCAACTCCCTCCCCTACAGCATGAAAAAAAGACTCTTGACAACCTTGGAGCAAATGGAGTGGGGGTGAGGGGAGCTGTTTGCATGTCTGCGCTGCTGATGCCCAGGTGTCTGTGGGGGGCCGTGGCACAGGCTGTAAGGGGGCTAGGGGGCAGAAGGAGACTGTTTGAGAGGCAGGCTACAGGCAGGGGAGCCCGTGAGTGTGTGCAGGGCTGTGTGTGTGGGTGTGGTGGCAGGGGGTAAGGGCAGGTCCCCCTCTGGATGGTGAGATGGCAGCTGGGCTGGCCCTGGGCCCTCAGGGCTGAAGGGCAGAAGCAGGGTGGCAGTAAAGTAGCACAGGGAAGCACACAGTAGATGTTAGTTGGGGAGCTGGGGGACAGAGGGCAAGGGGAAAGGGGGCATCCTTGAGGAGGTGTATGGACTAGAGAGTGGGGGGAGCTGGAGGCATGGAAGGTCCCAGGAATCAGGGACTGACAGGAACAGATTCCTGCACCCACCCACTGGATAGAAGCTGCAGCAGCCAGAGCAGCAGCCCTGGCTTGCCTAGGCCAAGGGCCCTGATTGAGTCCCTCTGAGGATGAGGAAGAAGAGGAGGAGGTAGAGGAGGAGGAGGAGAAGGAGGAGGAGGAGGAGGAGGAGGAGGAGGAAGAGGAGGAGGAAGAAGAGGAGGAGGAGTAGGAGGGGCAGGAGGGCAGCTGTCAGTAGGCAACGGGATTAATAGAGGCCTCCATTACGGAGGCAGGTGTCCAGGCAGGCACCCAGCAACCCTCAGGGGCAGCTCAGGGCACCCAGGGACCTGGTGTGGGTATCTCTGGGGCGGGAACTGTCAGTCAGTCAGCAAGACTGTGTGTCAGTGCACATGGTGGGACAGGGGCCTGGCGGACCTTGGTCCCCAGCCCTGGGCTGTCAGATGCCAGCCCCATGCCCAGACACACACCAATCTGCCCATAGCCCCTTGGCCCTGCCGACCAGCACCTGCTTTGCCCTGGGGCTCTGGCTCTGGTGGCTGGCCACCACCCCTCAGGTCAAGTTCAGCGTGGGGGTCATGGCTGCTGGTCAACTGGATGGGCAGGGTCCCCGTAGCCTAGCAACCACAGGAGCCCTCTGTGATGTCCTAGCCCCTGGCAATCTGTGCTGGCCACACTGGCACTGGGTAGCCCAACTGCCCTGCCACTAGGTGAGGCAACAGCGCCCAGACGCCTGGGCCCTGGCACAGAGGGACGGAAGGATGGGAAGACAGTGCTGACCGAAGAGGGACCTCAGGGCTGGCAGCCAAGAGAAGACAGGTGGAGGTGTGCCCGGGATCCAGGGAGCCCAGGCCAGAGCTGCCTGCATGCCTGCCTGCCTTCCTGGATGTCTGTATGCTGCCTTTGTCCAGGTAGGTTTCTCAGGTCCCCTCCACTCCTGTCCTCTCCTGTCTTCTCCTGTCCTCACCATCCTCTCCCCTCTCCTCTCCTCTGCACTTTGCTTCTCTCCTTTGTCTGTCCTCTCTTCCAGGTGCCCTGCTCACCAGCTCCAGCACTTGTGATGGTTCTCCAGTGACAGCTGTTCGCATCCCCTTCCACCCGCTGCCTGCCCCTAATGTGACCCAGCTCACAGGGTCTCCGGCTCACTCCACCCAAACCCACACGCCCCAACACATTCCCTGGTTCAGCCTCTCTGCCCTATTCAGCCAAACTGGCCCCTTTGCAACCTACCTGTGCATCGTTGATTCTCTTCACCATTCAAGGAGAGATCTCCTTTTGTACTTAGCTTGGTTGACTGCTGGATGGATGGATGGATGGATGGATGGATGGATGGATGGATGGATGGATAGATGGATGGGTGGATGGATGGATGGACAGGTCAATGGATCGGTTTTGTAGAGGGAGAGTACCATCTAGGGGTACTGGAGACCCCTGGTGTCAGATCCTTAGTCAATGTCAAATGTAAAACATTAATTCAACAATAACAAAAGTGAGTAAGCACCTAAATAAATAAACAAATAAATAAATATAAAATCTGTGTTAAAAAATACATGGTGTCTTTGCCTTTCTGCATATGGAATGCTGTGAGGATCTTAACAAGGAAAGCATTTTCCTGAGTAGCCCATTTGAAGTCGTGGCATATTTCCTTTTCCTTTTTCTTTTATTACTTTCTATTTTCTTGATTATTCACTGGAATAAATAGATAGGAATTGAGAGGGAAGGGAGGGAGAGAGAGTTTGAGACACAGAGAGAAACACCTGCAGCACTTCTGCACCACTTGTAAAGATTTCCCCTGGCAGGTGGGGACCAGGGTGTTGAAGCCCAGTCCTCCTGCATTGTAACATGAGTGCTTAACTGGGTGTGGCACCACCTGGTACCCTTGAAGGGGCACTTTTTTTTAGCAATGAAAAGAAATTCTCGTGGCAAGGTAATAAATAAATGAAGAAGTAATTAAAAGTGCATTTACATTAACTCAGTGGAAACACACTGGGACATATAAGTCTCTGTTACCTGTATTACTTCTTCATTTATGGATTGATTGCCTCAAGGGGTTATTGCCACAGCTGAGTGCCTGCACCACGAATAATCCACAGCTCCTGCACTCCATTTGTTCCCCTTTCGCTGCCCTTGTTGCTTGGTCACTGTGGTGGTTATTGTTGTTGTTGTTGTTGTTGTTGTTGTTACTGACCTTGCATCTGACAGACACAAAAGGAGAGAGCAGAGGAAATACAGGGTGGGAGAGAAAGATAGAACTCCTAAAGACCTGCTTCACCCCCTGTAAAGCGACTCCCCGGCAGGTGGCGGTCTGGGGGCCAGACCCCAGATCCTTCCACCTGTCCCCTTTTCGTGAGCGCCACAAGCCCTTAACCCTCTGACATACCGCCAAACCTCCCTGGATTTACTTTTGAAGGCAATATGACCTGCCTCGTTTTGAATCCTCATTATCCTGAGGGTCAGTGCTGGAGACAGTGTCATGACACGACACACGGAGATCTCTGGTATCAGAGAGCACCTGGAACAGCAGCTGGGGCTCTAGTGCCAGGGCAGGAGCAACTCCTCATCCACCCTCCACGGAGTCCACCTGCCTGCATTTTGGTCCTTTTCCCTCCAAAAAAGATTTTTCCCTTTTTTCACTTTGAAACTGGCAGCAGACAGGTTACCCAGGCAGGGCGAAAAAAATAAAAAGCCTTTTTTTTTTTTTTTTTTAAACCGAAGTGAATGACCATCTTCTGGAAAGTATAGGTTTTGAACCTGAAAACTCTGTCTATCTGTCTCTTAGTCCACAGAAAGAGCCACTAGCCCAGCCATATCTCACGCTCAGATGGGGTGTTTTTGCCAGTCAAAGGTCTGCACAGCACACTAGGGATTGGGCGGCAGGAGACCCAAATGTTACAATGTAGATGGACTGTTTGCAGTTCTTGCTCCCCAGGACATTGGACTGTCTCAACTCCCTCCCCTACAGCATGAAAAAAAGACTCTTGACAACCTTGGAGCAAATGGAGTGGGGGTGAGGGGAGCTGTTTGCATGTCTGCGCTGCTGATGCCCAGGTGTCTGTGGGGGGCCGTGGCACAGGCTGTAAGGGGGCTAGGGGGCAGAAGGAGACTGTTTGAGAGGCAGGCTATAGGCAGGGGAGCCCGTGAGTGTGTGCAGGGCTGTGTGTGTGGGTGTGGTGGCAGGGGGTAAGGGCAGGTCCCCCTCTGGATGGTGAGATGGCAGCTGGGCTGGCCCTGGGCCCTCAGGGCTGAAGGGCAGAAGCAGGGTGGCAGTAAAGTAGCACAGGGAAGCACACAGTAGATGTTAGTTGGGGAGCTGGGGGACAGAGGGCAAGGGGAAAGGGGGCATCCTTGAGGAGGGGTATGGACTAGAGAGTGGGGGGAGCTGGAGGCATGGAAGGTCCCAGGAATCAGGGACTGACAGGAACAGATTCCTGCACCCACCCACTGGATAGAAGCTGCAGCAGCCAGAGCAGCAGCCCTGGCTTGCCTAGGCCAAGGGCCCTGATTGAGTCCCTCTGAGGATGAGGAAGAAGAGAAGGAGGTAGAGGAGGAGGAGGAGAAGGAGGAGGAGGAGGAGGAGGAGGAGGAGGAGGAGGAAGAGGAGGAGGAAGAAGAGGAGGAGGAGTAGGAGGGGCAGGAGGGCAGCTGTCAGTAGGCAACGGGATTAATAGAGGCCTCCATTACGGAGGCAGGTGTCCAGGCAGGCACCCACCAACCCTCAGGGGCAGCTCAGGGCACCCAGGGACCTGGTGTGGGTATCTCTGGGGCGGGAACTGTCAGTCAGTCAGCAAGACTGTGTGTCAGTGCACATGGTGGGACAGGGGCCTGGCGGACCTTGGTCCCCAGCCCTGGGCTGTCAGATGCCAGCCCCATGCCCAGACACACAACAATCTGCCCATAGCCCCTTGGCCCGGCCGACCAGCACCTGCTTTGCCCTGGGGCTCTGGCTCTGGTGGCTGGCCACCACCCCTCAGGTCAAGTTCAGCGTGGGGGTCATGGCTGCTGGTCAACTGGATGGGCAGGGTCCCCGTAGCCTAGCAACCACAGGAGCCCTCTGTGATGTCCTAGCCCCTGGCAATCTGTGCTGGCCACACTGGCACTGGGTAGCCCAACTGCCCTGCCACTAGGTGAGGCAACAGCGCCCAGACGCCTGGGCCCTGGCACAGAGGGACGGAAGGATGGGAAGACAGTGCTGACCGAAGAGGGACCTCAGGGCTGGCAGCCAAGAGAAGACAGGTGGAGGTGTGCCCGGGATCCAGGGAGCCCAGGCCAGAGCTGCCTGCATGCCTGCCTGCCTTCCTGGATGTCTGTATGCTGCCTTTGTCCAGGTAGGTTTCTCAGGTCCCCTCCACTCCTGTCCTCTCCTATCCTCTCCTGTCCTCACCATCCTCTCCCCTCTCCTCTCCTCTGCACTTTGCTTCTCTCCTTTGTCTGTCCTCTCTTCCAGGTGCCCTGCTCACCAGCTCCAGCACTTGTGATGGTTCTCCAGTGACAGCTGTTCGCATCCCCTTCCACCCGCTGCCTGCCCCTAATGTGACCCAGCTCACAGGGTCTCCGGCTCACTCCACCCAAACCCACACGCCCCAACACATTCCCTGGTTCAGCCTCTCTGCCCTATTCAGCCAAACTGGCCCCTTTGCAACCTACCTGTGCATCGTTGATTCTCTTCACCATTCAAGGAGAGATCTCCTTTTGTACTTAGCTTGGTTGACTGCTGGAAGGATGGATGGATGGATGGATGGATGGATGGATGGATGGATGGATAGATGGATGGGTGGATGGATGGATGGACAGGTCAATGGATCGGTTTTGTAGAGGGAGAGTACCATCTAGGGGTACTGGAGACCCCTGGTGTCAGATCCTTAGTCAATGTCAAATGTAAAACATTAATTCAACAATAACAAAAGTGAGTAAGCACCTAAATAAATAAACAAATAAATAAATATAAAATCTGTGTTAAAAAATACATGGTGTCTTTGCCTTTCTGCATATGGAATGCTGTGAGGATCTTAACAAGGAAAGCATTTTCCTGAGTAGCCCATTTGAAGTCGTGGCATATTTCCTTTTCCTTTTTCTTTTATTACTTTCTATTTTCTTGATTATTCACTGGAATAAATAGATAGGAATTGAGAGGGAAGGGAGGGAGAGAGAGTTTGAGACACAGAGAGAAACACCTGCAGCACTTCTGCACCACTTGTAAAGATTTCCCCTGGCAGGTGGGGACCAGGGTGTTGAAGCCCAGTCCTCCTGCATTGTAACATGAGTGCTTAACTGGGTGTGGCACCACCTGGTACCCTTGAAGGGGCACTTTTTTTTAGCAATGAAAAGAAATTCTCATGGCAAGGTAATAAATAAATGAAGAAGTAATTAAAAGTGCATTTACATTAACTCAGTGGAAACACACTGGGACATATAAGTCTCTGTTACCTGTATTACTTCTTCATTTATGGATTGATTGCCTCAAGGGGTTATTGCCACAGCTGAGTGCCTGCACCACGAATAATCCACAGCTCCTGCACTCCATTTGTTCCCCTTTCGCTGCCCTTGTTGCTTGGTCACTGTGGTGGTTATTGTTGTTGTTGTTGTTGTTGTTGTTGTTGTTACTGACCTTGCATCTGACAGACACAAAAGGAGAGAGCAGAGGAAATACAGGGTGGGAGAGAAAGATAGAACTCCTAAAGACCTGCTTCACCCCCTGTAAAGCGACTCCCCGGCAGGTGGCGGTCTGGGGGCCAGACCCCAGATCCTTCCACCTGTCCCCTTTTCGTGAGCGCCACAAGCCCTTAACCCTCTGACATACCGCCAAACCTCCCTGGATTTACTTTTGAAGGCAATATGACCTGCCTCGTTTTGAATCCTCATTATCCTGAGGGTCAGTGCTGGAGACAGTGTCATGACACGACACACGGAGATCTCTGGTATCAGAGAGCACCTGGAACAGCAGCTGGGGCTCTAGTGCCAGGGCAGGAGCAACTCCTCATCCACCCTCCACGGAGTCCACCTGCCTGCATTTTGGTCCTTTTCTCTCCAAAAAAGATTTTTCCCTTTTTTCACTTTGAAACTGGCAGCAGACAGGTTACCCAGGCAGGGCGAAAAAAATAAAAAGCCTTTTTTTTTTTTTTTTTTTTTAAACCGAAGTGAATGACCATCTTCTGGACTCTGTCTGTCTGTCTCTTAGTCCACAGAAAGAGCCACTAGCCCAGCCATATCTCACACTCAGATGGGGTGTTTTTGCCAGTCAAAGGTCTGCACAGCACACTAGGGATTGGGCGGCAGGAGACCCAAATGTTACAATGTAGATGGACTGTTTGCAGTTCTTGCTCCCCAGGACATTGGACTGTCTCAACTCCCTCCCCTACAGCATGAAAAAAAGACTCTTGACAACCTTGGAGCAAATGGAGTGGGGGTGAGGGGAGCTGTTTGCATGTCTGCGCTGCTGATGCCCAGGTGTCTGTGGGGGGCCGTGGCACAGGCTGTAAGGGGGCTAGGGGGCAGAAGGAGACTGTTTGAGAGGCAGGCTACAGGCAGGGGAGCCCGTGAGTGTGTGCAGGGCTGTGTGTGTGGGTGTGGTGGCAGGGGGTAAGGGCAGGTCCCCCTCTGGATGGTGAGATGGCAGCTGGGCTGGCCCTGGGCCCTCAGGGCTGAAGGGCAGAAGCAGGGTGGCAGTAAAGTAGCACAGGGAAGCACACAGTAGATGTTAGTTGGGGAGCTGGGGGACAGAGGGCAAGGGGAAAGGGGGCATCCTTGAGGAGGGGTATGGACTAGAGAGTGGGGGGAGCTGGAGGCATGGAAGGTCCCAGGAATCAGGGACTGACAGGAACAGATTCCTGCACCCACCCACTGGATAGAAGCTGCAGCAGCCAGAGCAGCAGCCCTGGCTTGCCTAGGCCAAGGGCCCTGATTGAGTCCCTCTGAGGATGAGGAAGAAGAGGAGGAGGTAGAGGAGGAGGAGGAGAAGGAGGAGGAGGAGGAGGAGGAGGAGGAGGAAGAGGAGGAGGAAGAAGAGGAGGAGGAGTAGGAGGGGCAGGAGGGCAGCTGTCAGTAGGCAACGGGATTAATAGAGGCCTCCATTACGGAGGCAGGTGTCCAGGCAGGCACCCAGCAACCCTCAGGGGCAGCTCAGGGCACCCAGGGACCTGGTGTGGGTATCTCTGGGGCGGGAACTGTCAGTCAGTCAGCAAGACTGTGTGTCAGTGCACATGGTGGGACAGGGGCCTGGCGGACCTTGGTCCCCAGCCCTGGGCTGTCAGATGCCAGCCCCATGCCCAGACACACACCAATCTGCCCATAGCCCCTTGGCCCTGCCGACCAGCACCTGCTTTGCCCTGGGGCTCTGGCTCTGGTGGCTGGCCACCACCCCTCAGGTCAAGTTCAGCGTGGGGGTCATGGCTGCTGGTCAACTGGATGGGCAGGGTCCCCGTAGCCTAGCAACCACAGGAGCCCTCTGTGATGTCCTAGCCCCTGGCAATCTGTGCTGGCCACACTGGCACTGGGTAGCCCAACTGCCCTGCCACTAGGTGAGGCAACAGCGCCCAGACGCCTGGGCCCTGGCACAGAGGGACGGAAGGATGGGAAGACAGTGCTGACCGAAGAGGGACCTCAGGGCTGGCAGCCAAGAGAAGACAGGTGGAGGTGTGCCCGGGATCCAGTTAGCCCAGGCCAGAGCTGCCTGCATGCCTGCCTGCCTTCCTGGATGTCTGTATGCTGCCTTTGTCCAGGTAGGTTTCTCAGGTCCCCTCCACTCCTGTCCTCTCCTGTCTTCTCCTGTTCTCACCATCCTCTCCCCTCTCCTCTCCTCTGCACTTTGCTTCTCTCCTTTGTCTGTCCTCTCTTCCAGGTGCCCTGCTCACCAGCTCCAGCACTTGTGATGGTTCTCCAGTGACAGCTGTTCGCATCCCCTTCCACCCGCTGCCTGCCCCTAATGTGACCCAGCTCACAGGGTCTCCGGCTCACTCCACCCAAACCCACACGCCCCAACACATTCCCTGGTTCAGCCTCTCTGCCCTATTCAGCCAAACTGGCCCCTTTGCAACCTACCTGTGCATCGTTGATTCTCTTCACCATTCAAGGAGAGATCTCCTTTTGTACTTAGCTTGGTTGACTGCTGGATGGATGGATGGATGGATGGATGGATGGATGGATGGATGGATGGATAGATGGATGGGTGGATGGATGGATGGACAGGTCAATGGATCGGTTTTGTAGAGGGAGAGTACCATCTAGGGGTACTGGAGACCCCTGGTGTCAGATCCTTAGTCAATGTCAAATGTAAAACATTAATTCAACAATAACAAAAGTGAGTAAGCACCTAAATAAATAAACAAATAAATAAATATAAAATCTGTGTTAAAAAATACATGGAGTCTTTGCCTTTCTGCATATGGAATGCTGTGAGGATCTTAACAAGGAAAGCATTTTCCTGAGTAGCCCATTTGAAGTCGTGGCATATTTCCTTTTCCTTTTTCTTTTATTACTTTCTATTTTCTTGATTATTCACTGGAATAAATAGATAGGAATTGAGAGGGAAGGGAGGGAGAGAGAGTTTGAGACACAGAGAGAAACACCTGCAGCACTTCTGTACCACTTGTAAAGATTTCCCCTGGCAGGTGGGGACCAGGGTGTTGAAGCCCAGTCCTCCTGCATTGTAACATGAGTGCTTAACTGGGTGTGGCACCACCTGGTACCCTTGAAGGGGCACTTTTTTTTAGCAATGAAAAGAAATTCTCGTGGCAAGGTAATAAATAAATGAAGAAGTAATTAAAAGTGCATTTACATTAACTCAGTGGAAACACACTGGGACATATAAGTCTCTGTTACCTGTATTACTTCTTCATTTATGGATTGATTGCCTCAAGGGGTTATTGCCACAGCTGAGTGCCTGCACCACGAATAATCCACAGCTCCTGCACTCCATTTGTTCCCCTTTCGCTGCCCTTGTTGCTTGGTCACTGTGGTGGTTATTGTTGTTGTTGTTGTTGTTGTTGTTGTTACTGACCTTGCATCTGACAGACACAAAAGGAGAGAGCAGAGGAAATACAGGGTGGGAGAGAAAGATAGAACTCCTAAAGACCTGCTTCACCCCCTGTAAAGCGACTCCCCGGCAGGTGGCGGTCTGGGGGCCAGACCCCAGATCCTTCCACCTGTCCCCTTTTCGTGAGCGCCACAAGCCCTTAACCCTCTGACATACCGCCAAACCTCCCTGGATTTACTTTTGAAGGCAATATGACCTGCCTCGTTTTGAATCCTCATTATCCTGAGGGTCAGTGCTGGAGACAGTGTCATGACATGACACACGGAGATCTCTGGTATCAGAGAGCACCTGGAACAGCAGCTGGGGCTCTAGTGCCAGGGCAGGAGCAACTCCTCATCCACCCTCCACGGAGTCCACCTGCCTGCATTTTGGTCCTTTTCCCTCCAAAAAAGATTTTTCCCTTTTTTCACTTTGAAACTGGCAGCAGACAGGTTACCCAGGCAGGGCGAAAAAAATAAAAAGCCTTTTTTTTTTTTTTTTTTAAACCGAAGTGAATGACCATCTTCTGGAAAGTATAGGTTTTGAACCTGAAAACTCTGTCTATCTGTCTCTTAGTCCACAGAAAGAGCCACTAGCCCAGCCATATCTCACGCTCAGATGGGGTGTTTTTGCCAGTCAAAGGTCTGCACAGCACACTAGGGATTGGGCGGCAGGAGACCCAAATGTTACAATGTAGATGGACTGTTTGCAGTTCTTGCTCCCCAGGACATTGGACTGTCTCAACTCCCTCCCCTACAGCATGAAAAAAAGACTCTTGACAACCTTGGAGCAAATGGAGTGGGGGTGAGGGGAGCTGTTTGCATGTCTGCGCTGCTGATGCCCAGGTGTCTGTGGGGGGCCGTGGCACAGGCTGTAAGGGGGCTAGGGGGCAGAAGGAGACTGTTTGAGAGGCAGGCTACAGGCAGGGGAGCCCGTGAGTGTGTGCAGGGCTGTGTGTGTGGGTGTGGTGGCAGGGGGTAAGGGCAGGTCCCCCTCTGGATGGTGAGATGGCAGCTGGGCTGGCCCTGGGCCCTCAGGGCTGAAGGGCAGAAGCAGGGTGGCAGTAAAGTAGCACAGGGAAGCACACAGTAGATGATAGTTGGGGAGCTGGGGGACAGAGGGCAAGGGGAAAGGGGGCATCCTTGAGGAGGGGTATGGACTAGAGAGTGGGGGGAGCTGGAGGCATGGAAGGTCCCAGGAATCAGGGACTGACAGGAACAGATTCCTGCACCCACCCACTGGATAGAAGCTGCAGCAGCCAGAGCAGCAGCCCTGGCTTGCCTAGGCCAAGGGCCCTGATTGAGTCCCTCTGAGGATGAGGAAGAAGAGAAGGAGGTAGAGGAGGAGGAGGAGAAGGAGGAGGAGGAGGAGGAGGAGGAGGAGGAAGAGGAGGAGGAAGAAGAGGAGGAGGAGTAGGAGGGGCAGGAGGGCAGCTGTCAGTAGGCAACGGGATTAATAGAGGCCTCCATTACGGAGGCAGGTGTCCAGGCAGGCACCCACCAACCCTCAGGGGCAGCTCAGGGCACCCAGGGACCTGGTGTGGGTATCTCTGGGGCGGGAACTGTCAGTCAGTCAGCAAGACTGTGTGTCAGTGCACATGGTGGGACAGGGGCCTGGCGGACCTTGGTCCCCAGCCCTGGGCTGTCAGATGCCAGCCCCATGCCCAGACACACACCAATCTGCCCATAGCCCCTTGGCCCGGCCGACCAGCACCTGCTTTGCCCTGGGGCTCTGGCTCTGGTGGCTGGCCACCACCCCTCAGGTCAAGTTCAGCGTGGGGGTCATGGCTGCTGGTCAACTGGATGGGCAGGGTCCCCGTAGCCTAGCAACCACAGGAGCCCTCTGTGATGTCCTAGCCCCTGGCAATCTGTGCTGGCCACACTGGCACTGGGTAGCCCAACTGCCCTGCCACTAGGTGAGGCAACAGCGCCCAGACGCCTGGGCCCTGGCACAGAGGGACGGAAGGATGGGAAGACAGTGCTGACCGAAGAGGGACCTCAGGGCTGGCAGCCAAGAGAAGACAGGTGGAGGTGTGCCCGGGATCCAGGGAGCCCAGGCCAGAGCTGCCTGCATGCCTGCCTGCCTTCCTGGATGTCTGTATGCTGCCTTTGTCCAGGTAGGTTTCTCAGGTCCCCTCCACTCCTGTCCTCTCCTGTCCTCTCCTGTCCTCACCATCCTCTCCCCTCTCCTCTCCTCTGCACTTTGCTTCTCTCCTTTGTCTGTCCTCTCTTCCAGGTGCCCTGCTCACCAGCTCCAGCACTTGTGATGGTTCTCCAGTGACAGCTGTTCGCATCCCCTTCCACCCGCTGCCTGCCCCTAATGTGACCCAGCTCACAGGGTCTCCGGCTCACTCCACCCAAACCCACACGCCCCAACACATTCCCTGGTTCAGCCTCTCTGCCCTATTCAGCCAAACTGGCCCCTTTGCAACCTACCTGTGCATCGTTGATTCTCTTCACCATTCAAGGAGAGATCTCCTTTTGTACTTAGCTTGGTTGACTGCTGGAAGGATGGATGGATGGATGGATGGATGGATGGATGGATGGATGGATGGATAGATGGATGGGTGGATGGATGGATGGACAGGTCAATGGATCGGTTTTGTAGAGGGAGAGTACCATCTAGGGGTACTGGAGACCCCTGGTGTCAGATCCTTAGTCAATGTCAAATGTAAAACATTAATTCAACAATAACAAAAGTGAGTAAGCACCTAAATAAATAAACAAATAAATAAATATAAAATCTGTGTTAAAAAATACATGGTGTCTTTGCCTTTCTGCATATGGAATGCTGTGAGGATCTTAACAAGGAAAGCATTTTCCTGAGTAGCCCATTTGAAGTCGTGGCATATTTCCTTTTCCTTTTTCTTTTATTACTTTCTATTTTCTTGATTATTCACTGGAATAAATAGATAGGAATTGAGAGGGAAGGGAGGGAGAGAGAGTTTGAGACACAGAGAGAAACACCTGCAGCACTTCTGCACCACTTGTAAAGATTTCCCCTGGCAGGTGGGGACCAGGGTGTTGAAGCCCAGTCCTCCTGCATTGTAACATGAGTGCTTAACTGGGTGTGGCACCACCTGGTACCCTTGAAGGGGCACTTTTTTTTAGCAATGAAAAGAAATTCTCGTGGCAAGGTAATAAATAAATGAAGAAGTAATTAAAAGTGCATTTACATTAACTCAGTGGAAACACACTGGGACATATAAGTCTCTGTTACCTGTATTACTTCTTCATTTATGGATTGATTGCCTCAAGGGGTTATTGCCACAGCTGAGTGCCTGCACCACGAATAATCCACAGCTCCTGCACTCCATTTGTTCCCCTTTCGCTGCCCTTGTTGCTTGGTCACTGTGGTGGTTATTGTTGTTGTTGTTGTTGTTGTTGTTGTTGTTGTTACTGACCTTGCATCTGACAGACACAAAAGGAGAGAGCAGAGGAAATACAGGGTGGGAGAGAAAGATAGAACTCCTAAAGACCTGCTTCACCCCCTGTAAAGCGACTCCCCGGCAGGTGGCGGTCTGGGGGCCAGACCCCAGATCCTTCCACCTGTCCCCTTTTTGTGAGCGCCACAAGCCCTTAACCCTCTGACATACCGCCAAACCTCCCTGGATTTACTTTTGAAGGCAATATGACCTGCCTCGTTTTGAATCCTCATTATCCTGAGGGTCAGTGCTGGAGACAGTGTCATGACACGACACACGGAGATCTCTGGTATCAGAGAGCACCTGGAACAGCAGCTGGGGCTCTAGTGCCAGGGCAGGAGCAACTCCTCATCCACCCTCCACGGAGTCCACCTGCCTGCATTTTGGTCCTTTTCCCTCCAAAAAAGATTTTTCCCTTTTTTCACTTTGAAACTGGCAGCAGACAGGTTACCCAGGCAGGGCGAAAAAAATAAAAAGCCTTTTTTTTTTTTTTTTTTTTTTTTTTTTTTAAACCGAAGTGAATGACCATCTTCTGGACTCTGTCTGTCTGTCTCTTAGTCCACAGAAAGAGCCACTAGCCCAGCCATATCTCACACTCAGATGGGGTGTTTTTGCCAGTCAAAGGTCTGCACAGCACACTAGGGATTGGGCGGCAGGAGACCCAAATGTTACAATGTAGATGGACTGTTTGCAGTTCTTGCTCCCCAGGACATTGGACTGTCTCAACTCCCTCCCCTACAGCATGAAAAAAAGACTCTTGACAACCTTGGAGCAAATGGAGTGGGGGTGAGGGGAGCTGTTTGCATGTCTGCGCTGCTGATGCCCAGGTGTCTGTGGGGGGCCGTGGCACAGGCTGTAAGGGGGCTAGGGGGCAGAAGGAGACTGTTTGAGAGGCAGGCTACAGGCAGGGGAGCCCGTGAGTGTGTGCAGGGCTGTGTGTGTGGGTGTGGTGGCAGGGGGTAAGGGCAGGTCCCCCTCTGGATGGTGAGATGGCAGCTGGGCTGGCCCTGGGCCCTCAGGGCTGAAGGGCAGAAGCAGGGTGGCAGTAAAGTAGCACAGGGAAGCACACAGTAGATGTTAGTTGGGGAGCTGGGGGACAGAGGGCAAGGGGAAAGGGGGCATCCTTGAGGAGGGGTATGGACTAGAGAGTGGGGGGAGCTGGAGGCATGGAAGGTCCCAGGAATCAGGGACTGACAGGAACAGATTCCTGCACCCACCCACTGGATAGAAGCTGCAGCAGCCAGAGCAGCAGCCCTGGCTTGCCTAGGCCAAGGGCCCTGATTGAGTCCCTCTGAGGATGAGGAAGAAGAGGAGGAGGTAGAGGAGGAGGAGGAGAAGGAGGAGGAGGAGGAGGAGGAGGAGGAGGAAGAGGAGGAGGAAGAAGAGGAGGAGGAGTAGGAGGGGCAGGAGGCAGCTGTCAGTAGGCAACGGGATTAATAGAGGCCTCCATTACGGAGGCAGGTGTCCAGGCAGGCACCCAGCAACCCTCAGGGGCAGCTCAGGGCACCCAGGGACCTGGTGTGGGTATCTCTGGGGCGGGAACTGTCAGTCAGTCAGCAAGACTGTGTGTCAGTGCACATGGTGGGACAGGGGCCTGGCGGACCTTGGTCCCCAGCCCTGGGCTGTCAGATGCCAGCCCCATGCCCAGACACACACCAATCTGCCCATAGCCCCTTGGCCCTGCCGACCAGCACCTGCTTTGCCCTGGGGCTCTGGCTCTGGTGGCTGGCCACCACCCCTCAGGTCAAGTTCAGCGTGGGGGTCATGGCTGCTGGTCAACTGGATGGGCAGGGTCCCCGTAGCCTAGCAACCACAGGAGCCCTCTGTGATGTCCTAGCCCCTGGCAATCTGTGCTGGCCACACTGGCACTGGGTAGCCCAACTGCCCTGCCACTAGGTGAGGCAACAGCGCCCAGACGCCTGGGCCCTGGCACAGAGGGACGGAAGGATGGGAAGACAGTGCTGACCGAAGAGGGACCTCAGGGCTGGCAGCCAAGAGAAGACAGGTGGAGGTGTGCCCGGGATCCAGTTAGCCCAGGCCAGAGCTGCCTGCATGCCTGCCTGCCTTCCTGGATGTCTGTATGCTGCCTTTGTCCAGGTAGGTTTCTCAGGTCCCCTCCACTCCTGTCCTCTCCTGTCTTCTCCTGTCCTCACCATCCTCTCCCCTCTCCTCTCCTCTGCACTTTGCTTCTCTCCTTTGTCTGTCCTCTCTTCCAGGTGCCCTGCTCACCAGCTCCAGCACTTGTGATGGTTCTCCAGTGACAGCTGTTCGCATCCCCTTCCACCCGCTGCCTGCCCCTAATGTGACCCAGCTCACAGGGTCTCCGGCTCACTCCACCCAAACCCACACGCCCCAACACATTCCCTGGTTCAGCCTCTCTGCCCTATTCAGCCAAACTGGCCCCTTTGCAACCTACCTGTGCATCGTTGATTCTCTTCACCATTCAAGGAGAGATCTCCTTTTGTACTTAGCTTGGTTGACTGCTGGATGGATGGATGGATGGATGGATGGATGGATGGATGGATGGATGGATAGATGGATGGGTGGATGGATGGATGGACAGGTCAATGGATCGGTTTTGTAGAGGGAGAGTACCATCTAGGGGTACTGGAGACCCCTGGTGTCAGATCCTTAGTCAATGTCAAATGTAAAACATTAATTCAACAATAACAAAAGTGAGTAAGCACCTAAATAAATAAACAAATAAATAAATATAAAATCTGTGTTAAAAAATACATGGTGTCTTTGCCTTTCTGCATATGGAATGCTGTGAGGATCTTAACAAGGAAAGCATTTTCCTGAGTAGCCCATTTGAAGTCGTGGCATATTTCCTTTTCCTTTTTCTTTTATTACTTTCTATTTTCTTGATTATTCACTGGAATAAATAGATAGGAATTGAGAGGGAAGGGAGGGAGAGAGAGTTTGAGACACAGAGAGAAACACCTGCAGCACTTCTGTACCACTTGTAAAGATTTCCCCTGGCAGGTGGGGACCAGGGTGTTGAAGCCCAGTCCTCCTGCATTGTAACATGAGTGCTTAACTGGGTGTGGCACCACCTGGTACCCTTGAAGGGGCACTTTTTTTTAGCAATGAAAAGAAATTCTCGTGGCAAGGTAATAAATAAATGAAGAAGTAATTAAAAGTGCATTTACATTAACTCAGTGGAAACACACTGGGACATATAAGTCTCTGTTACCTGTATTACTTCTTCATTTATGGATTGATTGCCTCAAGGGGTTATTGCCACAGCTGAGTGCCTGCACCACGAATAATCCACAGCTCCTGCACTCCATTTGTTCCCCTTTCGCTGCCCTTGTTGCTTGGTCACTGTGGTGGTTATTGTTGTTGTTGTTGTTGTTGTTACTGACCTTGCATCTGACAGACACAAAAGGAGAGAGCAGAGGAAATACAGGGTGGGAGAGAAAGATAGAACTCCTAAAGACCTGCTTCACCCCCTGTAAAGCGACTCCCCGGCAGGTGGCGGTCTGGGGGCCAGACCCCAGATCCTTCCACCTGTCCCCTTTTCGTGAGCGCCACAAGCCCTTAACCCTCTGACATACCGCCAAACCTCCCTGGATTTACTTTTGAAGGCAATATGACCTGCCTCGTTTTGAATCCTCATTATCCTGAGGGTCAGTGCTGGAGACAGTGTCATGACATGACACACGGAGATCTCTGGTATCAGAGAGCACCTGGAACAGCAGCTGGGGCTCTAGTGCCAGGGCAGGAGCAACTCCTCATCCACCCTCCACGGAGTCCACCTGCCTGCATTTTGGTCCTTTTCCCTCCAAAAAAGATTTTTCCCTTTTTTCACTTTGAAACTGGCAGCAGACAGGTTACCCAGGCAGGGCGAAAAAAATAAAAAGCCTTTTTTTTTTTTTTTTTTAAACCGAAGTGAATGACCATCTTCTGGAAAGTATAGGTTTTGAACCTGAAAACTCTGTCTATCTGTCTCTTAGTCCACAGAAAGAGCCACTAGCCCAGCCATATCTCACGCTCAGATGGGGTGTTTTTGCCAGTCAAAGGTCTGCACAGCACACTAGGGATTGGGCGGCAGGAGACCCAAATGTTACAATGTAGATGGACTGTTTGCAGTTCTTGCTCCCCAGGACATTGGACTGTCTCAACTCCCTCCCCTACAGCATGAAAAAAAGACTCTTGACAACCTTGGAGCAAATGGAGTGGGGGTGAGGGGAGCTGTTTGCATGTCTGCGCTGCTGATGCCCAGGTGTCTGTGGGGGGCCGTGGCACAGGCTGTAAGGGGGCTAGGGGGCAGAAGGAGACTGTTTGAGAGGCAGGCTACAGGCAGGGGAGCCCGTGAGTGTGTGCAGGGCTGTGTGTGTGGGTGTGGTGGCAGGGGGTAAGGGCAGGTCCCCCTCTGGATGGTGAGATGGCAGCTGGGCTGGCCCTGGGCCCTCAGGGCTGAAGGGCAGAAGCAGGGTGGCAGTAAAGTAGCACAGGGAAGCACACAGTAGATGTTAGTTGGGGAGCTGGGGGACAGAGGGCAAGGGGAAAGGGGGCATCCTTGAGGAGGGGTATGGACTAGAGAGTGGGGGGAGCTGGAGGCATGGAAGGTCCCAGGAATCAGGGACTGACAGGAACAGATTCCTGCACCCACCCACTGGATAGAAGCTGCAGCAGCCAGAGCAGCAGCCCTGGCTTGCCTAGGCCAAGGGCCCTGATTGAGTCCCTCTGAGGATGAGGAAGAAGAGAAGGAGGTAGAGGAGGAGGAGGAGAAGGAGGAGGAGGAGGAGGAGGAGGAGGAGGAGGAGGAGGAAGAGGAGGAGGAAGAAGAGGAGGAGGAGTAGGAGGGGCAGGAGGGCAGCTGTCAGTAGGCAACGGGATTAATAGAGGCCTCCATTACGGAGGCAGGTGTCCAGGCAGGCACCCACCAACCCTCAGGGGCAGCTCAGGGCACCCAGGGACCTGGTGTGGTTATCTCTGGGGCGGGAACTGTCAGTCAGTCAGCAAGACTGTGTGTCAGTGCACATGGTGGGACAGGGGCCTGGCGGACCTTGGTCCCCAGCCCTGGGCTGTCAGATGCCAGCCCCATGCCCAGACACACACCAATCTGCCCATAGCCCCTTGGCCCGGCCGACCAGCACCTGCTTTGCCCTGGGGCTCTGGCTCTGGTGGCTGGCCACCACCCCTCAGGTCAAGTTCAGCGTGGGGGTCATGGCTGCTGGTCAACTGGATGGGCAGGGTCCCCGTAGCCTAGCAACCACAGGAGCCCTCTGTGATGTCCTAGCCCCTGGCAATCTGTGCTGGCCACACTGGCACTGGGTAGCCCAACTGCCCTGCCACTAGGTGAGGCAACAGCGCCCAGACGCCTGGGCCCTGGCACAGAGGGACGGAAGGATGGGAAGACAGTGCTGACCGAAGAGGGACCTCAGGGCTGGCAGCCAAGAGAAGACAGGTGGAGGTGTGCCCGGGATCCAGGGAGCCCAGGCCAGAGCTGCCTGCATGCCTGCCTGCCTTCCTGGATGTCTGTATGCTGCCTTTGTCCAGGTAGGTTTCTCAGGTCCCCTCCACTCCTGTCCTCTCCTGTCCTCTCCTGTCCTCACCATCCTCTCCCCTCTCCTCTCCTCTGCACTTTGCTTCTCTCCTTTGTCTGTCCTCTCTTCCAGGTGCCCTGCTCACCAGCTCCAGCACTTGTGATGGTTCTCCAGTGACAGCTGTTCGCATCCCCTTCCACCCGCTGCCTGCCCCTAATGTGACCCAGCTCACAGGGTCTCCGGCTCACTCCACCCAAACCCACACGCCCCAACACATTCCCTGGTTCAGCCTCTCTGCCCTATTCAGCCAAACTGGCCCCTTTGCAACCTACCTGTGCATCGTTGATTCTCTTCACCATTCAAGGAGAGATCTCCTTTTGTACTTAGCTTGGTTGACTGCTGGAAGGATGGATGGATGGATGGATGGATGGATGGATGGATGGATGGATGGATAGATGGATCGGTGGATGGATGGATGGACAGGTCAATGGATCGGTTTTGTAGAGGGAGAGTACCATCTAGGGGTACTGGAGACCCCTGGTGTCAGATCCTTAGTCAATGTCAAATGTAAAACATTAATTCAACAATAACAAAAGTGAGTAAGCACCTAAATAAATAAACAAATAAATAAATATAAAATCTGTGTTAAAAAATACATGGTGTCTTTGCCTTTCTGCATATGGAATGCTGTGAGGATCTTAACAAGGAAAGCATTTTCCTGAGTAGCCCATTTGAAGTCGTGGCATATTTCCTTTTCCTTTTTCTTTTATTACTTTCTATTTTCTTGATTATTCACTGGAATAAATAGATAGGAATTGAGAGGGAAGGGAGGGAGAGAGAGTTTGAGACACAGAGAGAAACACCTGCAGCACTTCTGAACCACTTGTAAAGATTTCCCCTGGCAGGTGGGGACCAGGGTGTTGAAGCCCAGTCCTCCTGCATTGTAACATGAGTGCTTAACTGGGTGTGGCACCACCTGGTACCCTTGAAGGGGCACTTTTTTTTAGCAATGAAAAGAAATTCTCGTGGCAAGGTAATAAATAAATGAAGAAGTAATTAAAAGTGCATTTACATTAACTCAGTGGAAACACACTGGGACATATAAGTCTCTGTTACCTGTATTACTTCTTCATTTATGGATTGATTGCCTCAAGGGGTTATTGCCACAGCTGAGTGCCTGCACCACGAATAATCCACAGCTCCTGCACTCCATTTGTTCCCCTTTCGCTGCCCTTGTTGCTTGGTCACTGTGGTGGTTATTGTTGTTGTTGTTGTTGTTGTTGTTGTTACTGACCTTGCATCTGACAGACACAAAAGGAGAGAGCAGAGGAAATACAAGGTGGGAGAGAAAGATAGAACTCCTAAAGACCTGCTTCACCCCCTGTAAAGCGACTCCCCGGCAGGTGGCGGTCTGGGGGCCAGACCCCAGATCCTTCCACCTGTCCCCTTTTCGTGAGCGCCACAAGCCCTTAACCCTCTGACATACCGCCAAACCTCCCTGGATTTACTTTTGAAGGCAATATGACCTGCCTCGTTTTGAATCCTCATTATCCTGAGGGTCAGTGCTGGAGACAGTGTCATGACACGACACACGGAGATCTCTGGTATCAGAGAGCACCTGGAACAGCAGCTGGGGCTCTAGTGCCAGGGCAGGAGCAACTCCTCATCCACCCTCCACGGAGTCCACCTGCCTGCATTTTGGTCCTTTTCCCTCCAAAAAAGATTTTTCCCTTTTTTCACTTTGAGACTGGCAGCAGACAGGTTACCCAGGCAGGACGAAAAAAATAAAAAGCCTTTTTTTTTTTTTTTTTTTTTTTTTTTTAAACCGAAGTGAATGACCATCTTCTGGAAAGTATAGGTTTTGAACCTGAAAACTCTGTCTGTCTGTCTCTTAGTCCACAGAAAGAGCCACTAGCCCAGCCATATCTCACGCTCAGATGGGGTGTTTTTGCCAGTCAAAGGTCTGCACAGCACACTAGGGATTGGGCGGCAGGAGACCCAAATGTTACAATGTAGATGGACTGTTTGCAGTTCTTGCTCCCCAGGACATTGGACTGTCTCAACTCCCTCCCCTACAGCATGAAAAAAAGACTCTTGACAACCTTGGAGCAAATGGAGTGGGGGTGAGGGGAGCTGTTTGCATGTCTGCGCTGCTGATGCCCAGGTGTCTGTGGGGGGCCGTGGCACAGGCTGTAAGGGGGCTAGGGGGCAGAAGGAGACTGTTTGAGAGGCAGGCTACAGGCAGGGGAGCCCGTGAGTGTGTGCAGGGCTGTGTGTGTGGGTGTGGTGGCAGGGGGTAAGGGCAGGTCCCCCTCTGGATGGTGAGATGGCAGCTGGGCTGGCCCTGGGCCCTCAGGGCTGAAGGGCAGAAGCAGGGTGGCAGTAAAGTAGCACAGGGAAGCACACAGTAGATGTTAGTTGGGGAGCTGGGGGACAGAGGGCAAGGGGAAAGGGGGCATCCTTGAGGAGGGGTATGGACTAGAGAGTGGGGGGAGCTGGAGGCATGGAAGGTCCCAGGAATCAGGGACTGACAGGAACAGATTCCTGCACCCACCCACTGGATAGAAGCTGCAGCAGCCAGAGCAGCAGCCCTGGCTTGCCTAGGCCAAGGGCCCTGATTGAGTCCCTCTGAGGATGAGGAAGAAGAGGAGGAGGTAGAGGAGGAGGAGGAGAACGAGGAGGAGGAGGAGGAGGAGGAGGAAGAGGAGGAGGAAGAGGAGGAGGAAGAAGAGGAGGAGGAGTAGGAGGGGCAGGAGGGCAGCTGTCAGTAGGCAACGGGATTAATAGAGGCCTCCATTACGGAGGCAGGTGTCCAGGCAGGCACCCAGCAACCCTCAGGGGCAGCTCAGGGCACCCAGGGACCTGGTGTGGGTATCTCTGGGGCGGGAACTTTCAGTCAGTCAGCAAGACTGTGTGTCAGTGCACATGGTGGGACAGGGGCCTGGTGGACCTTGGTCCCCAGCCCTGGGCTGTCAGATGCCAGCCCCATGCCCAGACACACACCAATCTGCCCATAGCCCCTTGGCCCTGCCGACCAGCACCTGCTTTGCCCTGGGGCTCTGGCTCTGGTGGCTGGCCACCACCCCTCAGGTCAAGTTCAGCGTGGGGGTCATGGCTGCTGGTCAACTGGATGGGCAGGGTCCCCGTAGCCTAGCAACCACAGGAGCCCTCTGTGATGTCCTAGCCCCTGGCAATCTGTGCTGGCCACACTGGCACTGGGTAGCCCAACTGCCCTGCCACTAGGTGAGGCAACAGCGCCCAGACGCCTGGGCCCTGGCACAGAGGGACGGAAGGATGGGAAGACAGTGCTGACCGAAGAGGGACCTCAGGGCTGGCAGCCAAGAGAAGACAGGTGGAGGTGTGCCCGGGATCCAGGGAGCCCAGGCCAGAGCTGCCTGCATGCCTGCCTGCCTTCCTGGATGTCTGTATGCTGCCTTTGTCCAGGTAGGTTTCTCAGGTCCCCTCCACTCCTGTCCTCTCCTGTCCTCTCCTGTCCTCACCATCCTCTCCCCTCTCCTCTCCTCTGCACTTTGCTTCTCTCCTTTGTCTGTCCTCTCTTCCAGGTGCCCTGCTCACCAGCTCCAGCACTTGTGATGGTTCTCCAGTGACAGCTGTTCGCATCCCCTTCCACCCGCTGCCTGCCCCTAATGTGACCCAGCTCACAGGGTCTCCGGCTCACTCCACCCAAACCCACACGCCCCAACACATTCCCTGGTTCAGCCTCTCTGCCCTATTCAGCCAAACTGGCCCCTTTGCAACCTACCTGTGCATCGTTGATTCTCTTCACCATTCAAGGAGAGATCTCCTTTTGTACTTAGCTTGGTTGACTGCTGGATGGATGGATGGATGGATGGATGGATGGATGGATGGATGGATGGATGGATGGATGGATAGATGGATGGGTGGATGGATGGATGGACAGGTCAATGGATCGGTTTTGTAGAGGGAGAGTACCATCTAGGGGTACTGGAGACCCCTGGTGTCAGATCCTTAGTCAATGTCAAATGTAAAACATTAATTCAACAATAACAAAAGTGAGTAAGCACCTAAATAAATAAACAAATAAATAAATATAAAATCTGTGTTAAAAAATACATGGTGTCTTTGCCTTTCTGCATATGGAATGCTGTGAGGATCTTAACAAGGAAAGCATTTTCCTGAGTAGCCCATTTGAAGTCGTGGCATATTTCCTTTTCCTTTTTCTTTTATTACTTTCTATTTTCTTGATTATTCACTGGAATAAATAGATAGGAATTGAGAGGGAAGGGAGGGAGAGAGAGTTTGAGACACAGAGAGAAACACCTGCAGCACTTCTGCACCACTTGTAAAGATTTCCCCTGGCAGGTGGGGACCAGGGTGTTGAAGCCCAGTCCTCCTGCATTGTAACATGAGTGCTTAACTGGGTGTGGCACCACCTGGTACCCTTGAAGGGGCACTTTTTTTTAGCAATGAAAAGAAATTCTCGTGGCAAGGTAATAAATAAATGAAGAAGTAATTAAAAGTGCATTTACATTAACTCAGTGGAAACACACTGGGACATATAAGTCTCTGTTACCTGTATTACTTCTTCATTTATGGATTGATTGCCTCAAGGGGTTATTGCCACAGCTGAGTGCCTGCACCACGAATAATCCACAGCTCCTGCACTCCATTTGTTCCCCTTTCGCTGCCCTTGTTGCTTGGTCACTGTGGTGGTTATTGTTGTTGTTGTTGTTGTTGTTGTTGTTACTGACCTTGCATCTGACAGACACAAAAGGAGAGAGCAGAGGAAATACAGGGTGGGAGAGAAAGATAGAACTCCTAAAGACCTGCTTCACCCCCTGTAAAGCGACTCCCCGGCAGGTGGCGGTCTGGGGGCCAGACCCCAGATCCTTCCACCTGTCCCCTTTTCGTGAGCGCCACAAGCCCTTAACCCTCTGACATACCGCCAAACCTCCCTGGATTTACTTTTGAAGGCAATATGACCTGCCTCGTTTTGAATCCTCATTATCCTGAGGGTCAGTGCTGGAGACAGTGTCATGACACGACACACGGAGATCTCTGGTATCAGAGAGCACCTGGAACAGCAGCTGGGGCTCTAGTGCCAGGGCAGGAGCAACTCCTCATCCACCCTCCACGGAGTCCACCTGCCTGCATTTTGGTCCTTTTCCCTCCAAAAAAGATTTTTCCCTTTTTTCACTTTGAAACTGGCAGCAGACAGGTTACCCAGGCAGGACGAAAAAAATAAAAAGCCTTTTTTTTTTTTAAACCGAAGTGAATGACCATCTTCTGGAAAGTATAGGTTTTGAACCTGAAAACTCTGTCTGTCTGTCTCTTAGTCCACAGAAAGAGCCACTAGCCCAGCCATATCTCACGCTCAGATGGGGTGTTTTTGCCAGTCAAAGGTCTGCACAGCACACTAGGGATTGGGCGGCAGGAGACCCAAATGTTACAATGTAGATGGACTGTTTGCAGTTCTTGCTCCCCAGGACATTGGACTGTCTCAACTCCCTCCCCTACAGCATGAAAAAAAGACTCTTGACAACCTTGGAGCAAATGGAGTGGGGGTGAGGGGAGCTGTTTGCATGTCTGCGCTGCTGATGCCCAGGTGTCTGTGGGGGGCCGTGGCACAGGCTGTAAGGGGGCTAGGGGGCAGAAGGAGACTGTTTGAGAGGCAGGCTACAGGCAGGGGAGCCCGTGAGTGTGTGCAGGGCTGTGTGTGTGGGTGTGGTGGCAGGGGGTAAGGGCAGGTCCCCCTCTGGATGGTGAGATGGCAGCTGGGCTGGCCCTGGGCCCTCAGGGCTGAAGGGCAGAAGCAGGGTGGCAGTAAAGTAGCACAGGGAAGCACACAGTAGATGTTAGTTGGGGAGCTGGGGGACAGAGGGCAAGGGGAAAGGGGGCATCCTTGAGGAGGGGTATGGACTAGAGAGTGGGGGGAGCTGGAGGCATGGAAGGTCCCAGGAATCAGGGACTGACAGGAACAGATTCCTGCACCCACCCACTGGATAGAAGCTGCAGCAGCCAGAGCAGCAGCCCTGGCTTGCCTAGGCCAAGGGCCCTGATTGAGTCCCTCTGAGGATGAGGAAGAAGAGGAGGAGGTAGAGGAGGAGGAGGAGAACGAGGAGGAGGAGGAGGAGGAGGAAGAGGAGGAGGAAGAAGAGGAGGAGGAGTAGGAGGGGCAGGAGGGCAGCTGTCAGTAGGCAACGGGATTAATAGAGGCCTCCATTACGGAGGCAGGTGTCCAGGCAGGCACCCAGCAACCCTCAGGGGCAGCTCAGGGCACCCAGGGACCTGGTGTGGGTATCTCTGGGGCGGGAACTGTCAGTCAGTCAGCAAGAATGTGTGTCAGTGCACATGGTGGGACAGGGGCCTGGCGGACCTTGGTCCCCAGCCCTGGGCTGTCAGATGCCAGCCCCATGCCCAGACACACACCAATCTGCCCATAGCCCCTTGGCCCTGCCGACCAGCACCTGCTTTGCCCTGGGGCTCTGGCTCTGGTGGCTGGCCACCACCCCTCAGGTCAAGTTCAGCGTGGGGGTCATGGCTGCTGGTCAACTGGATGGGCAGGGTCCCCGTAGCCTAGCAACCACAGGAGCCCTCTGTGATGTCCTAGCCCCTGGCAATCTGTGCTGGCCACACTGGCACTGGGTAGCCCAACTGCCCTGCCACTAGGTGAGGCAACAGCGCCCAGACGCCTGGGCCCTGGCACAGAGGGACGGAAGGATGGGAAGACAGTGCTGACCGAAGAGGGACCTCAGGGCTGGCAGCCAAGAGAAGACAGGTGGAGGTGTGCCCGGGATCCAGGGAGCCCAGGCCAGAGCTGCCTGCATGCCTGCCTGCCTTCCTGGATGTCTGTATGCTGCCTTTGTCCAGGTAGGTTTCTCAGGTCCCCTCCACTCCTGTCCTCTCCTGTCCTCTCCTGTCCTCACCATCCTCTCCCCTCTCCTCTCCTCTGCACTTTGCTTCTCTCCTTTGTCTGTCCTCTCTTCCAGGTGCCCTGCTCACCAGCTCCAGCACTTGTGATGGTTCTCCAGTGACAGCTGTTCGCATCCCCTTCCACCCGCTGCCTGCCCCTAATGTGACCCAGCTCACAGGGTCTCCGGCTCACTCCACCCAAACCCACACGCCCCAACACATTCCCTGGTTCAGCCTCTCTGCCCTATTCAGCCAAACTGGCCCCTTTGCAACCTACCTGTGCATCGTTGATTCTCTTCACCATTCAAGGAGAGATCTCCTTTTGTACTTAGCTTGGTTGACTGCTGGATGGATGGATGGATGGATGGATGGATGGATGGATGGATGGATGGATGGATGGATAGATGGATGGGTGGATGGATGGATGGACAGGTCAATGGATCGGTTTTGTAGAGGGAGAGTACCATCTAGGGGTACTGGAGACCCCTGGTGTCAGATCCTTAGTCAATGTCAAATGTAAAACATTAATTCAACAATAACAAAAGTGAGTAAGCACCTAAATAAATAAACAAATAAATAAATATAAAATCTGTGTTAAAAAATACATGGTGTCTTTGCCTTTCTGCATATGGAATGCTGTGAGGATCTTAACAAGGAAAGCATTTTCCTGAGTAGCCCATTTGAAGTCGTGGCATATTTCCTTTTCCTTTTTCTTTTATTACTTTCTATTTTCTTGATTATTCACTGGAATAAATAGATAGGAATTGAGAGGGAAGGGAGGGAGAGAGAGTTTGAGACACAGAGAGAAACACCTGCAGCACTTCTGCACCACTTGTAAAGATTTCCCCTGGCAGGTGGGGACCAGGGTGTTGAAGCCCAGTCCTCCTGCATTGTAACATGAGTGCTTAACTGGGTGTGGCACCACCTGGTACCCTTGAAGGGGCACTTTTTTTTAGCAATGAAAAGAAATTCTCGTGGCAAGGTAATAAATAAATGAAGAAGTAATTAAAAGTGCATTTACATTAACTCAGTGGAAACACACTGGGACATATAAGTCTCTGTTACCTGTATTACTTCTTCATTTATGGATTGATTGCCTCAAGGGGTTATTGCCACAGCTGAGTGCCTGCACCACGAATAATCCACAGCTCCTGCACTCCATTTGTTCCCCTTTCGCTGCCCTTGTTGCTTGGTCACTGTGGTGGTTATTGTTGTTGTTGTTGTTGTTGTTGTTGTTACTGACCTTGCATCTGACAGACACAAAAGGAGAGAGCAGAGGAAATACAGGGTGGGAGAGAAAGATAGAACTCCTAAAGACCTGCTTCACCCCCTGTAAAGCGACTCCCCGGCAGGTGGCGGTCTGGGGGCCAGACCCCAGATCCTTCCACCTGTCCCCTTTTCGTGAGCGCCACAAGCCCTTAACCCTCTGACATACCGCCAAACCTCCCTGGATTTACTTTTGAAGGCAATATGACCTGCCTCGTTTTGAATCCTCATTATCCTGAGGGTCAGTGCTGGAGACAGTGTCATGACACGACACACGGAGATCTCTGGTATCAGAGAGCACCTGGAACAGCAGCTGGGGCTCTAGTGCCAGGGCAGGAGCAACTCCTCATCCACCCTCCACGGAGTCCACCTGCCTGCATTTTGGTCCTTTTCCCTCCAAAAAAGATTTTTCCCTTTTTTCACTTTGAGACTGGCAGCAGACAGGTTACCCAGGCAGGACGAAAAAAATAAAAAGCCTTTTTTTTTTTTTTTTTTTTTTTTTTTTAAACCGAAGTGAATGACCATCTTCTGGAAAGTATAGGTTTTGAACCTGAAAACTCTGTCTGTCTGTCTCTTAGTCCACAGAAAGAGCCACTAGCCCAGCCATATCTCACGCTCAGATGGGGTGTTTTTGCCAGTCAAAGGTCTGCACAGCACACTAGGGATTGGGCGGCAGGAGACCCAAATGTTACAATGTAGATGGACTGTTTGCAGTTCTTGCTCCCCAGGACATTGGACTGTCTCAACTCCCTCCCCTACAGCATGAAAAAAAGACTCTTGACAACCTTGGAGCAAATGGAGTGGGGGTGAGGGGAGCTGTTTGCATGTCTGCGCTGCTGATGCCCAGGTGTCTGTGGGGGGCCGTGGCACAGGCTGTAAGGGGGCTAGGGGGCAGAAGGAGACTGTTTGAGAGGCAGGCTACAGGCAGGGGAGCCCGTGAGTGTGTGCAGGGCTGTGTGTGTGGGTGTGGTGGCAGGGGGTAAGGGCAGGTCCCCCTCTGGATGGTGAGATGGCAGCTGGGCTGGCCCTGGGCCCTCAGGGCTGAAGGGCAGAAGCAGGGTGGCAGTAAAGTAGCACAGGGAAGCACACAGTAGATGTTAGTTGGGGAGCTGGGGGACAGAGGGCAAGGGGAAAGGGGGCATCCTTGAGGAGGGGTATGGACTAGAGAGTGGGGGGAGCTGGAGGCATGGAAGGTCCCAGGAATCAGGGACTGACAGGAACAGATTCCTGCACCCACCCACTGGATAGAAGCTGCAGCAGCCAGAGCAGCAGCCCTGGCTTGCCTAGGCCAAGGGCCCTGATTGAGTCCCTCTGAGGATGAGGAAGAAGAGGAGGAGGTAGAGGAGGAGGAGGAGAACGAGGAGGAGGAGGAGGAGGAGGAGGAGGAAGAGGAGGAGGAAGAGGAGGAGGAAGAAGAGGAGGAGGAGTAGGAGGGGCAGGAGGGCAGCTGTCAGTAGGCAACGGGATTAATAGAGGCCTCCATTACGGAGGCAGGTGTCCAGGCAGGCACCCAGCAACCCTCAGGGGCAGCTCAGGGCACCCAGGGACCTGGTGTGGGTATCTCTGGGGCGGGAACTGTCAGTCAGTCAGCAAGACTGTGTGTCAGTGCACATGGTGGGACAGGGGCCTGGCGGACCTTGGTCCCCAGCCCTGGGCTGTCAGATGCCAGCCCCATGCCCAGACACACACCAATCTGCCCATAGCCCCTTGGCCCTGCCGACCAGCACCTGCTTTGCCCTGGGGCTCTGGCTCTGGTGGCTGGCCACCACCCCTCAGGTCAAGTTCAGCGTGGGGGTCATGGCTGCTGGTCAACTGGATGGGCAGGGTCCCCGTAGCCTAGCAACCACAGGAGCCCTCTGTGATGTCCTAGCCCCTGGCAATCTGTGCTGGCCACACTGGCACTGGGTAGCCCAACTGCCCTGCCACTAGGTGAGGCAACAGCGCCCAGACGCCTGGGCCCTGGCACAGAGGGACGGAAGGATGGGAAGACAGTGCTGACCGAAGAGGGACCTCAGGGCTGGCAGCCAAGAGAAGACAGGTGGAGGTGTGCCCGGGATCCAGGGAGCCCAGGCCAGAGCTGCCTGCATGCCTGCCTGCCTTCCTGGATGTCTGTATGCTGCCTTTGTCCAGGTAGGTTTCTCAGGTCCCCTCCACTCCTGTCCTCTCCTGTCCTCTCCTGTCCTCACCATCCTCTCCCCTCTCCTCTCCTCTGCACTTTGCTTCTCTCCTTTGTCTGTCCTCTCTTCCAGGTGCCCTGCTCACCAGCTCCAGCACTTGTGATGGTTCTCCAGTGACAGCTGTTCGCATCCCCTTCCACCCGCTGCCTGCCCCTAATGTGACCCAGCTCACAGGGTCTCCGGCTCACTCCACCCAAACCCACACGCCCCAACACATTCCCTGGTTCAGCCTCTCTGCCCTATTCAGCCAAACTGGCCCCTTTGCAACCTACCTGTGCATCGTTGATTCTCTTCACCATTCAAGGAGAGATCTCCTTTTGTACTTAGCTTGGTTGACTGCTGGATGGATGGATGGATGGATGGATGGATGGATGGATGGATGGATGGATGGATGGATAGATGGATGGGTGGATGGATGGATGGACAGGTCAATGGATCGGTTTTGTAGAGGGAGAGTACCATCTAGGGGTACTGGAGACCCCTGGTGTCAGATCCTTAGTCAATGTCAAATGTAAAACATTAATTCAACAATAACAAAAGTGAGTAAGCACCTAAATAAATAAACAAATAAATAAATATAAAATCTGTGTTAAAAAATACATGGTGTCTTTGCCTTTCTGCATATGGAATGCTGTGAGGATCTTAACAAGGAAAGCATTTTCCTGAGTAGCCCATTTGAAGTCGTGGCATATTTCCTTTTCCTTTTTCTTTTATTACTTTCTATTTTCTTGATTATTCACTGGAATAAATAGATAGGAATTGAGAGGGAAGGGAGGGAGAGAGAGTTTGAGACACAGAGAGAAACACCTGCAGCACTTCTGCACCACTTGTAAAGATTTCCCCTGGCAGGTGGGGACCAGGGTGTTGAAGCCCAGTCCTCCTGCATTGTAACATGAGTGCTTAACTGGGTGTGGCACCACCTGGTACCCTTGAAGGGGCACTTTTTTTTAGCAATGAAAAGAAATTCTCGTGGCAAGGTAATAAATAAATGAAGAAGTAATTAAAAGTGCATTTACATTAACTCAGTGGAAACACACTGGGACATATAAGTCTCTGTTACCTGTATTACTTCTTCATTTATGGATTGATTGCCTCAAGGGGTTATTGCCACAGCTGAGTGCCTGCACCACGAATAATCCACAGCTCCTGCACTCCATTTGTTCCCCTTTCGCTGCCCTTGTTGCTTGGTCACTGTGGTGGTTATTGTTGTTGTTGTTGTTGTTGTTGTTGTTACTGACCTTGCATCTGACAGACACAAAAGGAGAGAGCAGAGGAAATACAGGGTGGGAGAGAAAGATAGAACTCCTAAAGACCTGCTTCACCCCCTGTAAAGCGACTCCCCGGCAGGTGGCGGTCTGGGGGCCAGACCCCAGATCCTTCCACCTGTCCCCTTTTCGTGAGCGCCACAAGCCCTTAACCCTCTGACATACCGCCAAACCTCCCTGGATTTACTTTTGAAGGCAATATGACCTGCCTCGTTTTGAATCCTCATTATCCTGAGGGTCAGTGCTGGAGACAGTGTCATGACACGACACACGGAGATCTCTGGTATCAGAGAGCACCTGGAACAGCAGCTGGGGCTCTAGTGCCAGGGCAGGAGCAACTCCTCATCCACCCTCCACGGAGTCCACCTGCCTGCATTTTGGTCCTTTTCCCTCCAAAAAAGATTTTTCCCTTTTTTCACTTTGAGACTGGCAGCAGACAGGTTACCCAGGCAGGACGAAAAAAATAAAAAGCCTTTTTTTTTTTTTTTTTTTAAACCGAAGTGAATGACCATCTTCTGGAAAGTATAGGTTTTGAACCTGAAAACTCTGTCTGTCTGTCTCTTAGTCCACAGAAAGAGCCACTAGCCCAGCCATATCTCACGCTCAGATGGGGTGTTTTTGCCAGTCAAAGGTCTGCACAGCACACTAGGGATTGGGCGGCAGGAGACCCAAATGTTACAATGTAGATGGACTGTTTGCAGTTCTTGCTCCCCAGGACATTGGACTGTCTCAACTCCCTCCCCTACAGCATGAAAAAAAGACTCTTGACAACCTTGGAGCAAATGGAGTGGGGGTGAGGGGAGCTGTTTGCATGTCTGCGCTGCTGATGCCCAGGTGTCTGTGGGGGGCCGTGGCACAGGCTGTAAGGGGGCTAGGGGGCAGAAGGAGACTGTTTGAGAGGCAGGCTACAGGCAGGGGAGCCCGTGAGTGTGTGCAGGGCTGTGTGTGTGGGTGTGGTGGCAGGGGGTAAGGGCAGGTCCCCCTCTGGATGGTGAGATGGCAGCTGGGCTGGCCCTGGGCCCTCAGGGCTGAAGGGCAGAAGCAGGGTGGCAGTAAAGTAGCACAGGGAAGCACACAGTAGATGTTAGTTGGGGAGCTGGGGGACAGAGGGCAAGGGGAAAGGGGGCATCCTTGAGGAGGGGTATGGACTAGAGAGTGGGGGGAGCTGGAGGCATGGAAGGTCCCAGGAATCAGGGACTGACAGGAACAGATTCCTGCACCCACCCACTGGATAGAAGCTGCAGCAGCCAGAGCAGCAGCCCTGGCTTGCCTAGGCCAAGGGACCTGATTGAGTCCCTCTGAGGATGAGGAAGAAGAGGAGGAGGTAGAGGAGGAGGAGGAGAAGGAGGAGGAGGAGGAGGAGGAGGAGGAGGAGGAAGAGGAGGAGGAAGAAGAGGAGGAGGAGTAGGAGGGGCAGGAGGGCAGCTGTCAGTAGGCAACGGGATTAATAGAGGCCTCCATTACGGAGGCAGGTGTCCAGGCAGGCACCCACCAACCCTCAGGGGCAGCTCAGGGCACCCAGGGACCTGGTGTGGGTATCTCTGGGGCGGGAACTGTCAGTCAGTCAGCAAGACTGTGTGTCAGTGCACATGGTGGGACAGGGGCCTGGCGGACCTTGGTCCCCAGCCCTGGGCTGTCAGATGCCAGCCCCATGCCCAGACACACACCAATCTGCCCATAGCCCCTTGGCCCGGCCGACCAGCACCTGCTTTGCCCTGGGGCTCTGGCTCTGGTGGCTGGCCACCACCCCTCAGGTCAAGTTCAGCGTGGGGGTCATGGCTGCTGGTCAACTGGATGGGCAGGGTCCCCGTAGCCTAGCAACCACAGGAGCCCTCTGTGATGTCCTAGCCCCTGGCAATCTGTGCTGGCCACACTGGCACTGGGTAGCCCAACTGCCCTGCCACTAGGTGAGGCAACAGCGCCCAGACGCCTGGGCCCTGGCACAGAGGGACGGAAGGATGGGAAGACAGTGCTGACCGAAGAGGGACCTCAGGGCTGGCAGCCAAGAGAAGACAGGTGGAGGTGTGCCCGGGATCCAGGGAGCCCAGGCCAGAGCTGCCTGCATGCCTGCCTGCCTTCCTGGATGTCTGTATGCTGCCTTTGTCCAGGTAGGTTTCTCAGGTCCCCTCCACTCCTGTCCTCTCCTGTCCTCTCCTGTCCTCACCATCCTCTCCCCTCTCCTCTCCTCTGCACTTTGCTTCTCTCCTTTGTCTGTCCTCTCTTCCAGGTGCCCTGCTCACCAGCTCCAGCACTTGTGATGGTTCTCCAGTGACAGCTGTTCGCATCCCCTTCCACCCGCTGCCTGCCCCTAATGTGACCCAGCTCACAGGGTCTCCGGCTCACTCCACCCAAACCCACACGCCCCAACACATTCCCTGGTTCAGCCTCTCTGCCCTATTCAGCCAAACTGGCCCCTTTGCAACCTACCTGTGCATCGTTGATTCTCTTCACCATTCAAGGAGAGATCTCCTTTTGTACTTAGCTTGGTTGACTGCTGGATGGATGGATGGATGGATGGATGGATGGATGGATGGATGGATGGATGGATGGATGGATGGGTGGATGGATGGATGGACAGGTCAATGGATCGGTTTTGTAGAGGGAGAGTACCATCTAGGGGTACTGGAGACCCCTGGTGTCAGATCCTTAGTCAATGTCAAATGTAAAACATTAATTCAACAATAACAAAAGTGAGTAAGCACCTAAATAAATAAACAAATAAATAAATATAAAATCTGTGTTAAAAAATACATGGTGTCTTTGCCTTTCTGCATATGGAATGCTGTGAGGATCTTAACAAGGAAAGCATTTTCCTGAGTAGCCCATTTGAAGTCGTGGCATATTTCCTTTTCCTTTTTCTTTTATTACTTTCTATTTTCTTGATTATTCACTGGAATAAATAGATAGGAATTGAGAGGGAAGGGAGGGAGAGAGAGTTTGAGACACAGAGAGAAACACCTGCAGCACTTCTGCACCACTTGTAAAGATTTCCCCTGGCAGGTGGGGACCAGGGTGTTGAAGCCCAGTCCTCCTGCATTGTAACATGAGTGCTTAACTGGGTGTGGCACCACCTGGTACCCTTGAAGGGGCACTTTTTTTTAGCAATGAAAAGAAATTCTCGTGGCAAGGTAATAAATAAATGAAGAAGTAATTAAAAGTGCATTTACATTAACTCAGTGGAAACACACTGGGACATATAAGTCTCTGTTACCTGTATTACTTCTTCATTTATGGATTGATTGCCTCAAGGGGTTATTGCCACAGCTGAGTGCCTGCACCACGAATAATCCACAGCTCCTGCACTCCATTTGTTCCCCTTTCGCTGCCCTTGTTGCTTGGTCACTGTGGTGGTTATTGTTGTTGTTGTTGTTGTTGTTGTTGTTACTGACCTTGCATCTGACAGACACAAAAAAAAGGAGAGAGCAGAGGAAATACAGGGTGGGAGAGAAAGATAGAACTCCTAAAGACCTGCTTCACCCCCTGTAAAGCGACTCCCCGGCAGGTGGCGGTCTGGGGGCCAGACCCCAGATCCTTCCACCTGTCCCCTTTTCGTGAGCGCCACAAGCCCTTAACCCTCTGACATACCGCCAAACCTCCCTGGATTTACTTTTGAAGGCAATATGACCTGCCTCGTTTTGAATCCTCATTATCCTGAGGGTCAGTGCTGGAGACAGTGTCATGACACGACACACGGAGATCTCTGGTATCAGAGAGCACCTGGAACAGCAGCTGGGGCTCTAGTGCCAGGGCAGGAGCAACTCCTCATCCACCCTCCACGGAGTCCACCTGCCTGCATTTTGGTCCTTTTCCCTCCAAAAAAGATTTTTCCCTTTTTTCACTTTGAGACTGGCAGCAGACAGGTTACCCAGGCAGGACGAAAAAAATAAAAAGCCTTTTTTTTTTTTTTTTTTTTTTTTTTTTTTAAACCGAAGTGAATGACCATCTTCTGGAAAGTATAGGTTTTGAACCTGAAAACTCTGTCTGTCTGTCTCTTAGTCCACAGAAAGAGCCACTAGCCCAGCCATATCTCACGCTCAGATGGGGTGTTTTTGCCAGTCAAAGGTCTGCACAGCACACTAGGGATTGGGCGGCAGGAGACCCAAATGTTACAATGTAGATGGACTGTTTGCAGTTCTTGCTCCCCAGGACATTGGACTGTCTCAACTCCCTCCCCTACAGCATGAAAAAAAGACTCTTGACAACCTTGGAGCAAATGGAGTGGGGGTGAGGGGAGCTGTTTGCATGTCTGCGCTGCTGATGCCCAGGTGTCTGTGGGGGGCCGTGGCACAGGCTGTAAGGGGGCTAGGGGGCAGAAGGAGACTGTTTGAGAGGCAGGCTACAGGCAGGGGAGCCCGTGAGTGTGTGCAGGGCTGTGTGTGTGGGTGTGGTGGCAGGGGGTAAGGGCAGGTCCCCCTCTGGATGGTGAGATGGCAGCTGGGCTGGCCCTGGGCCCTCAGGGCTGAAGGGCAGAAGCAGGGTGGCAGTAAAGTAGCACAGGGAAGCACACAGTAGATGTTAGTTGGGGAGCTGGGGGACAGAGGGCAAGGGGAAAGGGGGCATCCTTGAGGAGGGGTATGGACTAGAGAGTGGGGGGAGCTGGAGGCATGGAAGGTCCCAGGAATCAGGGACTGACAGGAACAGATTCCTGCACCCACCCACTGGATAGAAGCTGCAGCAGCCAGAGCAGCAGCCCTGGCTTGCCTAGGCCAAGGGCCCTGATTGAGTCCCTCTGAGGATGAGGAAGAAGAGGAGGAGGTAGAGGAGGAGGAGGAGAACGAGGAGGAGGAGGAGGAGGAGGAGGAGGAAGAGGAGGAGGAAGAGGAGGAGGAAGAAGAGGAGGAGGAGTAGGAGGGGCAGGAGGGCAGCTGTCAGTAGGCAACGGGATTAATAGAGGCCTCCATTACGGAGGCAGGTGTCCAGGCAGGCACCCAGCAACCCTCAGGGGCAGCTCAGGGCACCCAGGGACCTGGTGTGGGTATCTCTGGGGCGGGAACTGTCAGTCAGTCAGCAAGACTGTGTGTCAGTGCACATGGTGGGACAGGGGCCTGGCGGACCTTGGTCCCCAGCCCTGGGCTGTCAGATGCCAGCCCCATGCCCAGACACACACCAATCTGCCCATAGCCCCTTGGCCCTGCCGACCAGCACCTGCTTTGCCCTGGGGCTCTGGCTCTGGTGGCTGGCCACCACCCCTCAGGTCAAGTTCAGCGTGGGGGTCATGGCTGCTGGTCAACTGGATGGGCAGGGTCCCCGTAGCCTAGCAACCACAGGAGCCCTCTGTGATGTCCTAGCCCCTGGCAATCTGTGCTGGCCACACTGGCACTGGGTAGCCCAACTGCCCTGCCACTAGGTGAGGCAACAGCGCCCAGACGCCTGGGCCCTGGCACAGAGGGACGGAAGGATGGGAAGACAGTGCTGACCGAAGAGGGACCTCAGGGCTGGCAGCCAAGAGAAGACAGGTGGAGGTGTGCCCGGGATCCAGGGAGCCCAGGCCAGAGCTGCCTGCATGCCTGCCTGCCTTCCTGGATGTCTGTATGCTGCCTTTGTCCAGGTAGGTTTCTCAGGTCCCCTCCACTCCTGTCCTCTCCTGTCCTCTCCTGTCCTCACCATCCTCTCCCCTCTCCTCTCCTCTGCACTTTGCTTCTCTCCTTTGTCTGTCCTCTCTTCCAGGTGCCCTGCTCACCAGCTCCAGCACTTGTGATGGTTCTCCAGTGACAGCTGTTCGCATCCCCTTCCACCCGCTGCCTGCCCCTAATGTGACCCAGCTCACAGGGTCTCCGGCTCACTCCACCCAAACCCACACGCCCCAACACATTCCCTGGTTCAGCCTCTCTGCCCTATTCAGCCAAACTGGCCCCTTTGCAACCTACCTGTGCATCGTTGATTCTCTTCACCATTCAAGGAGAGATCTCCTTTTGTACTTAGCTTGGTTGACTGCTGGATGGATGGATGGATGGATGGATGGATGGATGGATGGATGGATGGATGGATGGATGGATAGATGGATGGGTGGATGGATGGATGGACAGGTCAATGGATCGGTTTTGTAGAGGGAGAGTACCATCTAGGGGTACTGGAGACCCCTGGTGTCAGATCCTTAGTCAATGTCAAATGTAAAACATTAATTCAACAATAAAAAAAGTGAGTAAGCACCTAAATAAATAAACAAATAAATAAATATAAAATCTGTGTTAAAAAATACATGGTGTCTTTGCCTTTCTGCATATGGAATGCTGTGAGGATCTTAACAAGGAAAGCATTTTCCTGAGTAGCCCATTTGAAGTCGTGGCATATTTCCTTTTCCTTTTTCTTTTATTACTTTCTATTTTCTTGATTATTCACTGGAATAAATAGATAGGAATTGAGAGGGAAGGGAGGGAGAGAGAGTTTGAGACACAGAGAGAAACACCTGCAGCACTTCTGCACCACTTGTAAAGATTTCCCCTGGCAGGTGGGGACCAGGGTGTTGAAGCCCAGTCCTCCTGCATTGTAACATGAGTGCTTAACTGGGTGTGGCACCACCTGGTACCCTTGAAGGGGCACTTTTTTTTAGCAATGAAAAGAAATTCTCGTGGCAAGGTAATAAATAAATGAAGAAGTAATTAAAAGTGCATTTACATTAACTCAGTGGAAACACACTGGGACATATAAGTCTCTGTTACCTGTATTACTTCTTCATTTATGGATTGATTGCCTCAAGGGGTTATTGCCACAGCTGAGTGCCTGCACCACGAATAATCCACAGCTCCTGCACTCCATTTGTTCCCCTTTCGCTGCCCTTGTTGCTTGGTCACTGTGGTGGTTATTGTTGTTGTTGTTGTTGTTGTTGTTGTTACTGACCTTGCATCTGACAGACACAAAAGGAGAGAGCAGAGGAAATACAGGGTGGGAGAGAAAGATAGAACTCCTAAAGACCTGCTTCACCCCCTGTAAAGCGACTCCCCGGCAGGTGGCGGTCTGGGGGCCAGACCCCAGATCCTTCCACCTGTCCCCTTTTCGTGAGCGCCACAAGCCCTTAACCCTCTGACATACCGCCAAACCTCCCTGGATTTACTTTTGAAGGCAATATGACCTGCCTCGTTTTGAATCCTCATTATCCTGAGGGTCAGTGCTGGAGACAGTGTCATGACACGACACACGGAGATCTCTGGTATCAGAGAGCACCTGGAACAGCAGCTGGGGCTCTAGTGCCAGGGCAGGAGCAACTCCTCATCCACCCTCCACGGAGTCCACCTGCCTGCATTTTGGTCCTTTTCCCTCCAAAAAAGATTTTTCCCTTTTTTCACTTTGAGACTGGCAGCAGACAGGTTACCCAGGCAGGACGAAAAAAATAAAAAGCCTTTTTTTTTTTTTTTTTTTAAACCGAAGTGAATGACCATCTTCTGGAAAGTATAGGTTTTGAACCTGAAAACTCTGTCTGTCTGTCTCTTAGTCCACAGAAAGAGCCACTAGCCCAGCCATATCTCACGCTCAGATGGGGTGTTTTTGCCAGTCAAAGGTCTGCACAGCACACTAGGGATTGGGCGGCAGGAGACCCAAATGTTACAATGTAGATGGACTGTTTGCAGTTCTTGCTCCCCAGGACATTGGACTGTCTCAACTCCCTCCCCTACAGCATGAAAAAAAGACTCTTGACAACCTTGGAGCAAATGGAGTGGGGGTGAGGGGAGCTGTTTGCATGTCTGCGCTGCTGATGCCCAGGTGTCTGTGGGGGGCCGTGGCACAGGCTGTAAGGGGGCTAGGGGGCAGAAGGAGACTGTTTGAGAGGCAGGCTACAGGCAGGGGAGCCCGTGAGTGTGTGCAGGGCTGTGTGTGTGGGTGTGGTGGCAGGGGGTAAGGGCAGGTCCCCCTCTGGATGGTGAGATGGCAGCTGGGCTGGCCCTGGGCCCTCAGGGCTGAAGGGCAGAAGCAGGGTGGCAGTAAAGTAGCACAGGGAAGCACACAGTAGATGTTAGTTGGGGAGCTGGGGGACAGAGGGCAAGGGGAAAGGGGGCATCCTTGAGGAGGGGTATGGACTAGAGAGTGGGGGGAGCTGGAGGCATGGAAGGTCCCAGGAATCAGGGACTGACAGGAACAGATTCCTGCACCCACCCACTGGATAGAAGCTGCAGCAGCCAGAGCAGCAGCCCTGGCTTGCCTAGGCCAAGGGACCTGATTGAGTCCCTCTGAGGATGAGGAAGAAGAGGAGGAGGTAGAGGAGGAGGAGGAGAAGGAGGAGGAGGAGGAGGAGGAGGAGGAGGAGGAAGAGGAGGAGGAAGAAGAGGAGGAGGAGTAGGAGGGGCAGGAGGGCAGCTGTCAGTAGGCAACGGGATTAATAGAGGCCTCCATTACGGAGGCAGGTGTCCAGGCAGGCACCCACCAACCCTCAGGGGCAGCTCAGGGCACCCAGGGACCTGGTGTGGGTATCTCTGGGGCGGGAACTGTCAGTCAGTCAGCAAGACTGTGTGTCAGTGCACATGGTGGGACAGGGGCCTGGCGGACCTTGGTCCCCAGCCCTGGGCTGTCAGATGCCAGCCCCATGCCCAGACACACACCAATCTGCCCATAGCCCCTTGGCCCGGCCGACCAGCACCTGCTTTGCCCTGGGGCTCTGGCTCTGGTGGCTGGCCACCACCCCTCAGGTCAAGTTCAGCGTGGGGGTCATGGCTGCTGGTCAACTGGATGGGCAGGGTCCCCGTAGCCTAGCAACCACAGGAGCCCTCTGTGATGTCCTAGCCCCTGGCAATCTGTGCTGGCCACACTGGCACTGGGTAGCCCAACTGCCCTGCCACTAGGTCAGGCAACAGCGCCCAGACGCCTGGGCCCTGGCACAGAGGGACGGAAGGATGGGAAGACAGTGCTGACCGAAGAGGGACCTCAGGGCTGGCAGCCAAGAGAAGACAGGTGGAGGTGTGCCCGGGATCCAGGGAGCCCAGGCCAGAGCTGCCTGCATGCCTGCCTGCCTTCCTGGATGTCTGTATGCTGCCTTTGTCCAGGTAGGTTTCTCAGGTCCCCTCCACTCCTGTCCTCTCCTGTCCTCTCCTGTCCTCACCATCCTCTCCCCTCTCCTCTCCTCTGCACTTTGCTTCTCTCCTTTGTCTGTCCTCTCTTCCAGGTGCCCTGCTCACCAGCTCCAGCACTTGTGATGGTTCTCCAGTGACAGCTGTTCGCATCCCCTTCCACCCGCTGCCTGCCCCTAATGTGACCCAGCTCACAGGGTCTCCGGCTCACTCCACCCAAACCCACACGCCCCAACACATTCCCTGGTTCAGCCTCTCTGCCCTATTCAGCCAAACTGGCCCCTTTGCAACCTACCTGTGCATCGTTGATTCTCTTCACCATTCAAGGAGAGATCTCCTTTTGTACTTAGCTTGGTTGACTGCTGGATGGATGGATGGATGGATGGATGGATGGATGGATGGATGGATGGATGGATGGATAGATGGATGGGTGGATGGATGGATGGACAGGTCAATGGATCGGTTTTGTAGAGGGAGAGTACCATCTAGCGGTACTGGAGACCCCTGGTGTCAGATCCTTAGTCAATGTCAAATGTAAAACATTAATTCAACAATAACAAAAGTGAGTAAGCACCTAAATAAATAAACAAATAAATAAATATAAAATCTGTGTTAAAAAATACATGGTGTCTTTGCCTTTCTGCATATGGAATGCTGTGAGGATCTTAACAAGGAAAGCATTTTCCTGAGTAGCCCATTTGAAGTCGTGGCATATTTCCTTTTCCTTTTTCTTTTATTACTTTCTATTTTCTTGTGATTATTCACTGGAATAAATAGATAGGAATTGAGAGGGAAGGGAGGGAGAGAGAGTTTGAGACACAGAGAGAAACACCTGCAGCACTTCTGCACCACTTGTAAAGATTTCCCCTGGCAGGTGGGGACCAGGGTGTTGAAGCCCAGTCCTCCTGCATTGTAACATGAGTGCTTAACTGGGTGTGGCACCACCTGGTACCCTTGAAGGGGCACTTTTTTTTAGCAATGAAAAGAAATTCTCGTGGCAAGGTAATAAATAAATGAAGAAGTAATTAAAAGTGCATTTACATTAACTCAGTGGAAACACACTGGGACATATAAGTCTCTGTTACCTGTATTACTTCTTCATTTATGGATTGATTGCCTCAAGGGGTTATTGCCACAGCTGAGTGCCTGCACCACGAATAATCCACAGCTCCTGCACTCCATTTGTTCCCCTTTCGCTGCCCTTGTTGCTTGGTCACTGTGGTGGTTATTGTTGTTGTTGTTGTTGTTGTTGTTGTTGTTGTTGTTACTGACCTTGCATCTGACAGACACAAAAGGAGAGAGCAGAGGAAATACAGGGTGGGAGAGAAAGATAGAGCTCCTAAAGACCTGCTTCACCCCCTGTAAAGCGACTCCCCTGCAGGTGGCAGTCTGGGGGCCAGACCCCAAATCCTTCCACCTGTCCCCTCTATTCGTGATCGCCACAAGCCCTTAACCCTCTGACATACCGCCAAACCTCCCTGGATTTACTTTTGAAGGCAGTATCACCTGCCTCGTTTTGAATCCTCATTATCCTGAGGGTCAGTCCTGGAGACAGTGTCATGACACGACACATGGAGATCTCTGTTATCAGAGAGCACCTGGAACAGCAGCTGGGGCTCTAGTGCCCGGGCAGGAGCAACTCCCCATCCACCTTCCACGGAGTCCACCTGCCTGCATTTTGGTCCTTTTCCCTCCAAAAAAGATTTTTCCCTTTTTTAACTTTGAAACAGGCAGGAGACAGGTTACCCAGGCAGGGGAAAAAAAATAAAAAGCCTTTTTTTTTTTTTTTTTTTTTTTTTTTTTTTTACCGAAGTGAATGACCATCTTCTGGGAAGTATAGGTTTTGAACCTGAAAACTCTGTCTGTCTGTCTCTTAGTCCACAGAAAGAGCCACTAGCCCAGCCAGATCTCACGCTCAGATGGGGTGTTTTTGCCAGTCAAAGGTCTGCACAGCACACTAGGGATTGGGCGGCCTGAGACCCAAATGTTACATTGTAGATGGACTGTTTGCAGTTCTTGCTCCCCAGGACATTGGACTGTCTCAACTCCCTCCCCTACAGCATGAAAAAAAGACTCTTTCCAACCTTGGAGCAACTGGAGTGGGGGCGAGGGGAGCTGTTTGCATGTCTGCACTGCTCATGCCCAGGTGTCTGTGGGGGTCCGTGGCAGAGGCTGTAAGGTGCTAGGGGGCAGAAGGAGACTGTTTGAGAGGCAGGCTGCAGGCAGGGGAACCAGGAGTGTGTGCAGGTCTGTGTGTGTGGGTGTGGTGGCAGGGGGTTAGGGCAGGTCCCCGTGCTGGATGGTGAGATGGCAGCTGGGCTGGCCCTGGGCCCTCAGGGCTGAAGGGCAGAAGCAGGGTGGCAGTAAAGTAGCGCAGGGAGGAACACAGTAGATGTTAGTTGGGAGCTGCGGGACAGAGGGTAAGGGGAAAGGGGGCATCCTTGAGGAGGGGTCAGGACTAGAGAGTGGGGGCAGCTGGAGGCATGGAAGGTCCCAGGAATCAGGGACTGAGAGGAACAGATTCCTACACCCCCCCACTGGATAGAAGCTGCAGAAGCCAGAGCAGCAGCCCTGGATTGCCTAGGCCAAGGGCCCTGAGTGAGTCCCGCTGAGGATGAGGAAGAGGAGGAGGGGGTGTAGGAGGAGGAGGAGGAGGAAGAGGAGGAGGAAGAGGAGAAAGAGGAGGAGGAAGAAGAGGAGGAGGAGGAGGCGGAGGAGGAGGAGGAGGGGCAGGAGGGCAGCTGTCAGTAGGCAACGGGATTAATAGAGGCCTCCATTACGGAGGCATGTGTCCAGGCAGGCACCCACCAACACTCAGGGGCAGCTCAGGGCACCCAGGGACTTGGTGTGGGTATCTCTGGGGCGGGGACTGTCAGTCAGTCAGCAAGACTGTGTGTCAGTGCACATGGTGGGACAGGGGCCTGGCGGACCTTGGTCCCCCGCCCTGGACTGTCAGATGCCAGCCCCATGCCCAGACACACACCAATCCGCCCATAGCCCCTTGGCCCGGCCGACCAGCACCTGCTTTGGCCTGGGGCTCTGTCTCTGGTGGCTGGCCACCACCCCTCAAGTCAAGTTCAGCATGGGGTCATGGCTGCTGGTCAACTGGATGGGCGGGGTCCCCGTGGCCTAGCAACCACAGGAGCCCTCTGTGATGTCCTAGCCCCTGGCAATCTGTGCTGGCCACACTGGCACTGGGCAGCCCAACTGCCCTGCCACTAGGTCAGGCAACAGCGCCCAGGCGCCTGGGCCCTGGCACAGAGGGACGGAAGGATGGCAAGACAGTGCTGACCGACGAGGGACCTCAGGGCTGGCAGCCAAGAGAAGACAGGTGGAGGTGCGCCCGGGATCCAGGGAGCCCAGGCCAGAGCTGCCTGCATGCCTGCCGGCCTTCCTGGATGTCTGTATGCTGCCTTTGTCCAGGTAGGTTTCTCAGGTCCCCTCCAATCCTGTCCTCTCCTGTCCTCACCATCCTGTCCCCTCTCCTTTCCTCCGCACTTTGCTTCTCTCCTTTGTCTGTCCTCTCTTCCAGGTGTCCTGCTCACCAGCTCCAGCACTTGTGATGGTTCTCCAGTGACAGCTGTTCGCAACCCCTTCCACCCCCTGCCTGCCCCTAATGTGACCCAGCTCACAGGGTCTCCGGCTCACCCCACCCAAACCCACACGCCCCAACACATTCCCTGGTTCAGCCCCTCTGCCCTATTCAGCCAAACTGGGCCTTTGCAACCTACCTATGCATCGTTGTTTCTCCTCACCATTCAAGGAGAGATCTCCTTTTGTACTTAGCTTGGTTGACTGGTGGATGGATGGATGGATGGATGGATGGATGGATGTATGGATGGATAGATGTATGGGTGGATGGATGGATGGATGGAAAGGTCAATGGATCGGTTTTGTAGAGGCAGATTACCATATAGGGGTACTGGAGTCCGCTGGTGTCAGATCCTTAGTCAATGTCAAATGTAAAACATTAATTCATCAATAACAAAAATGAATAAGCACCTAAATAAATAAATAAATATAAAAACTGGGTTAAAAAATACATGGCGTCTTTGCCTTTCTGCATATGGAATGCTGTGAGGATCTTAACAAGGAAAGCATTGTCCTGAGTAGCCCATTTGAAGTCGTGGAATATTTCCTTTTCCTTTTTCTTTTTTTTACTTTCTATTTTCTTGATTATTCACTGGAATAAATAGACAGGAATTGAGAGGGAAGGGAGGTAGAGAGAGTTTGAGACACAGAGAGAGACAACTGCAGCACTTCCGCACCACTTGTAAAGATTTCCCCTGGCAGGTGCGAACCCGGGTGTTGAAGCCCAGTCCTCCTGCATTGTAACATGAGTGCTTAACTGGGTGTGGCACACCTGGTACCCTTGATGGGACACTTTTTTTTTAGCAATGAAAAGAAATTCTCGTGGCAAGGTAATAAATAAATGAAGAAGTAAATAAAAGTGCATTTACATTATCTCAGTGGAAACACACAGGGACATATACGTCTCTGTTACATGTATTACTTCTTCATGTATGGATTGATTGCCTCAAGAGGTTATTGCCACAGCTGAGTGCCTACGCCACGAATAATCCACAGCTCCTGCACTCCATTTGTTCCCCTTTCGCTGCCCTTGTTGCTTGGTCACTGTGGTGGTTATTGTTGCGGTTGTTGTTGTTGTTGTTACTGACCTTGCATCTGACAGACACAAAAGGAGAGAGCAGAGGAAATACAGGGTGGGAGAGAAAGATAGAGCTCCTAAAGACCTGCTTCACCCCCTGTAAAGCGACTCCCCTGCAGGTGGCAGTCTGGGGGCCAGACCCCAAATCCTTCCACCTGTCCCCTCTATTCGTGATCGCCACAAGCCCTTAACCCTCTGACATACCGCCAAACCTCCCTGGATTTACTTTTGAAGGCAGTATCACCTGCCTCGTTTTGAATCCTCATTATCCTGAGGGTCAGTCCTGGAGACAGTGTCATGACACGACACATGGAGATCTCTGTTATCAGAGAGCACCTGGAACAGCAGCTGGGGCTCTAGTGCCCGGGCAGGAGCAACTCCCCATCCACCTTCCACGGAGTCCACCTGCCTGCATTTTGGTCCTTTTCCCTCCAAAAAAGATTTTTCCCTTTTTTAACTTTGAAACAGGCAGGAGACAGGTTACCCAGGCAGGGGAAAAAAAATAAAAAGCCTTTTTTTTTTTTTTTTTTTTTTTTTTTTTTTACCGAAGTGAATGACCATCTTCTGGGAAGTATAGGTTTTGAACCTGAAAACTCTGTCTGTCTGTCTCTTAGTCCACAGAAAGAGCCACTAGCCCAGCCAGATCTCACGCTCAGATGGGGTGTTTTTGCCAGTCAAAGGTCTGCACAGCACACTAGGGATTGGGCGGCCTGAGACCCAAATGTTACATTGTAGATGGACTGTTTGCAGTTCTTGCTCCCCAGGACATTGGACTGTCTCAACTCCCTCCCCTACAGCATGAAAAAAAGACTCTTTCCAACCTTGGAGCAACTGGAGTGGGGGCGAGGGGAGCTGTTTGCATGTCTGCACTGCTCATGCCCAGGTGTCTGTGGGGGTCCGTGGCAGAGGCTGTAAGGTGCTAGGGGGCAGAAGGAGACTGTTTGAGAGGCAGGCTGCAGGCAGGGGAACCAGGAGTGTGTGCAGGTCTGTGTGTGTGGGTGTGGTGGCAGGGGGTTAGGGCAGGTCCCCGTGCTGGATGGTGAGATGGCAGCTGGGCTGGCCCTGGGCCCTCAGGGCTGAAGGGCAGAAGCAGGGTGGCAGTAAAGTAGCGCAGGGAGGAACACAGTAGATGTTAGTTGGGAGCTGCGGGACAGAGGGTAAGGGGAAAGGGGGCATCCTTGAGGAGGGGTCAGGACTAGAGAGTGGGGGCAGCTGGAGGCATGGAAGGTCCCAGGAATCAGGGACTGAGAGGAACAGATTCCTACACCCCCCCACTGGATAGAAGCTGCAGAAGCCAGAGCAGCAGCCCTGGATTGCCTAGGCCAAGGGCCCTGAGTGAGTCCCGCTGAGGATGAGGAAGAGGAGGAGGGGGTGTAGGAGGAGGAGGAGGAGGAAGAGGAGGAGGAAGAGGAGAAAGAGGAGGAGGAAGAAGAGGAGGAGGAGGAGGCGGAGGAGGAGGAGGAGGGGCAGGAGGGCAGCTGTCAGTAGGCAACGGGATTAATAGAGGCCTCCATTACGGAGGCATGTGTCCAGGCAGGCACCCACCAACACTCAGGGGCAGCTCAGGGCACCCAGGGACTTGGTGTGGGTATCTCTGGGGCGGGGACTGTCAGTCAGTCAGCAAGACTGTGTGTCAGTGCACATGGTGGGACAGGGGCCTGGCGGACCTTGGTCCCCCGCCCTGGACTGTCAGATGCCAGCCCCATGCCCAGACACACACCAATCCGCCCATAGCCCCTTGGCCCGGCCGACCAGCACCTGCTTTGGCCTGGGGCTCTGTCTCTGGTGGCTGGCCACCACCCCTCAAGTCAAGTTCAGCATGGGGTCATGGCTGCTGGTCAACTGGATGGGCGGGGTCCCCGTGGCCTAGCAACCACAGGAGCCCTCTGTGATGTCCTAGCCCCTGGCAATCTGTGCTGGCCACACTGGCACTGGGCAGCCCAACTGCCCTGCCACTAGGTCAGGCAACAGCGCCCAGGCGCCTGGGCCCTGGCACAGAGGGACGGAAGGATGGCAAGTCAGTGCTGACCGACGAGGGACCTCAGGGCTGGCAGCCAAGAGAAGACAGGTGGAGGTGCGCCCGGGATCCAGGGAGCCCAGGCCAGAGCTGCCTGCATGCCTGCCGGCCTTCCTGGATGTCTGTATGCTGCCTTTGTCCAGGTAGGTTTCTCAGGTCCCCTCCAATCCTGTCCTCTCCTGTCCTCACCATCCTGTCCCCTCTCCTTTCCTCCGCACTTTGCTTCTCTCCTTTGTCTGTCCTCTCTTCCAGGTGTCCTGCTCACCAGCTCCAGCACTTGTGATGGTTCTCCAGTGACAGCTGTTCGCAACCCCTTCCACCCCCTGCCTGCCCCTAATGTGACCCAGCTCACAGGGTCTCCGGCTCACCCCACCCAAACCCACACGCCCCAACACATTCCCTGGTTCAGCCCCTCTGCCCTATTCAGCCAAACTGGGCCTTTGCAACCTACCTATGCATCGTTGTTTCTCCTCACCATTCAAGGAGAGATCTCCTTTTGTACTTAGCTTGGTTGACTGGTGGATGGATGGATGGATGGATGGATGGATGGATGGATGAATGGATGGATAGATGTATGGGTGGATGGATGGATGGATGGAAAGGTCAATGGATCGGTTTTGTAGAGGCAGATTACCATATAGGGGTACTGGAGTCCGCTGGTGTCAGATCCTTAGTCAATGTCAAATGTAAAACATTAATTCATCAATAACAAAAATGAATAAGCACCTAAATAAATAAATAAATATAAAAACTGGGTTAAAAAATACATGGCGTCTTTGCCTTTCTGCATATGGAATGCTGTGAGGATCTTAACAAGGAAAGCATTGTCCTGAGTAGCCCATTTGAAGTCGTGGAATATTTCCTTTTCCTTTTTCTTTTTTTTACTTTCTATTTTCTTGAATATTCACTGGAATAAATAGACAGGAATTGAGAGGGAAGGGAGGTAGAGAGAGTTTGAGACACAGAGAGAGACAACTGCAGCACTTCCGCACCACTTGTAAAGATTTCCCCTGGCAGGTGCGAACCCGGGTGTTGAAGCCCAGTCCTCCTGCATTGTAACATGAGTGCTTAACTGGGTGTGGCACACCTGGTACCCTTGATGGGACACTTTTTTTTAGCAATGAAAAGAAATTCTCGTGGCAAGGTAATAAATAAATGAAGAAGTAAATAAAAGTGCATTTACATTATCTCAGTGGAAACACACAGGGACATATACGTCTCTGTTACATGTATTACTTCTTCATGTATGGATTGATTGCCTCAAGAGGTTATTGCCACAGCTGAGTGCCTACGCCACGAATAATCCACAGCTCCTGCACTCCATTTGTTCCCCTTTCGCTGCCCTTGTTGCTTGGTCACTGTGGTGGTTATTGTTGCGGTTGTTGTTGTTGTTTTTACTGACCTTGCATCTGACAGACACAAAAGGAGAGAGCAGAGGAAATACAGGGTGGGAGAGAAAGATAGAGCTCCTAAAGACCTGCTTCACCCCCTGTAAAGCGACTCCCCTGCAGGTGGCAGTCTGGTGGCCAGACCCCAAATCCTTCCACCTGTCCCCTCTATTCGTGATCGCCACAAGCCCTTAACCCTCTGACATACCGCCAAACCTCCCTGGATTTACTTTTGAAGGCAGTATCACCTGCCTCGTTTTGAATCCTCATTATCCTGAGGGTCAGTCCTGGAGACAGTGTCATGACACGACACATGGAGATCTCTGTTATCAGAGAGCACCTGGAACAGCAGCTGGGGCTCTAGTGCCCGGGCAGGAGCAACTCCCCATCCACCTTCCACGGAGTCCACCTGCCTGCATTTTGGTCCTTTTCCCTCCAAAAAAGATTTTTCCCTTTTTTAACTTTGAAACAGGCAGGAGACAGGTTACCCAGGCAGGGGAAAAAAAATAAAAAGCCTTTTTTTTTTTTTTTTTTTTTTTTTTTTTTTACCGAAGTGAATGACCATCTTCTGGGAAGTATAGGTTTTGAACCTGAAAACTCTGTCTGTCTGTCTCTTAGTCCACAGAAAGAGCCACTAGCCCAGCCAGATCTCACGCTCAGATGGGGTGTTTTTGCCAGTCAAAGGTCTGCACAGCACACTAGGGATTGGGCGGCCTGAGACCCAAATGTTACATTGTAGATGGACTGTTTGCAGTTCTTGCTCCCCAGGACATTGGACTGTCTCAACTCCCTCCCCTACAGCATGAAAAAAAGACTCTTTCCAACCTTGGAGCAACTGGAGTGGGGGCGAGGGGAGCTGTTTGCATGTCTGCACTGCTCATGCCCAGGTGTCTGTGGGGGTCCGTGGCAGAGGCTGTAAGGTGCTAGGGGGCAGAAGGAGACTGTTTGAGAGGCAGGCTGCAGGCAGGGGAACCAGGAGTGTGTGCAGGTCTGTGTGTGTGGGTGTGGTGGCAGGGGGTTAGGGCAGGTCCCCGTGCTGGATGGTGAGATGGCAGCTGGGCTGGCCCTGGGCCCTCAGGGCTGAAGGGCAGAAGCAGGGTGGCAGTAAAGTAGCGCAGGGAGGAACACAGTAGATGTTAGTTGGGAGCTGTGGGACAGAGGGTAAGGGGAAAGGGGGCATCCTTGAGGAGGGGTCAGGACTAGAGAGTGGGGGCAGCTGGAGGCATGGAAGGTCCCAGGAATCAGGGACTGACAGGAACAGATTCCTACACCCCCCCACTGGATAGAAGCTGCAGAAGCCAGAGCAGCAGCCCTGGATTGCCTAGGCCAAGGGCCCTGAGTGAGTCCCGCTGAGGATGAGGAAGAGGAGGAGGGGGTGTAGGAGGAGGAGGAGGAGGAAGAGGAGGAGGAAGAGGAGAAAGAGGAGGAGGAAGAAGAGGAGGAGGAGGAGGCGGAGGAGGAGGAGGAGGGGCAGGAGGGCAGCTGTCAGTAGGCAACGGGATTAATAGAGGCCTCCATTACGGAGGCATGTGTCCAGGCAGGCACCCACCAACACTCAGGGGCAGCTCAGGGCACCCAGGGACTTGGTGTGGGTATCTCTGGGGCGGGGACTGTCAGTCAGTCAGCAAGACTGTGTGTCAGTGCACATGGTGGGACAGGGGCCTGGCGGACCTTGGTCCCCCGCCCTGGACTGTCAGATGCCAGCCCCATGCCCAGACACACACCAATCCGCCCATAGCCCCTTGGCCCGGCCGACCAGCACCTGCTTTGGCCTGGGGCTCTGTCTCTGGTGGCTGGCCACCACCCCTCAAGTCAAGTTCAGCATGGGGTCATGGCTGCTGGTCAACTGGATGGGCGGGGTCCCCGTGGCCTAGCAACCACAGGAGCCCTCTGTGATGTCCTAGCCCCTGGCAATCTGTGCTGGCCACACTGGCACTGGGCAGCCCAACTGCCCTGCCACTAGGTCAGGCAACAGCGCCCAGGCGCCTGGGCCCTGGCACAGAGGGACGGAAGGATGGCAAGTCAGTGCTGACCGACGAGGGACCTCAGGGCTGGCAGCCAAGAGAAGACAGGTGGAGGTGCGCCCGGGATCCAGGGAGCCCAGGCCAGAGCTGCCTGCATGCCTGCCGGCCTTCCTGGATGTCTGTATGCTGCCTTTGTCCAGGTAGGTTTCTCAGGTCCCCTCCAATCCTGTCCTCTCCTGTCCTCACCATCCTGTCCCCTCTCCTTTCCTCCGCACTTTGCTTCTCTCCTTTGTCTGTCCTCTCTTCCAGGTGTCCTGCTCACCAGCTCCAGCACTTGTGATGGTTCTCCAGTGACAGCTGTTCGCAACCCCTTCCACCCCCTGCCTGCCCCTAATGTGACCCAGCTCACAGGGTCTCCGGCTCACCCCACCCAAACCCACACGCCCCAACACATTCCCTGGTTCAGCCCCTCTGCCCTATTCAGCCAAACTGGGCCTTTGCAACCTACCTATGCATCGTTGTTTCTCCTCACCATTCAAGGAGAGATCTCCTTTTGTACTTAGCTTGGTTGACTGGTGGATGGATGGATGGATGGATGGATGGATGGATGGATGGATGGATGAATGGATGGATAGATGTATGGGTGGATGGATGGATGGATGGAAAGGTCAATGGATCGGTTTTGTAGAGGCAGATTACCATATAGGGGTACTGGAGTCCGCTGGTGTCAGATCCTTAGTCAATGTCAAATGTAAAACATTAATTCATCAATAACAAAAATGAATAAGCACCTAAATAAATAAATAAATATAAAAACTGGGTTAAAAAATACATGGCGTCTTTGCCTTTCTGCATATGGAATGCTGTGAGGATCTTAACAAGGAAAGCATTGTCCTGAGTAGCCCATTTGAAGTCGTGGAATATTTCCTTTTCCTTTTTCTTTTTTTTACTTTCTATTTTCTTGAATATTCACTGGAATAAATAGACAGGAATTGAGAGGGAAGGGAGGTAGAGAGAGTTTGAGACACAGAGAGAGACAACTGCAGCACTTCCGCACCACTTGTAAAGATTTCCCCTGGCAGGTGCGAACCCGGGTGTTGAAGCCCAGTCCTCCTGCATTGTAACATGAGTGCTTAACTGGGTGTGGCACACCTGGTAGCCTTGATGGGACACTTTTTTTTAGCAATGAAAAGAAATTCTCGTGGCAAGGTAATAAATAAATGAAGAAGTAAATAAAAGTGCATTTACATTATCTCAGTGGAAACACACAGGGACATATACGTCTCTGTTACATGTATTACTTCTTCATGTATGGATTGATTGCCTCAAGAGGTTATTGCCACAGCTGAGTGCCTACGCCACGAATAATCCACAGCTCCTGCACTCCATTTGTTCCCCTTTCGCTGCCCTTGTTGCTTGGTCACTGTGGTGGTTATTGTTGCGGTTGTTGTTGTTGTTTTTACTGACCTTGCATCTGACAGACACAAAAGGAGAGAGCAGAGGAAATACAGGGTGGGAGAGAAAGATAGAGCTCCTAAAGACCTGCTTCACCCCCTGTAAAGCGACTCCCCTGCAGGTGGCAGTCTGGGGGCCAGACCCCAAATCCTTCCACCTGTCCCCTCTATTCGTGATCGTCACAAGCCCTTAACCCTCTGACATACCGCCAAACCTCCCTGGATTTACTTTTGAAGGCAGTATCACCTGCCTCGTTTTGAATCCTCATTATCCTGAGGGTCAGTCCTGGAGACAGTGTCATGACACGACACATGGAGATCTCTGTTATCAGAGAGCACCTGGAACAGCAGCTGGGGCTCTAGTGCCCGGGCAGGAGCAACTCCCCATCCACCTTCCACGGAGTCCACCTGCCTGCATTTTGGTCCTTTTCCCTCCAAAAAAGATTTTTCCCTTTTTTAACTTTGAAACAGGCAGGAGACAGGTTACCCAGGCAGGGGAAAAAAAATAAAAAGCCTTTTTTTTTTTTTTTTTTTACCGAAGTGAATGACCATCTTCTGGGAAGTATAGGTTTTGAACCTGAAAACTCTGTCTGTCTGTCTCTTAGTCCACAGAAAGAGCCACTAGCCCAGCCAGATCTCACGCTCAGATGGGGTGTTTTTGCCAGTCAAAGGTCTGCACAGCACACTAGGGATTGGGCGGCCTGAGACCCAAATGTTACATTGTAGATGGACTGTTTGCAGTTCTTGCTCCCCAGGACATTGGACTGTCTCAACTCCCTCCCCTACAGCATGAAAAAAAGACTCTTTCCAACCTGGGAGCAACTGGAGTGGGGGCGAGGGGAGCTGTTTGCATGTCTGCACTGCTCATGCCCAGGTGTCTGTGGGGGTCCGTGGCAGAGGCTGTAAGGTGCTAGGGGGCAGAAGGAGACTGTTTGAGAGGCAGGCTGCAGGCAGGGGAACCAGGAGTGTGTGCAGGTCTGTGTGTGTGGGTGTGGTGGCAGGGGGTTAGGGCAGGTCCCCGTGCTGGATGGTGAGATGGCAGCTGGGCTGGCCCTGGGCCCTCAGGGCTGAAGGGCAGAAGCATGGTGGCTGTAAAGTAGCGCAGGGAGGAACACAGTAGATGTTAGTTGGGAGCTGCGGGACAGAGGGTAAGGGGAAAGGGGGCATCCTTGAGGAGGGGTCAGGACTAGAGAGTGGGGGCAGCTGGAGGCATGGAAGGTCCCAGGAATCAGGGACTGAGAGGAACAGATTCCTACACCCCCCCACTGGATAGAAGCTGCAGAAGCCAGAGCAGCAGCCCTGGATTGCCTAGGCCAAGGGCCCTGAGTGAGTCCCGCTGAGGATGAGGAAGAGGAGGAGGGGGTGTAGGAGGAGGAGGAGGAGGAAGAGGAGGAGGAAGAGGAGAAAGAGGAGGAGGAAGAAGAGGAGGAGGAGGAGGCGGAGGAGGAGGAGGAGGGGCAGGAGGGCAGCTGTCAGTAGGCAACGGGATTAATAGAGGCCTCCATTACGGAGGCATGTGTCCAGGCAGGCACCCACCAACACTCAGGGGCAGCTCAGGGCACCCAGGGACTTGGTGTGGGTATCTCTGGGGCGGGGACTGTCAGTCAGTCAGCAAGACTGTGTGTCAGTGCACATGGTGGGACAGGGGCCTGGCGGACCTTGGTCCCCCGCCCTGGACTGTCAGATGCCAGCCCCATGCCCAGACACACACCAATCCGCCCATAGCCCCTTGGCCCGGCCGACCAGCACCTGCTTTGGCCTGGGGCTCTGTCTCTGGTGGCTGGCCACCACCCCTCAAGTCAAGTTCAGCATGGGGTCATGGCTGCTGGTCAACTGGATGGGCGGGGTCCCCGTGGCCTAGCAACCACAGGAGCCCTCTGTGATGTCCTAGCCCCTGGCAATCTGTGCTGGCCACACTGGCACTGGGCAGCCCAACTGCCCTGCCACTAGGTCAGGCAACAGCGCCCAGGCGCCTGGGCCCTGGCACAGAGGGACGGAAGGATGGCAAGACAGTGCTGACCGACGAGGGACCTCAGGGCTGGCAGCCAAGAGAAGACAGGTGGAGGTGCGCCCGGGATCCAGGGAGCCCAGGCCAGAGCTGCCTGCATGCCTGCCGGCCTTCCTGGATGTCTGTATGCTGCCTTTGTCCAGGTAGGTTTCTCAGGTCCCCTCCAATCCTGTCCTCTCCTGTCCTCACCATCCTGTCCCCTCTCCTTTCCTCCGCACTTTGCTTCTCTCCTTTGTCTGTCCTCTCTTCCAGGTGTCCTGCTCACCAGCTCCAGCACTTGTGATGGTTCTCCAGTGACAGCTGTTCGCAACCCCTTCCACCCCCTGCCTGCCCCTAATGTGACCCAGCTCACAGGGTCTCCGGCTCACCCCACCCAAACCCACACGCCCCAACACATTCCCTGGTTCAGCCCCTCTGCCCTATTCAGCCAAACTGGGCCTTTGCAACCTACCTATGCATCGTTGTTTCTCCTCACCATTCAAGGAGAGATCTCCTTTTGTACTTAGCTTGGTTGACTGGTGGATGGATGGATGGATGGATGGATGGATGTATGGATGGATAGATGTATGGGTGGATGGATGGATGGATGGAAAGGTCAATGGATCGGTTTTGTAGAGGCAGATTACCATATAGGGGTACTGGAGTCCGCTGGTGTCAGATCCTTAGTCAATGTCAAATGTAAAACATTAATTCATCAATAACAAAAATGAATAAGCACCTAAATAAATAAATAAATATAAAAACTGGGTTAAAAAATACATGGCGTCTTTGACTTTCTGCATATGGAATGCTGTGAGGATCTTAACAAGGAAAGCATTGTCCTGAGTAGCCCATTTGAAGTCGTGGAATATTTCCTTTTCCTTTTTCTTTTTTTTACTTTCTATTTTCTTGATTATTCACTGGAATAAATAGACAGGAATTGAGAGGGAAGGGAGGTAGAGAGAGTTTGAGACACAGAGAGAGACAACTGCAGCACTTCCGCACCACTTGTAAAGATTTCCCCTGGCAGGTGCGAACCCGGGTGTTGAAGCCCAGTCCTCCTGCATTGTAACATGAGTGCTTAACTGGGTGTGGCACACCTGGTACCCTTGATGGGACACTTTTTTTTTAGCAATGAAAAGAAATTCTCGTGGCAAGGTAATAAATAAATGAAGAAGTAAATAAAAGTGCATTTACATTATCTCAGTGGAAACACACAGGGACATATACGTCTCTGTTACATGTATTACTTCTTCATGTATGGATTGATTGCCTCAAGAGGTTATTGCCACAGCTGAGTGCCTACGCCACGAATAATCCACAGCTCCTGCACTCCATTTGTTCCCCTTTCGCTGCCCTTGTTGCTTGGTCACTGTGGTGGTTATTGTTGCGGTTGTTGTTGTTGTTGTTACTGACCTTGCATCTGACAGACACAAAAGGAGAGAGCAGAGGAAATACAGGGTGGGAGAGAAAGATAGAGCTCCTAAAGACCTGCTTCACCCCCTGTAAAGCGACTCCCCTGCAGGTGGCAGTCTGGGGGCCAGACCCCAAATCCTTCCACCTGTCCCCTCTATTCCTGATCGTCACAAGCCCTTAACCCTCTGACATACCGCCAAACCTCCCTGGATTTACTTTTGAAGGCAGTATCACCTGCCTCGTTTTGAATCCTCATTATCCTGAGGGTCAGTCCTGGAGACAGTGTCATGACACGACACATGGAGATCTCTGTTATCAGAGAGCACCTGGAACAGCAGCTGGGGCTCTAGTGCCCGGGCAGGAGCAACTCCCCATCCACCTTCCACGGAGTCCACCTGCCTGCATTTTGGTCCTTTTCCCTCCAAAAAAGATTTTTCCCTTTTTTAACTTTGAAACAGGCAGGAGACAGGTTACCCAGGCAGGGGAAAAAAAATAAAAAGCCTTTTTTTTTTTTTTTTTTTTACCGAAGTGAATGACCATCTTCTGGGAAGTATAGGTTTTGAACCTGAAAACTCTGTCTGTCTGTCTCTTAGTCCACAGAAAGAGCCACTAGCCCAGCCAGATCTCACGCTCAGATGGGGTGTTTTTGCCAGTCAAAGGTCTGCACAGCACACTAGGGATTGGGCGGCCTGAGACCCAAATGTTACATTGTAGATGGACTGTTTGCAGTTCTTGCTCCCCAGGACATTGGACTGTCTCAACTCCCTCCCCTACAGCATGAAAAAAAGACTCTTTCCAACCTGGGAGCAACTGGAGTGGGGGCGAGGGGAGCTGTTTGCATGTCTGCACTGCTCATGCCCAGGTGTCTGTGGGGGTCCGTGGCAGAGGCTGTAAGGTGCTAGGGGGCAGAAGGAGACTGTTTGAGAGGCAGGCTGCAGGCAGGGGAACCAGGAGTGTGTGCAGGTCTGTGTGTGTGGGTGTGGTGGCAGGGGGTTAGGGCAGGTCCCCGTGCTGGATGGTGAGATGGCAGCTGGGCTGGCCCTGGGCCCTCAGGGCTGAAGGGCAGAAGCAGGGTGGCAGTAAAGTAGCGCAGGGAGGAACACAGTAGATGTTAGTTGGGAGCTGCGGGACAGAGGGTAAGGGGAAAGGGGGCATCCTTGAGGAGGGGTCAGGACTAGAGAGTGGGGGCAGCTGGAGGCATGGAAGGTCCCAGGAATCAGGGACTGACAGGAACAGATTCCTACACCCCCCCCACTGGATAGAAGCTGCAGAAGCCAGAGCAGCAGCCCTGGATTGCCTAGGCCAAGGGCCCTGAGTGAGTCCCGCTGAGGATGAGGAAGAGGAGGAGGGGGTGTAGGAGGAGGAGGAGGAGGAAGAGGAGGAGGAAGAGGAGAAAGAGGAGGAGGAAGAAGAGGAGGAGGAGGAGGCGGAGGAGGAGGAGGAGGGGCAGGAGGGCAGCTGTCAGTAGGCAACGGGATTAATAGAGGCCTCCATTACGGAGGCATGTGTCCAGGCAGGCACCCACCAACACTCAGGGGCAGCTCAGGGCACCCAGGGACTTGGTGTGGGTATCTCTGGGGCGGGGACTGTCAGTCAGTCAGCAAGACTGTGTGTCAGTGCACATGGTGGGACAGGGGCCTGGCGGACCTTGGTCCCCCGCCCTGGACTGTCAGATGCCAGCCCCATGCCCAGACACACACCAATCCGCCCATAGCCCCTTGGCCCGGCCGACCAGCACCTGCTTTGGCCTGGGGCTCTGTCTCTGGTGGCTGGCCACCACCCCTCAAGTCAAGTTCAGCATGGGGTCATGGCTGCTGGTCAACTGGATGGGCGGGGTCCCCGTGGCCTAGCAACCACAGGAGCCCTCTGTGATGTCCTAGCCCCTGGCAATCTGTGCTGGCCACACTGGCACTGGGCAGCCCAACTGCCCTGCCACTAGGTCAGGCAACAGCGCCCAGGCGCCTGGGCCCTGGCACAGAGGGACGGAAGGATGGCAAGACAGTGCTGACCGACGAGGGACCTCAGGGCTGGCAGCCAAGAGAAGACAGGTGGAGGTGCGCCCGGGATCCAGGGAGCCCAGGCCAGAGCTGCCTGCATGCCTGCCGGCCTTCCTGGATGTCTGTATGCTGCCTTTGTCCAGGTAGGTTTCTCAGGTCCCCTCCAATCCTGTCCTCTCCTGTCCTCACCATCCTGTCCCCTCTCCTTTCCTCCGCACTTTGCTTCTCTCCTTTGTCTGTCCTCTCTTCCAGGTGTCCTGCTCACCAGCTCCAGCACTTGTGATGGTTCTCCAGTGACAGCTGTTCGCAACCCCTTCCACCCCCTGCCTGCCCCTAATGTGACCCAGCTCACAGGGTCTCCGGCTCACCCCACCCAAACCCACACGCCCCAACACATTCCCTGGTTCAGCCCCTCTGCCCTATTCAGCCAAACTGGGCCTTTGCAACCTACCTATGCATCGTTGTTTCTCCTCACCATTCAAGGAGAGATCTCCTTTTGTACTTAGCTTGGTTGACTGGTGGATGGATGGATGGATGGATGGATGGATGGATGTATGGATGGATAGATGTATGGGTGGATGGATGGATGGATGGAAAGGTCAATGGATCGGTTTTGTAGAGGCAGATTACCATATAGGGGTACTGGAGTCCGCTGGTGTCAGATCCTTAGTCAATGTCAAATGTAAAACATTAATTCATCAATAACAAAAATGAATAAGCACCTAAATAAATAAATAAATATAAAAACTGGGTTAAAAAATACATGGCGTCTTTGCCTTTCTGCATATGGAATGCTGTGAGGATCTTAACAAGGAAAGCATTGTCCTGAGTAGCCCATTTGAAGTCGTGGAATATTTCCTTTTCCTTTTTCTTTTTTTTACTTTCTATTTTCTTGATTATTCACTGGAATAAATAGACAGGAATTGAGAGGGAAGGGAGGTAGAGAGAGTTTGAGACACAGAGAGAGACAACTGCAGCACTTCCGCACCACTTGTAAAGATTTCCCCTGGCAGGTGCGAACCCGGGTGTTGAAGCCCAGTCCTCCTGCATTGTAACATGAGTGCTTAACTGGGTGTGGCACACCTGGTACCCTTGATGGGACACTTTTTTTTTAGCAATGAAAAGAAATTCTCGTGGCAAGGTAATAAATAAATGAAGAAGTAAATAAAAGTGCATTTACATTATCTCAGTGGAAACACACAGGGACATATACGTCTCTGTTACATGTATTACTTCTTCATGTATGGATTGATTGCCTCAAGAGGTTATTGCCACAGCTGAGTGCCTACGCCACGAATAATCCACAGCTCCTGCACTCCATTTGTTCCCCTTTCGCTGCCCTTGTTGCTTGGTCACTGTGGTGGTTATTGTTGCGGTTGTTGTTGTTGTTGTTACTGACCTTGCATCTGACAGACACAAAAGGAGAGAGCAGAGGAAATACAGGGTGGGAGAGAAAGATAGAGCTCCTAAAGACCTGCTTCACCCCCTGTAAAGCGACTCCCCTGCAGGTGGCAGTCTGGGGGCCAGACCCCAAATCCTTCCACCTGTCCCCTCTATTCGTGATCGCCACAAGCCCTTAACCCTCTGACATACCGCCAAACCTCCCTGGATTTACTTTTGAAGGCAGTATCACCTGCCTCGTTTTGAATCCTCATTATCCTGAGGGTCAGTCCTGGAGACAGTGTCATGACACGACACATGGAGATCTCTGTTATCAGAGAGCACCTGGAACAGCAGCTGGGGCTCTAGTGCCCGGGCAGGAACAACTCCCCATCCACCTTCCACGGAGTCCACCTGCCTGCATTTTGGTCCTTTTCCCTCCAAAAAAGATTTTTCCCTTTTTTAACTTTGAAACAGGCAGGAGACAGGTTACCCAGGCAGGGGAAAAAAAATAAAAAGCCTTTTTTTTTTTTTTTTTTTTTTTTTTTTTTTACCGAAGTGAATGACCATCTTCTGGGAAGTATAGGTTTTGAACCTGAAAACTCTGTCTGTCTGTCTCTTAGTCCACAGAAAGAGCCACTAGCCCAGCCAGATCTCACGCTCAGATGGGGTGTTTTTGCCAGTCAAAGGTCTGCACAGCACACTAGGGATTGGGCGGCCTGAGACCCAAATGTTACATTGTAGATGGACTGTTTGCAGTTCTTGCTCCCCAGGACATTGGACTGTCTCAACTCCCTCCCCTACAGCATGAAAAAAAGACTCTTTCCAACCTGGGAGCAACTGGAGTGGGGGCGAGGGGAGCTGTTTGCATGTCTGCACTGCTCATGCCCAGGTGTCTGTGGGGGTCCGTGGCAGAGGCTGTAAGGTGCTAGGGGGCAGAAGGAGACTGTTTGAGAGGCAGGCTGCAGGCAGGGGAACCAGGAGTGTGTGCAGGTCTGTGTGTGTGGGTGTGGTGGCAGGAGGTTAGGGCAGGTCCCCGTGCTGGATGGTGAGATGGCAGCTGGGCTGGCCCTGGGCCCTCAGGGCTGAAGGGCAGAAGCAGGGTGGCAGTAAAGTAGCGCAGGGAGGAACACAGTAGATGTTAGTTGGGAGCTGCGGGACAGAGGGTAAGGGGAAAGGGGGCATCCTTGAGGAGGGGTCAGGACTAGAGAGTGGGGGCAGCTGGAGGCATGGAAGGTCCCAGGAATCAGGGACTGAGAGGAACAGATTCCTACACCCCCCCACTGGATAGAAGCTGCAGAAGCCAGAGCAGCAGCCCTAGATTGCCTAGGCCAAGGGCCCTGAGTGAGTCCCGCTGAGGATGAGGAAGAGGAGGAGGGGGTGTAGGAGGAGGAGGAGGAGGAAGAGGAGGAGGAAGAGGAGAAAGAGGAGGAGGAAGAAGAGGAGGAGGAGGAGGCGGAGGAGGAGGAGGAGGGGCAGGAGGGCAGCTGTCAGTAGGCAACGGGATTAATAGAGGCCTCCATTACGGAGGCATGTGTCCAGGCAGGCACCCACCAACACTCAGGGGCAGCTCAGGGCACCCAGGGACTTGGTGTGGGTATCTCTGGGGCGGGGACTGTCAGTCAGTCAGCAAGACTGTGTGTCAGTGCACATGGTGGGACAGGGGCCTGGCGGACCTTGGTCCCCCGCCCTGGACTGTCAGATGCCAGCCCCATGCCCAGACACACACCAATCCGCCCATAGCCCCTTGGCCCGGCCGACCAGCACCTGCTTTGGCCTGGGGCTCTGTCTCTGGTGGCTGGCCACCACCCCTCAAGTCAAGTTCAGCATGGGGTCATGGCTGCTGGTCAACTGGATGGGCGGGGTCCCCGTGGCCTAGCAACCACAGGAGCCCTCTGTGATGTCCTAGCCCCTGGCAATCTGTGCTGGCCACACTGGCACTGGGCAGCCCAACTGCCCTGCCACTAGGTCAGGCAACAGCGCCCAGGCGCCTGGGCCCTGGCACAGAGGGACGGAAGGATGGCAAGTCAGTGCTGACCGACGAGGGACCTCAGGGCTGGCAGCCAAGAGAAGACAGGTGGAGGTGCGCCCGGGATCCAGGGAGCCCAGGCCAGAGCTGCCTGCATGCCTGCCGGCCTTCCTGGATGTCTGTATGCTGCCTTTGTCCAGGTAGGTTTCTCAGGTCCCCTCCAATCCTGTCCTCTCCTGTCCTCACCATCCTGTCCCCTCTCCTTTCCTCCGCACTTTGCTTCTCTCCTTTGTCTGTCCTCTCTTCCAGGTGTCCTGCTCACCAGCTCCAGCACTTGTGATGGTTCTCCAGTGACAGCTGTTCGCAACCCCTTCCACCCCCTGCCTGCCCCTAATGTGACCCAGCTCACAGGGTCTCCGGCTCACCCCACCCAAACCCACACGCCCCAACACATTCCCTGGTTCAGCCCCTCTGCCCTATTCAGCCAAACTGGGCCTTTGCAACCTACCTATGCATCGTTGTTTCTCCTCACCATTCAAGGAGAGATCTCCTTTTGTACTTAGCTTGGTTGACTGGTGGATGGATGGATGGATGGATGGATGGATGGATGGATGGATGAATGGATGGATAGATGTATGGGTGGATGGATGGATGGATGGAAAGGTCAATGGATCGGTTTTGTAGAGGCAGATTACCATATAGGGGTACTGGAGTCCGCTGGTGTCAGATCCTTAGTCAATGTCAAATGTAAAACATTAATTCATCAATAACAAAAATGAATAAGCACCTAAATAAATAAATAAATATAAAAACTGGGTTAAAAAATACATGGCGTCTTTGCCTTTCTGCATATGGAATGCTGTGAGGATCTTAACAAGGAAAGCATTGTCCTGAGTAGCCCATTTGAAGTCGTGGAATATTTCCTTTTCCTTTTTCTTTTTTTTACTTTCTATTTTCTTGATTATTCACTGGAATAAATAGACAGGAATTGAGAGGGAAGGGAGGTAGAGAGAGTTTGAGACACAGAGAGAGACAACTGCAGCACTTCCGCACCACTTGTAAAGATTTCCCCTGGCAGGTGCGAACCCGGGTGTTGAAGCCCAGTCCTCCTGCATTGTAACATGAGTGCTTAACTGGGTGTGGCACACCTGGTACCCTTGATGGGACACTTTTTTTTTAGCAATGAAAAGAAATTCTCGTGGCAAGGTAATAAATAAATGAAGAAGTAAATAAAAGTGCATTTACATTATCTCAGTGGAAACACACAGGGACATATACGTCTCTGTTACATGTATTACTTCTTCATGTATGGATTGATTGCCTCAAGAGGTTATTGCCACAGCTGAGTGCCTACGCCACGAATAATCCACAGCTCCTGCACTCCATTTGTTCCCCTTTCGCTGCCCTTGTTGCTTGGTCACTGTGGTGGTTATTGTTGCGGTTGTTGTTGTTGTTGTTACTGACCTTGCATCTGACAGACACAAAAGGAGAGAGCAGAGGAAATACAGGGTGGGAGAGAAAGATAGAGCTCCTAAAGACCTGCTTCACCCCCTGTAAAGCGACTCCCCTGCAGGTGGCAGTCTGGGGGCCAGACCCCAAATCCTTCCACCTGTCCCCTCTATTCGTGATCGCCACAAGCCCTTAACCCTCTGACATACCGCCAAACCTCCCTGGATTTACTTTTGAAGGCAGTATCACCTGCCTCGTTTTGAATCCTCATTATCCTGAGGGTCAGTCCTGGAGACAGTGTCATGACACGACACATGGAGATCTCTGTTATCAGAGAGCACCTGGAACAGCAGCTGGGGCTCTAGTGCCCGGGCAGGAGCAACTCCCCATCCACCTTCCACGGAGTCCACCTGCCTGCATTTTGGTCCTTTTCCCTCCAAAAAAGATTTTTCCCTTTTTTAACTTTGAAACAGGCAGGAGACAGGTTACCCAGGCAGGGGAAAAAAAATAAAAAGCCTTTTTTTTTTTTTTTTTTTTTTTTTTTTACCGAAGTGAATGACCATCTTCTGGGAAGTATAGGTTTTGAACCTGAAAACTCTGTCTGTCTGTCTCTTAGTCCACAGAAAGAGCCACTAGCCCAGCCAGATCTCACGCTCAGATGGGGTGTTTTTGCCAGTCAAAGGTCTGCACAGCACACTAGGGATTGGGCGGCCTGAGACCCAAATGTTACATTGTAGATGGACTGTTTGCAGTTCTTGCTCCCCAGGACATTGGACTGTCTCAACTCCCTCCCCTACAGCATGAAAAAAAGACTCTTTCCAACCTGGGAGCAACTGGAGTGGGGGCGAGGGGAGCTGTTTGCATGTCTGCACTGCTCATGCCCAGGTGTCTGTGGGGGTCCGTGGCAGAGGCTGTAAGGTGCTAGGGGGCAGAAGGAGACTGTTTGAGAGGCAGGCTGCAGGCAGGGGAACCAGGAGTGTGTGCAGGTCTGTGTGTGTGGGTGTGGTGGCAGGGGGTTAGGGCAGGTCCCCGTGCTGGATGGTGAGATGGCAGCTGGGCTGGCCCTGGGCCCTCAGGGCTGAAGGGCAGAAGCAGGGTGGCAGTAAAGTAGCGCAGGGAGGAACACAGTAGATGTTAGTTGGGAGCTGCGGGACAGAGGGTAAGGAGAAAGGGGGCATCCTTGAGGAGGGGTCAGGACTAGAGAGTGGGGGCAGCTGGAGGCATGGAAGGTCCCAGGAATCAGGGACTGAGAGGAACAGATTCCTACACCCCCCCACTGGATAGAAGCTGCAGAAGCCAGAGCAGCAGCCCTGGATTGCCTAGGCCAAGGGCCCTGAGTGAGTCCCGCTGAGGATGAGGAAGAGGAGGAGGGGGTGTAGGAGGAGGAGGAGGAGGAAGAGGAGGAGGAAGAGGAGAAAGAGGAGGAGGAAGAAGAGGAGGAGGAGGAGGCGGAGGAGGAGGAGGAGGGGCAGGAGGGCAGCTGTCAGTAGGCAACGGGATTAATAGAGGCCTCCATTACGGAGGCATGTGTCCAGGCAGGCACCCACCAACACTCAGGGGCAGCTCAGGGCACCCAGGGACTTGGTGTGGGTATCTCTGGGGCGGGGACTGTCAGTCAGTCAGCAAGACTGTGTGTCAGTGCACATGGTGGGACAGGGGCCTGGCGGACCTTGGTCCCCCGCCCTGGACTGTCAGATGCCAGCCCCATGCCCAGACACACACCAATCCGCCCATAGCCCCTTGGCCCGGCCGACCAGCACCTGCTTTGGCCTGGGGCTCTGTCTCTGGTGGCTGGCCACCACCCCTCAAGTCAAGTTCAGCATGGGGTCATGGCTGCTGGTCAACTGGATGGGCGGGGTCCCCGTGGCCTAGCAACCACAGGAGCCCTCTGTGATGTCCTAGCCCCTGGCACTCTGTGCTGGCCACACTGGCACTGGGCAGCCCAACTGCCCTGCCACTAGGTCAGGCAACAGCGCCCAGGCGCCTGGGCCCTGGCACAGAGGGACGGAAGGATGGCAAGTCAGTGCTGACCGACGAGGGACCTCAGGGCTGGCAGCCAAGAGAAGACAGGTGGAGGTGCGCCCGGGATCCAGGGAGCCCAGGCCAGAGCTGCCTGCATGCCTGCCGGCCTTCCTGGATGTCTGTATGCTGCCTTTGTCCAGGTAGGTTTCTCAGGTCCCCTCCAATCCTGTCCTCTCCTGTCCTCACCATCCTGTCCCCTCTCCTTTCCTCCGCACTTTGCTTCTCTCCTTTGTCTGTCCTCTCTTCCAGGTGTCCTGCTCACCAGCTCCAGCACTTGTGATGGTTCTCCAGTGACAGCTGTTCGCAACCCCTTCCACCCCCTGCCTGCCCCTAATGTGACCCAGCTCACAGGGTCTCCGGCTCACCCCACCCAAACCCACACGCCCCAACACATTCCCTGGTTCAGCCCCTCTGCCCTATTCAGCCAAACTGGGCCTTTGCAACCTACCTATGCATCGTTGTTTCTCCTCACCTTTCAAGGAGAGATCTCCTTTTGTACTTAGCTTGGTTGACTGGTGGATGGATGGATGGATGGATGGATGGATGGATGGATGGATGGATGAATGGATGGATAGATGTATGGGTGGATGGATGGATGGATGGAAAGGTCAATGGATCGGTTTTGTAGAGGCAGATTACCATATAGGGGTACTGGAGTCCGCTGGTGTCAGATCCTTAGTCAATGTCAAATGTAAAACATTAATTCATCAATAACAAAAATGAATAAGCACCTAAATAAATAAATAAATAAATATAAAAACTGGGTTAAAAAATACATGGCGTCTTTGCCTTTCTGCATATGGAATGCTGTGAGGATCTTAACAAGGAAAGCATTGTCCTGAGTAGCCCATTTGAAGTCGTGGAATATTTCCTTTTCCTTTTTCTTTTTTTTACTTTCTATTTTCTTGATTATTCACTGGAATAAATAGACAGGAATTGAGAGGGAAGGGAGGTAGAGAGAGTTTGAGACACAGAGAGAGACAACTGCAGCACTTCCGCACCACTTGTAAAGATTTCCCCTGGCAGGTGCGAACCCGGGTGTTGAAGCCCAGTCCTCCTGCATTGTAACATGAGTGCTTAACTGGGTGTGGCACACCTGGTACCCTTGATGGGACACTTTTTTTTTAGCAATGAAAAGAAATTCTCGTGGCAAGGTAATAAATAAATGAAGAAGTAAATAAAAGTGCATTTACATTATCTCAGTGGAAACACACAGGGACATATACGTCTCTGTTACATGTATTACTTCTTCATGTATGGATTGATTGCCTCAAGAGGTTATTGCCACAGCTGAGTGCCTACGCCACGAATAATCCACAGCTCCTGCACTCCATTTGTTCCCCTTTCGCTGCCCTTGTTGCTTGGTCACTGTGGTGGTTATTGTTGCGGTTGTTGTTGTTGTTGTTACTGACCTTGCATCTGACAGACACAAAAGGAGAGAGCAGAGGAAATACAGGGTGGGAGAGAAAGATAGAGCTCCTAAAGACCTGCTTCACCCCCTGTAAAGCGACTCCCCTGCAGGTGGCAGTCTGGGGGCCAGACCCCAAATCCTTCCACCTGTCCCCTCTATTCGTGATCGCCACAAGCCCTTAACCCTCTGACATACCGCCAAACCTCCCTGGATTTACTTTTGAAGGCAGTATCACCTGCCTCGTTTTGAATCCTCATTATCCTGAGGGTCAGTCCTGGAGACAGTGTCATGACACGACACATGGAGATCTCTGTTATCAGAGAGCACCTGGAACAGCAGCTGGGGCTCTAGTGCCCGGGCAGGAGCAACTCCCCATCCACCTTCCACGGAGTCCACCTGCCTGCATTTTGGTCCTTTTCCCTCCAAAAAAGATTTTTCCCTTTTTTAACTTTGAAACAGGCAGGAGACAGGTTACCCAGGCAGGGGAAAAAAAATAAAAAGCCTTTTTTTTTTTTTTTTTTTTACCGAAGTGAATGACCATCTTCTGGGAAGTATAGGTTTTGAACCTGAAAATTCTGTCTGTGTGTCTCTTAGTCCACAGAAAGAGCCACTAGCCCAGCCAGATCTCACGCTCAGATGGGGTGTTTTTGCCAGTCAAAGGTCTGCACAGCACACTAGGGATTGGGCGGCCTGAGACCCAAATGTTACATTGTAGATGGACTGTTTGCAGTTCTTGCTCCCCAGGACATTGGACTGTCTCAACTCCCTCCCCTACAGCATGAAAAAAAGACTCTTTCCAACCTGGGAGCAACTGGAGTGGGGGCGAGGGGAGCTGTTTGCATGTCTGCACTGCTCATGCCCAGGTGTCTGTGGGGGTCCGTGGCAGAGGCTGTAAGGTGCTAGGGGGCAGAAGGAGACTGTTTGAGAGGCAGGCTGCAGGCAGGGGAACCAGGAGTGTGTGCAGGTCTGTGTGTGTGGGTGTGGTGGCAGGGGGTTAGGGCAGGTCCCCGTGCTGGATGGTGAGATGGCAGCTGGGCTGGCCCTGGGCCCTCAGGGCTGAAGGGCAGAAGCAGGGTGGCAGTAAAGTAGCGCAGGGAGGAACACAGTAGATGTTAGTTGGGAGCTGCGGGACAGAGGGTAAGGGGAAAGGGGGCATCCTTGAGGAGGGGTCAGGACTAGAGAGTGGGGGCAGCTGGAGGCATGGAAGGTCCCAGGAATCAGGGACTGAGAGGAACAGATTCCTACACCCCCCCACTGGATAGAAGCTGCAGAAGCCAGAGCAGCAGCCCTGGATTGCCTAGGCCAAGGGCCCTGAGTGAGTCCCGCTGAGGATGAGGAAGAGGAGGAGGGGGTGTAGGAGGAGGAGGAGGAGGAAGAGGAGGAGGAAGAGGAGAAAGAGGAGGAGGAAGAAGAGGAGGAGGAGGAGGCGGAGGAGGAGGAGGAGGGGCAGGAGGGCAGCTGTCAGTAGGCAACGGGATTAATAGAGGCCTCCATTACGGAGGCATGTGTCCAGGCAGGCACCCACCAACACTCAGGGGCAGCTCAGGGCACCCAGGGACTTGGTGTGGGTATCTCTGGGGCGGGGACTGTCAGTCAGTCAGCAAGACTGTGTGTCAGTGCACATGGTGGGACAGGGGCCTGGCGGACCTTGGTCCCCCGCCCTGGACTGTCAGATGCCAGCCCCATGCCCAGACACACACCAATCCGCCCATAGCCCCTTGGCCCGGCCGACCAGCACCTGCTTTGGCCTGGGGCTCTGTCTCTGGTGGCTGGCCACCACCCCTCAAGTCAAGTTCAGCATGGGGTCATGGCTGCTGGTCAACTGGATGGGCGGGGTCCCCGTGGCCTAGCAACCACAGGAGCCCTCTGTGATGTCCTAGCCCCTGGCACTCTGTGCTGGCCACACTGGCACTGGGCAGCCCAACTGCCCTGCCACTAGGTCAGGCAACAGCGCCCAGGCGCCTGGGCCCTGGCACAGAGGGACGGAAGGATGGCAAGTCAGTGCTGACCGACGAGGGACCTCAGGGCTGGCAGCCAAGAGAAGACAGGTGGAGGTGCGCCCGGGATCCAGGGAGCCCAGGCCAGAGCTGCCTGCATGCCTGCCGGCCTTCCTGGATGTCTGTATGCTGCCTTTGTCCAGGTAGGTTTCTCAGGTCCCCTCCAATCCTGTCCTCTCCTGTCCTCACCATCCTGTCCCCTCTCCTTTCCTCCGCACTTTGCTTCTCTCCTTTGTCTGTCCTCTCTTCCAGGTGTCCTGCTCACCAGCTCCAGCACTTGTGATGGTTCTCCAGTGACAGCTGTTCGCAACCCCTTCCACCCCCTGCCTGCCCCTAATGTGACCCAGCTCACAGGGTCTCCGGCTCACCCCACCCAAACCCACACGCCCCAACACATTCCCTGGTTCAGCCCCTCTGCCCTATTCAGCCAAACTGGGCCTTTGCAACCTACCTATGCATCGTTGTTTCTCCTCACCATTCAAGGAGAGATCTCCTTTTGTACTTAGCTTGGTTGACTGGTGGATGGATGGATGGATGGATGGATGGATGGATGGATGGATGAATGGATGGATAGATGTATGGGTGGATGGATGGATGGATGGAAAGGTCAATGGATCGGTTTTGTAGAGGCAGATTACCATATAGGGGTACTGGAGTCCGCTGGTGTCAGATCCTTAGTCAATGTCAAATGTAAAACATTAATTCATCAATAACAAAAATGAATAAGCACCTAAATAAATAAATAAATAAATATAAAAACTGGGTTAAAAAATACATGGCGTCTTTGCCTTTCTGCATATGGAATGCTGTGAGGATCTTAACAAGGAAAGCATTGTCCTGAGTAGCCCATTTGAAGTCGTGGAATATTTCCTTTTCCTTTTTCTTTTTTTTACTTTCTATTTTCTTGATTATTCACTGGAATAAATAGACAGGAATTGAGAGGGAAGGGAGGTAGAGAGAGTTTGAGACACAGAGAGAGACAACTGCAGCACTTCCGCACCACTTGTAAAGATTTCCCCTGGCAGGTGCGAACCCGGGTGTTGAAGCCCAGTCCTCCTGCATTGTAACATGAGTGCTTAACTGGGTGTGGCACACCTGGTACCCTTGATGGGACACTTTTTTTTTAGCAATGAAAAGAAATTCTCGTGGCAAGGTAATAAATAAATGAAGAAGTAAATAAAAGTGCATTTACATTATCTCAGTGGAAACACACAGGGACATATACGTCTCTGTTACATGTATTACTTCTTCATGTATGGATTGATTGCCTCAAGAGGTTATTGCCACAGCTGAGTGCCTACGCCACGAATAATCCACAGCTCCTGCACTCCATTTGTTCCCCTTTCGCTGCCCTTGTTGCTTGGTCACTGTGGTGGTTATTGTTGCGGTTGTTGTTGTTGTTGTTACTGACCTTGCATCTGACAGACACAAAAGGAGAGAGCAGAGGAAATACAGGGTGGGAGAGAAAGATAGAGCTCCTAAAGACCTGCTTCACCCCCTGTAAAGCGACTCCCCTGCAGGTGGCAGTCTGGGGGCCAGACCCCAAATCCTTCCACCTGTCCCCTCTATTCGTGATCGCCACAAGCCCTTAACCCTCTGACATACCGCCAAACCTCCCTGGATTTACTTTTGAAGGCAGTATCACCTGCCTCGTTTTGAATCCTCATTATCCTGAGGGTCAGTCCTGGAGACAGTGTCATGACACGACACATGGAGATCTCTGTTATCAGAGAGCACCTGGAACAGCAGCTGGGGCTCTAGTGCCCGGGCAGGAGCAACTCCCCATCCACCTTCCACGGAGTCCACCTGCCTGCATTTTGGTCCTTTTCCCTCCAAAAAAGATTTTTCCCTTTTTTAACTTTGAAACAGGCAGGAGACAGGTTACCCAGGCAGGGGAAAAAAAATAAAAAGCCTTTTTTTTTTTTTTTTTTTTTTTTACCGAAGTGAATGACCATCTTCTGGGAAGTATAGGTTTTGAACCTGAAAATTCTGTCTGTGTGTCTCTTAGTCCACAGAAAGAGCCACTAGCCCAGCCAGATCTCACGCTCAGATGGGGTGTTTTTGCCAGTCAAAGGTCTGCACAGCACACTAGGGATTGGGCGGCCTGAGACCCAAATGTTACATTGTAGATGGACTGTTTGCAGTTCTTGCTCCCCAGGACATTGGACTGTCTCAACTCCCTCCCCTACAGCATGAAAAAAAGACTCTTTCCAACCTTGGAGCAACTGGAGTGGGGGCGAGGGGAGCTGTTTGCATGTCTGCACTGCTCATGCCCAGGTGTCTGTGGGGGTCCGTGGCAGAGGCTGTAAGGTGCTAGGGGGCAGAAGGAGACTGTTTGAGAGGCAGGCTGCAGGCAGGGGAACCAGGAGTGTGTGCAGGTCTGTGTGTGTGGGTGTGGTGGCAGGGGGTTAGGGCAGGTCCCCGTGCTGGATGGTGAGATGGCAGCTGGGCTGGCCCTGGGCCCTCAGGGCTGAAGGGCAGAAGCAGGGTGGCAGTAAAGTAGCGCAGGGAGGAACACAGTAGATGTTAGTTGGGAGCTGCGGGACAGAGGGTAAGGGGAAAGGGGGCATCCTTGAGGAGGGGTCAGGACTAGAGAGTGGGGGCAGCTGGAGGCATGGAAGGTCCCAGGAATCAGGGACTGAGAGGAACAGATTCCTACACCCCCCCACTGGATAGAAGCTGCAGAAGCCAGAGCAGCAGCCCTGGATTGCCTAGGCCAAGGGCCCTGAGTGAGTCCCGCTGAGGATGAGGAAGAGGAGGAGGGGGTGTAGGAGGAGGAGGAGGAGGAAGAGGAGGAGGAAGAGGAGAAAGAGGAGGAGGAAGAAGAGGAGGAGGAGGAGGCGGAGGAGGAGGAGGAGGGGCAGGAGGGCAGCTGTCAGTAGGCAACGGGATTAATAGAGGCCTCCATTACGGAGGCATGTGTCCAGGCAGGCACCCACCAACACTCAGGGGCAGCTCAGGGCACCCAGGGACTTGGTGTGGGTATCTCTGGGGCGGGGACTGTCAGTCAGTCAGCAAGACTGTGTGTCAGTGCACATGGTGGGACAGGGGCCTGGCGGACCTTGGTCCCCCGCCCTGGACTGTCAGATGCCAGCCCCATGCCCAGACACACACCAATCCGCCCATAGCCCCTTGGCCCGGCCGACCAGCACCTGCTTTGGCCTGGGGCTCTGTCTCTGGTGGCTGGCCACCACCCCTCAAGTCAAGTTCAGCATGGGGTCATGGCTGCTGGTCAACTGGATGGGCGGGGTCCCCGTGGCCTAGCAACCACAGGAGCCCTCTGTGATGTCCTAGCCCCTGGCAATCTGTGCTGGCCACACTGGCACTGGGCAGCCCAACTGCCCTGCCACTAGGTCAGGCAACAGCGCCCAGGCGCCTGGGCCCTGGCACAGAGGGACGGAAGGATGGCAAGTCAGTGCTGACCGACGAGGGACCTCAGGGCTGGCAGCCAAGAGAAGACAGGTGGAGGTGCGCCCGGGATCCAGGGAGCCCAGGCCAGAGCTGCCTGCATGCCTGCCGGCCTTCCTGGATGTCTGTATGCTGCCTTTGTCCAGGTAGGTTTCTCAGGTCCCCTCCAATCCTGTCCTCTCCTGTCCTCACCATCCTGTCCCCTCTCCTTTCCTCCGCACTTTGCTTCTCTCCTTTGTCTGTCCTCTCTTCCAGGTGTCCTGCTCACCAGCTCCAGCACTTGTGATGGTTCTCCAGTGACAGCTGTTCGCAACCCCTTCCACCCCCTGCCTGCCCCTAATGTGACCCAGCTCACAGGGTCTCCGGCTCACCCCACCCAAACCCACACGCCCCAACACATTCCCTGGTTCAGCCCCTCTGCCCTATTCAGCCAAACTGGGCCTTTGCAACCTACCTATGCATCGTTGTTTCTCCTCACCATTCAAGGAGAGATCTCCTTTTGTACTTAGCTTGGTTGACTGGTGGATGGATGGATGGATGGATGGATGGATGAATGGATGGATAGATGTATGGGTGGATGGATGGATGGATGGAAAGGTCAATGGATCGGTTTTGTAGAGGCAGATTACCATATAGGGGTACTGGAGTCCGCTGGTGTCAGATCCTTAGTCAATGTCAAATGTAAAACATTAATTCATCAATAACAAAAATGAATAAGCACCTAAATAAATAAATAAATAAATATAAAAACTGGGTTAAAAAATACATGGCGTCTTTGCCTTTCTGCATATGGAATGCTGTGAGGATCTTAACAAGGAAAGCATTGTCCTGAGTAGCCCATTTGAAGTCGTGGAATATTTCCTTTTCCTTTTTCTTTTTTTTACTTTCTATTTTCTTGATTATTCACTGGAATAAATAGACAGGAATTGAGAGGGAAGGGAGGTAGAGAGAGTTTGAGACACAGAGAGAGACAACTGCAGCACTTCCGCACCACTTGTAAAGATTTCCCCTGGCAGGTGCGAACCCGGGTGTTGAAGCCCAGTCCTCCTGCATTGTAACATGAGTGCTTAACTGGGTGTGGCACACCTGGTACCCTTGATGGGACACTTTTTTTTTAGCAATGAAAAGAAATTCTCGTGGCAAGGTAATAAATAAATGAAGAAGTAAATAAAAGTGCATTTACATTATCTCAGTGGAAACACACAGGGACATATACGTCTCTGTTACATGTATTACTTCTTCATGTATGGATTGATTGCCTCAAGAGGTTATTGCCACAGCTGAGTGCCTACGCCACGAATAATCCACAGCTCCTGCACTCCATTTGTTCCCCTTTCGCTGCCCTTGTTGCTTGGTCACTGTGGTGGTTATTGTTGCGGTTGTTGTTGTTGTTGTTACTGACCTTGCATCTGACAGACACAAAAGGAGAGAGCAGAGGAAATACAGGGTGGGAGAGAAAGATAGAGCTCCTAAAGACCTGCTTCACCCCCTGTAAAGCGACTCCCCTGCAGGTGGCAGTCTGGGGGCCAGACCCCAAATCCTTCCACCTGTCCCCTCTATTCGTGATCGCCACAAGCCCTTAACCCTCTGACATACCGCCAAACCTCCCTGGATTTACTTTTGAAGGCAGTATCACCTGCCTCGTTTTGAATCCTCATTATCCTGAGGGTCAGTCCTGGAGACAGTGTCATGACACGACACATGGAGATCTCTGTTATCAGAGAGCACCTGGAACAGCAGCTGGGGCTCTAGTGCCCGGGCAGGAGCAACTCCCCATCCACCTTCCACGGAGTCCACCTGCCTGCATTTTGGTCCTTTTCCCTCCAAAAAAGATTTTTCCCTTTTTTAACTTTGAAACAGGCAGGAGACAGGTTACCCAGGCAGGGGAAAAAAAATAAAAAGCCTTTTTTTTTTTTTTTTTTTTTTTTTTTTTACCGAAGTGAATGACCATCTTCTGGGAAGTATAGGTTTTGAACCTGAAAATTCTGTCTGTGTGTCTCTTAGTCCACAGAAAGAGCCACTAGCCCAGCCAGATCTCACGCTCAGATGGGGTGTTTTTGCCAGTCAAAGGTCTGCACAGCACACTAGGGATTGGGCGGCCTGAGACCCAAATGTTACATTGTAGATGGACTGTTTGCAGTTCTTGCTCCCCAGGACATTGGACTGTCTCAACTCCCTCCCCTACAGCATGAAAAAAAGACTCTTTCCAACCTTGGAGCAACTGGAGTGGGGGCGAGGGGAGCTGTTTGCATGTCTGCACTGCTCATGCCCAGGTGTCTGTGGGGGTCCGTGGCAGAGGCTGTAAGGTGCTAGGGGGCAGAAGGAGACTGTTTGAGAGGCAGGCTGCAGGCAGGGGAACCAGGAGTGTGTGCAGGTCTGTGTGTGTGGGTGTGGTGGCAGGGGGTTAGGGCAGGTCCCCGTGCTGGATGGTGAGATGGCAGCTGGGCTGGCCCTGGGCCCTCAGGGCTGAAGGGCAGAAGCAGGGTGGCAGTAAAGTAGCGCAGGGAGGAACACAGTAGATGTTAGTTGGGAGCTGCGGGACAGAGGGTAAGGGGAAAGGGGGCATCCTTGAGGAGGGGTCAGGACTAGAGAGTGGGGGCAGCTGGAGGCATGGAAGGTCCCAGGAATCAGGGACTGAGAGGAACAGATTCCTACACCCCCCCACTGGATAGAAGCTGCAGAAGCCAGAGCAGCAGCCCTGGATTGCCTAGGCCAAGGGCCCTGAGTGAGTCCCGCTGAGGATGAGGAAGAGGAGGAGGGGGTGTAGGAGGAGGAGGAGGAGGAAGAGGAGGAGGAAGAGGAGAAAGAGGAGGAGGAAGAAGAGGAGGAGGAGGAGGCGGAGGAGGAGGAGGAGGGGCAGGAGGGCAGCTGTCAGTAGGCAACGGGATTAATAGAGGCCTCCATTACGGAGGCATGTGTCCAGGCAGGCACCCACCAACACTCAGGGGCAGCTCAGGGCACCCAGGGACTTGGTGTGGGTATCTCTGGGGCGGGGACTGTCAGTCAGTCAGCAAGACTGTGTGTCAGTGCACATGGTGGGACAGGGGCCTGGCGGACCTTGGTCCCCCGCCCTGGACTGTCAGATGCCAGCCCCATGCCCAGACACACACCAATCCGCCCATAGCCCCTTGGCCCGGCCGACCAGCACCTGCTTTGGCCTGGGGCTCTGTCTCTGGTGGCTGGCCACCACCCCTCAAGTCAAGTTCAGCATGGGGTCATGGCTGCTGGTCAACTGGATGGGCGGGGTCCCCGTGGCCTAGCAACCACAGGAGCCCTCTGTGATGTCCTAGCCCCTGGCAATCTGTGCTGGCCACACTGGCACTGGGCAGCCCAACTGCCCTGCCACTAGGTCAGGCAACAGCGCCCAGGCGCCTGGGCCCTGGCACAGAGGGACGGAAGGATGGCAAGTCAGTGCTGACCGACGAGGGACCTCAGGGCTGGCAGCCAAGAGAAGACAGGTGGAGGTGCGCCCGGGATCCAGGGAGCCCAGGCCAGAGCTGCCTGCATGCCTGCCGGCCTTCCTGGATGTCTGTATGCTGCCTTTGTCCAGGTAGGTTTCTCAGGTCCCCTCCAATCCTGTCCTCTCCTGTCCTCACCATCCTGTCCCCTCTCCTTTCCTCCGCACTTTGCTTCTCTCCTTTGTCTGTCCTCTCTTCCAGGTGTCCTGCTCACCAGCTCCAGCACTTGTGATGGTTCTCCAGTGACAGCTGTTCGCAACCCCTTCCACCCCCTGCCTGCCCCTAATGTGACCCAGCTCACAGGGTCTCCGGCTCACCCCACCCAAACCCACACGCCCCAACACATTCCCTGGTTCAGCCCCTCTGCCCTATTCAGCCAAACTGGGCCTTTGCAACCTACCTATGCATCGTTGTTTCTCCTCACCATTCAAGGAGAGATCTCCTTTTGTACTTAGCTTGGTTGACTGGTGGATGGATGGATGGATGGATGGATGGATGAATGGATGGATAGATGTATGGGTGGATGGATGGATGGATGGAAAGGTCAATGGATCGGTTTTGTAGAGGCAGATTACCATATAGGGGTACTGGAGTCCGCTGGTGTCAGATCCTTAGTCAATGTCAAATGTAAAACATTAATTCATCAATAACAAAAATGAATAAGCACCTAAATAAATAAATAAATAAATATAAAAACTGGGTTAAAAAATACATGGCGTCTTTGCCTTTCTGCATATGGAATGCTGTGAGGATCTTAACAAGGAAAGCATTGTCCTGAGTAGCCCATTTGAAGTCGTGGAATATTTCCTTTTCCTTTTTCTTTTTTTTACTTTCTATTTTCTTGATTATTCACTGGAATAAATAGACAGGAATTGAGAGGGAAGGGAGGTAGAGAGAGTTTGAGACACAGAGAGAGACAACTGCAGCACTTCCGCACCACTTGTAAAGATTTCCCCTGGCAGGTGCGAACCCGGGTGTTGAAGCCCAGTCCTCCTGCATTGTAACATGAGTGCTTAACTGGGTGTGGCACACCTGGTACCCTTGATGGGACACTTTTTTTTTAGCAATGAAAAGAAATTCTCGTGGCAAGGTAATAAATAAATGAAGAAGTAAATAAAAGTGCATTTACATTATCTCAGTGGAAACACACAGGGACATATACGTCTCTGTTACATGTATTACTTCTTCATGTATGGATTGATTGCCTCAAGAGGTTATTGCCACAGCTGAGTGCCTACGCCACGAATAATCCACAGCTCCTGCACTCCATTTGTTCCCCTTTCGCTGCCCTTGTTGCTTGGTCACTGTGGTGGTTATTGTTGCGGTTGTTGTTGTTGTTGTTACTGACCTTGCATCTGACAGACACAAAAGGAGAGAGCAGAGGAAATACAGGGTGGGAGAGAAAGATAGAGCTCCTAAAGACCTGCTTCACCCCCTGTAAAGCGACTCCCCTGCAGGTGGCAGTCTGGGGGCCAGACCCCAAATCCTTCCACCTGTCCCCTCTATTCGTGATCGCCACAAGCCCTTAACCCTCTGACATACCGCCAAACCTCCCTGGATTTACTTTTGAAGGCAGTATCACCTGCCTCGTTTTGAATCCTCATTATCCTGAGGGTCAGTCCTGGAGACAGTGTCATGACACGACACATGGAGATCTCTGTTATCAGAGAGCACCTGGAACAGCAGCTGGGGCTCTAGTGCCCGGCAGGAGCAACTCCCCATCCACCTTCCACGGAGTCCACCTGCCTGCATTTTGGTCCTTTTCCCTCCAAAAAAGATTTTTCCCTTTTTTAACTTTGAAACAGGCAGGAGACAGGTTACCCAGGCAGGGGAAAAAAAATAAAAAGCCTTTTTTTTTTTTTTTTTTTTTTTTTTTTTTTTTACCGAAGTGAATGACCATCTTCTGGGAAGTATAGGTTTTGAACCTGAAAACTCTGTCTGTCTGTCTCTTAGTCCACAGAAAGAGCCACTAGCCCAGCCAGATCTCACGCTCAGATGGGGTGTTTTTGCCAGTCAAAGGTCTGCACAGCACACTAGGGATTGGGCGGCCTGAGACCCAAATGTTACATTGTAGATGGACTGTTTGCAGTTCTTGCTCCCCAGGACATTGGACTGTCTCAACTCCCTCCCCTACAGCATGAAAAAAAGACTCTTTCCAACCTGGGAGCAACTGGAGTGGGGGCGAGGGGAGCTGTTTGCATGTCTGCACTGCTCATGCCCAGGTGTCTGTGGGGGTCCGTGGCAGAGGCTGTAAGGTGCTAGGGGGCAGAAGGAGACTGTTTGAGAGGCAGGCTGCAGGCAGGGGAACCAGGAGTGTGTGCAGGTCTGTGTGTGTGGGTGTGGTGGCAGGGGGTTAGGGCAGGTCCCCGTGCTGGATGGTGAGATGGCAGCTGGGCTGGCCCTGGGCCCTCAGGGCTGAAGGGCAGAAGCAGGGTGGCAGTAAAGTAGCGCAGGGAGGAACACAGTAGATGTTAGTTGGGAGCTGCGGGACAGAGGGTAAGGGGAAAGGGGGCATCCTTGAGGAGGGGTCAGGACTAGAGAGTGGGGGCAGCTGGAGGCATGGAAGGTCCCAGGAATCAGGGACTGAGAGGAACAGATTCCTACACCCCCCCACTGGATAGAAGCTGCAGAAGCCAGAGCAGCAGCCCTGGATTGCCTAGGCCAAGGGCCCTGAGTGAGTCCCGCTGAGGATGAGGAAGAGGAGGAGGGGGTGTAGGAGGAGGAGGAGGAGGAAGAGGAGGAGGAAGAGGAGAAAGAGGAGGAGGAAGAAGAGGAGGAGGAGGAGGCGGAGGAGGAGGAGGAGGGGCAGGAGGGCAGCTGTCAGTAGGCAACGGGATTAATAGAGGCCTCCATTACGGAGGCATGTGTCCAGGCAGGCACCCACCAACACTCAGGGGCAGCTCAGGGCACCCAGGGACTTGGTGTGGGTATCTCTGGGGCGGGGACTGTCAGTCAGTCAGCAAGACTGTGTGTCAGTGCACATGGTGGGACAGGGGCCTGGCGGACCTTGGTCCCCCGCCCTGGACTGTCAGATGCCAGCCCCATGCCCAGACACACACCAATCCGCCCATAGCCCCTTGGCCCGGCCGACCAGCACCTGCTTTGGCCTGGGGCTCTGTCTCTGGTGGCTGGCCACCACCCCTCAAGTCAAGTTCAGCATGGGGTCATGGCTGCTGGTCAACTGGATGGGCGGGGTCCCCGTGGCCTAGCAACCACAGGAGCCCTCTGTGATGTCCTAGCCCCTGGCAATCTGTGCTGGCCACACTGGCACTGGGCAGCCCAACTGCCCTGCCACTAGGTCAGGCAACAGCGCCCAGGCGCCTGGGCCCTGGCACAGAGGGACGGAAGGATGGCAAGTCAGTGCTGACCGACGAGGGACCTCAGGGCTGGCAGCCAAGAGAAGACAGGTGGATGTGCGCCCGGGATCCAGGGAGCCCAGGCCAGAGCTGCCTGCATGCCTGCCGGCCTTCCTGGATGTCTGTATGCTGCCTTTGTCCAGGTAGGTTTCTCAGGTCCCCTCCAATCCTGTCCTCTCCTGTCCTCACCATCCTGTCCCCTCTCCTTTCCTCCGCACTTTGCTTCTCTCCTTTGTCTGTCCTCTCTTCCAGGTGTCCTGCTCACCAGCTCCAGCACTTGTGATGGTTCTCCAGTGACAGCTGTTCGCAACCCCTTCCACCCCCTGCCTGCCCCTAATGTGACCCAGCTCACAGGGTCTCCGGCTCACCCCACCCAAACCCACACGCCCCAACACATTCCCTGGTTCAGCCCCTCTGCCCTATTCAGCCAAACTGGGCCTTTGCAACCTACCTATGCATCCTTGTTTCTCCTCACCATTCAAGGAGAGATCTCCTTTTGTACTTAGCTTGGTTGACTGGTGGATGGATGGATGGATGGATGGATGGATGGATGGATGAATGGATGGATAGATGTATGGGTGGATGGATGGATGGATGGAAAGGTCAATGGATCGGTTTTGTAGAGGCAGATTACCATATAGGGGTACTGGAGTCCGCTGGTGTCAGATCCTTAGTCAATGTCAAATGTAAAACATTAATTCATCAATAACAAAAATGAATAAGCACCTAAATAAATAAATAAATATAAAAACTGGGTTAAAAAATACATGGCGTCTTTGCCTTTCTGCATATGGAATGCTGTGAGGATCTTAACAAGGAAAGCATTGTCCTGAGTAGCCCATTTGAAGTCGTGGAATATTTCCTTTTCCTTTTTCTTTTTTTTACTTTCTATTTTCTTGATTATTCACTGGAATAAATAGACAGGAATTGAGAGGGAAGGGAGGTAGAGAGAGTTTGAGACACAGAGAGAGACAACTGCAGCACTTCCGCACCACTTGTAAAGATTTCCCCTGGCAGGTGCGAACCCGGGTGTTGAAGCCCAGTCCTCCTGCATTGTAACATGAGTGCTTAACTGGGTGTGGCACACCTGGTACCCTTGATGGGACACTTTTTTTTTAGCAATGAAAAGAAATTCTCGTGGCAAGGTAATAAATAAATGAAGAAGTAAATAAAAGTGCATTTACATTATCTCAGTGGAAACACACAGGGACATATACGTCTCTGTTACATGTATTACTTCTTCATGTATGGATTGATTGCCTCAAGAGGTTATTGCCACAGCTGAGTGCCTACGCCACGAATAATCCACAGCTCCTGCACTCCATTTGTTCCCCTTTCGCTGCCCTTGTTGCTTGGTCACTGTGGTGGTTATTGTTGCGGTTGTTGTTGTTGTTGTTACTGACCTTGCATCTGACAGACACAAAAGGAGAGAGCAGAGGAAATACAGGGTGGGAGAGAAAGATAGAGCTCCTAAAGACCTGCTTCACCCCCTGTAAAGCGACTCCCCTGCAGGTGGCAGTCTGGGGGCCAGACCCCAAATCCTTCCACCTGTCCCCTCTATTCGTGATCGCCACAAGCCCTTAACCCTCTGACATACCGCCAAACCTCCCTGGATTTACTTTTGAAGGCAGTATCACCTGCCTCGTTTTGAATCCTCATTATCCTGAGGGTCAGTCCTGGAGACAGTGTCATGACACGACACATGGAGATCTCTGTTATCAGAGAGCACCTGGAACAGCAGCTGGGGCTCTAGTGCCCGGGCAGGAGCAACTCCCCATCCACCTTCCACGGAGTCCACCTGCCTGCATTTTGGTCCTTTTCCCTCCAAAAAAGATTTTTCCCTTTTTTAACTTTGAAACAGGCAGGAGACAGGTTACCCAGGCAGGGGGAAAAAAATAAAAAGCCTTTTTTTTTTTTTTTTTTTTTTTTTTTTTTTACCGAAGTGAATGACCATCTTCTGGGAAGTATAGGTTTTGAACCTGAAAACTCTGTCTGTCTGTCTCTTAGTCCACAGAAAGAGCCACTAGCCCAGCCAGATCTCACGCTCAGATGGGGTGTTTTTGCCAGTCAAAGGTCTGCACAGCACACTAGGGATTGGGCGGCCTGAGACCCAAATGTTACATTGTAGATGGACTGTTTGCAGTTCTTGCTCCCCAGGACATTGGACTGTCTCAACTCCCTCCCCTACAGCATGAAAAAAAGACTCTTTCCAACCTTGGAGCAACTGGAGTGGGGGCGAGGGGAGCTGTTTGCATGTCTGCACTGCTCATGCCCAGGTGTCTGTGGGGGTCCGTGGCAGAGGCTGTAAGGTGCTAGGGGGCAGAAGGAGACTGTTTGAGAGGCAGGCTGCAGGCAGGGGAACCAGGAGTGTGTGCAGGTCTGTGTGTGTGGGTGTGGTGGCAGGGGGTTAGGGCAGGTCCCCGTGCTGGATGGTGAGATGGCAGCTGGGCTGGCCCTGGGCCCTCAGGGCTGAAGGGCAGAAGCAGGGTGGCAGTAAAGTAGCGCAGGGAGGAACACAGTAGATGTTAGTTGGGAGCTGCGGGACAGAGGGTAAGGGGAAAGGGGGCATCCTTGAGGAGGGGTCAGGACTAGAGAGTGGGGGCAGCTGGAGGCATGGAAGGTCCCAGGAATCAGGGACTGAGAGGAACAGATTCCTACACCCCCCCACTGGATAGAAGCTGCAGAAGCCAGAGCAGCAGCCCTGGATTGCCTAGGCCAAGGGCCCTGAGTGAGTCCCGCTGAGGATGAGGAAGAGGAGGAGGGGGTGTAGGAGGAGGAGGAGGAGGAAGAGGAGGAGGAAGAGGAGAAAGAGGAGGAGGAAGAAGAGGAGGAGGAGGAGGCGGAGGAGGAGGAGGAGGGGCAGGAGGGCAGCTGTCAGTAGGCAACGGGATTAATAGAGGCCTCCATTACGGAGGCATGTGTCCAGGCAGGCACCCACCAACACTCAGGGGCAGCTCAGGGCACCCAGGGACTTGGTGTGGGTATCTCTGGGGCGGGGACTGTCAGTCAGTCAGCAAGACTGTGTGTCAGTGCACATGGTGGGACAGGGGCCTGGCGGACCTTGGTCCCCCGCCCTGGACTGTCAGATGCCAGCCCCATGCCCAGACACACACCAATCCGCCCATAGCCCCTTGGCCCGGCCGACCAGCACCTGCTTTGGCCTGGGGCTCTGTCTCTGGTGGCTGGCCACCACCCCTCAAGTCAAGTTCAGCATGGGGTCATGGCTGCTGGTCAACTGGATGGGCGGGGTCCCCGTGGCCTAGCAACCACAGGAGCCCTCTGTGATGTCCTAGCCCCTGGCAATCTGTGCTGGCCACACTGGCACTGGGCAGCCCAACTGCCCTGCCACTAGGTCAGGCAACAGCGCCCAGGCGCCTGGGCCCTGGCACAGAGGGACGGAAGGATGGCAAGTCAGTGCTGACCGACGAGGGACCTCAGGGCTGGCAGCCAAGAGAAGACAGGTGGAGGTGCGCCCGGGATCCAGGGAGCCCAGGCCAGAGCTGCCTGCATGCCTGCCGGCCTTCCTGGATGTCTGTATGCTGCCTTTGTCCAGGTAGGTTTCTCAGGTCCCCTCCAATCCTGTCCTCTCCTGTCCTCACCATCCTGTCCCCTCTCCTTTCCTCCGCACTTTGCTTCTCTCCTTTGTCTGTCCTCTCTTCCAGGTGTCCTGCTCACCAGCTCCAGCACTTGTGATGGTTCTCCAGTGACAGCTGTTCGCAACCCCTTCCACCCCCTGCCTGCCCCTAATGTGACCCAGCTCACAGGGTCTCCGGCTCACCCCACCCAAACCCACACGCCCCAACACATTCCCTGGTTCAGCCCCTCTGCCCTATTCAGCCAAACTGGGCCTTTGCAACCTACCTATGCATCGTTGTTTCTCCTCACCATTCAAGGAGAGATCTCCTTTTGTACTTAGCTTGGTTGACTGGTGGATGGATGGATGGATGGATGGATGGATGGATGAATGGATGGATAGATGTATGGGTGGATGGATGGATGGATGGAAAGGTCAATGGATCGGTTTTGTAGAGGCAGATTACCATATAGGGGTACTGGAGTCCGCTGGTGTCAGATCCTTAGTCAATGTCAAATGTAAAACATTAATTCATCAATAACAAAAATGAATAAGCACCTAAATAAATAAATAAATATAAAAACTGGGTTAAAAAATACATGGCGTCTTTGCCTTTCTGCATATGGAATGCTGTGAGGATCTTAACAAGGAAAGCATTGTCCTGAGTAGCCCATTTGAAGTCGTGGAATATTTCCTTTTCCTTTTTCTTTTTTTTACTTTCTATTTTCTTGATTATTCACTGGAATAAATAGACAGGAATTGAGAGGGAAGGGAGGTAGAGAGAGTTTGAGACACAGAGAGAGACAACTGCAGCACTTCCGCACCACTTGTAAAGATTTCCCCTGGCAGGTGCGAACCCGGGTGTTGAAGCCCAGTCCTCCTGCATTGTAACATGAGTGCTTAACTGGGTGTGGCACACCTGGTACCCTTGATGGGACACTTTTTTTTTAGCAATGAAAAGAAATTCTCGTGGCAAGGTAATAAATAAATGAAGAAGTAAATAAAAGTGCATTTACATTATCTCAGTGGAAACACACAGGGACATATACGTCTCTGTTACATGTATTACTTCTTCATGTATGGATTGATTGCCTCAAGAGGTTATTGCCACAGCTGAGTGCCTACGCCACGAATAATCCACAGCTCCTGCACTCCATTTGTTCCCCTTTCGCTGCCCTTGTTGCTTGGTCACTGTGGTGGTTATTGTTGCGGTTGTTGTTGTTGTTGTTACTGACCTTGCATCTGACAGACACAAAAGGAGAGAGCAGAGGAAATACAGGGTGGGAGAGAAAGATAGAGCTCCTAAAGACCTGCTTCACCCCCTGTAAAGCGACTCCCCTGCAGGTGGCAGTCTGGGGGCCAGACCCCAAATCCTTCCACCTGTCCCCTCTATTCGTGATCGCCACAAGCCCTTAACCCTCTGACATACCGCCAAACCTCCCTGGATTTACTTTTGAAGGCAGTATCACCTGCCTCGTTTTGAATCCTCATTATCCTGAGGGTCAGTCCTGGAGACAGTGTCATGACACGACACATGGAGATCTCTGTTATCAGAGAGCACCTGGAACAGCAGCTGGGGCTCTAGTGCCCGGGCAGGAGCAACTCCCCATCCACCTTCCACGGAGTCCACCTGCCTGCATTTTGGTCCTTTTCCCTCCAAAAAAGATTTTTCCCTTTTTTAACTTTGAAACAGGCAGGAGACAGGTTACCCAGGCAGGGGAAAAAAAATAAAAAGCCTTTTTTTTTTTTTTTTTTTTTTTTTTTTTTTTTTACCGAAGTGAATGACCATCTTCTGGGAAGTATAGGTTTTGAACCTGAAAACTCTGTCTGTCTGTCTCTTAGTCCACAGAAAGAGCCACTAGCCCAGCCAGATCTCACGCTCAGATGGGGTGTTTTTGCCAGTCAAAGGTCTGCACAGCACACTAGGGATTGGGCGGCCTGAGACCCAAATGTTACATTGTAGATGGACTGTTTGCAGTTCTTGCTCCCCAGGACATTGGACTGTCTCAACTCCCTCCCCTACAGCATGAAAAAAAGACTCTTTCCAACCTGGGAGCAACTGGAGTGGGGGCGAGGGGAGCTGTTTGCATGTCTGCACTGCTCATGCCCAGGTGTCTGTGGGGGTCCGTGGCAGAGGCTGTAAGGTGCTAGGGGGCAGAAGGAGACTGTTTGAGAGGCAGGCTGCAGGCAGGGGAACCAGGAGTGTGTGCAGGTCTGTGTGTGTGGGTGTGGTGGCAGGGGGTTAGGGCAGGTCCCCGTGCTGGATGGTGAGATGGCAGCTGGGCTGGCCCTGGGCCCTCAGGGCTGAAGGGCAGAAGCAGGGTGGCAGTAAAGTAGCGCAGGGAGGAACACAGTAGATGTTAGTTGGGAGCTGCGGGACAGAGGGTAAGGGGAAAGGGGGCATCCTTGAGGAGGGGTCAGGACTAGAGAGTGGGGGCAGCTGGAGGCATGGAAGGTCCCAGGAATCAGGGACTGAGAGGAACAGATTCCTACACCCCCCCACTGGATAGAAGCTGCAGAAGCCAGAGCAGCAGCCCTGGATTGCCTAGGCCAAGGGCCCTGAGTGAGTCCCGCTGAGGATGAGGAAGAGGAGGAGGGGGTGTAGGAGGAGGAGGAGGAGGAAGAGGAGGAGGAAGAGGAGAAAGAGGAGGAGGAAGAAGAGGAGGAGGAGGAGGCGGAGGAGGAGGAGGAGGGGCAGGAGGGCAGCTGTCAGTAGGCAACGGGATTAATAGAGGCCTCCATTACGGAGGCATGTGTCCAGGCAGGCACCCACCAACACTCAGGGGCAGCTCAGGGCACCCAGGGACTTGGTGTGGGTATCTCTGGGGCGGGGACTGTCAGTCAGTCAGCAAGACTGTGTGTCAGTGCACATGGTGGGACAGGGGCCTGGCGGACCTTGGTCCCCCGCCCTGGACTGTCAGATGCCAGCCCCATGCCCAGACACACACCAATCCGCCCATAGCCCCTTGGCCCGGCCGACCAGCACCTGCTTTGGCCTGGGGCTCTGTCTCTGGTGGCTGGCCACCACCCCTCAAGTCAAGTTCAGCATGGGGTCATGGCTGCTGGTCAACTGGATGGGCGGGGTCCCCGTGGCCTAGCAACCACAGGAGCCCTCTGTGATGTCCTAGCCCCTGGCAATCTGTGCTGGCCACACTGGCACTGGGCAGCCCAACTGCCCTGCCACTAGGTCAGGCAACAGCGCCCAGGCGCCTGGGCCCTGGCACAGAGGGACGGAAGGATGGCAAGTCAGTGCTGACCGACGAGGGACCTCAGGGCTGGCAGCCAAGAGAAGACAGGTGGAGGTGCGCCCGGGATCCAGGGAGCCCAGGCCAGAGCTGCCTGCATGCCTGCCGGCCTTCCTGGATGTCTGTATGCTGCCTTTGTCCAGGTAGGTTTCTCAGGTCCCCTCCAATCCTGTCCTCTCCTGTCCTCACCATCCTGTCCCCTCTCCTTTCCTCCGCACTTTGCTTCTCTCCTTTGTCTGTCCTCTCTTCCAGGTGTCCTGCTCACCAGCTCCAGCACTTGTGATGGTTCTCCAGTGACAGCTGTTCGCAACCCCTTCCACCCCCTGCCTGCCCCTAATGTGACCCAGCTCACAGGGTCTCCGGCTCACCCCACCCAAACCCACACGCCCCAACACATTCCCTGGTTCAGCCCCTCTGCCCTATTCAGCCAAACTGGGCCTTTGCAACCTACCTATGCATCGTTGTTTCTCCTCACCATTCAAGGAGAGATCTCCTTTTGTACTTAGCTTGGTTGACTGGTGGATGGATGGATGGATGGATGGATGGATGAATGGATGGATAGATGTATGGGTGGATGTATGGATGGATGGAAAGGTCAATGGATCGGTTTTGTAGAGGCAGATTACCATATAGGGGTACTGGAGTCCGCTGGTGTCAGATCCTTAGTCAATGTCAAATGTAAAACATTAATTCATCAATAACAAAAATGAATAAGCACCTAAATAAATAAATAAATATAAAAACTGGGTTAAAAAATACATGGCGTCTTTGCCTTTCTGCATATGGAATGCTGTGAGGATCTTAACAAGGAAAGCATTGTCCTGAGTAGCCCATTTGAAGTCGTGGAATATTTCCTTTTCCTTTTTCTTTTTTTTACTTTCTATTTTCTTGATTATTCACTGGAATAAATAGACAGGAATTGAGAGGGAAGGGAGGTAGAGAGAGTTTGAGACACAGAGAGAGACAACTGCAGCACTTCCGCACCACTTGTAAAGATTTCCCCTGGCAGGTGCGAACCCGGGTGTTGAAGCCCAGTCCTCCTGCATTGTAACATGAGTGCTTAACTGGGTGTGGCACACCTGGTACCCTTGATGGGACACTTTTTTTTTAGCAATGAAAAGAAATTCTCGTGGCAAGGTAATAAATAAATGAAGAAGTAAATAAAAGTGCATTTACATTATCTCAGTGGAAACACACAGGGACATATACGTCTCTGTTACATGTATTACTTCTTCATGTATGGATTGATTGCCTCAAGAGGTTATTGCCACAGCTGAGTGCCTACGCCACGAATAATCCACAGCTCCTGCACTCCATTTGTTCCCCTTTCGCTGCCCTTGTTGCTTGGTCACTGTGGTGGTTATTGTTGCGGTTGTTGTTGTTGTTGTTACTGACCTTGCATCTGACAGACACAAAAGGAGAGAGCAGAGGAAATACAGGGTGGGAGAGAAAGATAGAGCTCCTAAAGACCTGCTTCACCCCCTGTAAAGCGACTCCCCTGCAGGTGGCAGTCTGGGGGCCAGACCCCAAATCCTTCCACCTGTCCCCTCTATTCGTGATCGCCACAAGCCCTTAACCCTCTGACATACCGCCAAACCTCCCTGGATTTACTTTTGAAGGCAGTATCACCTGCCTCGTTTTGAATCCTCATTATCCTGAGGGTCAGTCCTGGAGACAGTGTCATGACACGACACATGGAGATCTCTGTTATCAGAGAGCACCTGGAACAGCAGCTGGGGCTCTAGTGCCCGGGCAGGAGCAACTCCCCATCCACCTTCCACGGAGTCCACCTGCCTGCATTTTGGTCCTTTTCCCTCCAAAAAAGATTTTTCCCTTTTTTAACTTTGAAACAGGCAGGAGACAGGTTACCCAGGCAGGGGAAAAAAAATAAAAAGCCTTTTTTTTTTTTTTTTTTTTTTTTTTTTTTTTTTACCGAAGTGAATGACCATCTTCTGGGAAGTATAGGTTTTGAACCTGAAAACTCTGTCTGTCTGTCTCTTAGTCCACAGAAAGAGCCACTAGCCCAGCCAGATCTCACGCTCAGATGGGGTGTTTTTGCCAGTCAAAGGTCTGCACAGCACACTAGGGATTGGGCGGCCTGAGACCCAAATGTTACATTGTAGATGGACTGTTTGCAGTTCTTGCTCCCCAGGACATTGGACTGTCTCAACTCCCTCCCCTACAGCATGAAAAAAAGACTCTTTCCAACCTTGGAGCAACTGGAGTGGGGGCGAGGGGAGCTGTTTGCATGTCTGCACTGCTCATGCCCAGGTGTCTGTGGGGGTCCGTGGCAGAGGCTGTAAGGTGCTAGGGGGCAGAAGGAGACTGTTTGAGAGGCAGGCTGCAGGCAGGGGAACCAGGAGTGTGTGCAGGTCTGTGTGTGTGGGTGTGGTGGCAGGGGGTTAGGGCAGGTCCCCGTGCTGGATGGTGAGATGGCAGCTGGGCTGGCCCTGGGCCCTCAGGGCTGAAGGGCAGAAGCAGGGTGGCAGTAAAGTAGCGCAGGGAGGAACACAGTAGATGTTAGTTGGGAGCTGCGGGACAGAGGGTAAGGGGAAAGGGGGCATCCTTGAGGAGGGGTCAGGACTAGAGAGTGGGGGCAGCTGGAGGCATGGAAGGTCCCAGGAATCAGGGACTGAGAGGAACAGATTCCTACACCCCCCCCACTGGATAGAAGCTGCAGAAGCCAGAGCAGCAGCCCTGGATTGCCTAGGCCAAGGGCCCTGAGTGAGTCCCGCTGAGGATGAGGAAGAGGAGGAGGGGGTGTAGGAGGAGGAGGAGGAGGAAGAGGAGGAGGAAGAGGAGAAAGAGGAGGAGGAAGAAGAGGAGGAGGAGGAGGCGGAGGAGGAGGAGGAGGGGCAGGAGGGCAGCTGTCAGTAGGCAACGGGATTAATAGAGGCCTCCATTACGGAGGCATGTGTCCAGGCAGGCACCCACCAACACTCAGGGGCAGCTCAGGGCACCCAGGGACTTGGTGTGGGTATCTCTGGGGCGGGGACTGTCAGTCAGTCAGCAAGACTGTGTGTCAGTGCACATGGTGGGACAGGGGCCTGGCGGACCTTGGTCCCCCGCCCTGGACTGTCAGATGCCAGCCCCATGCCCAGACACACACCAATCCGCCCATAGCCCCTTGGCCCGGCCGACCAGCACCTGCTTTGGCCTGGGGCTCTGTCTCTGGTGGCTGGCCACCACCCCTCAAGTCAAGTTCAGCATGGGGTCATGGCTGCTGGTCAACTGGATGGGCGGGGTCCCCGTGGCCTAGCAACCACAGGAGCCCTCTGTGATGTCCTAGCCCCTGGCAATCTGTGCTGGCCACACTGGCACTGGGCAGCCCAACTGCCCTGCCACTAGGTCAGGCAACAGCGCCCAGGCGCCTGGGCCCTGGCACAGAGGGACGGAAGGATGGCAAGTCAGTGCTGACCGACGAGGGACCTCAGGGCTGGCAGCCAAGAGAAGACAGGTGGAGGTGCGCCCGGGATCCAGGGAGCCCAGGCCAGAGCTGCCTGCATGCCTGCCGGCCTTCCTGGATGTCTGTATGCTGCCTTTGTCCAGGTAGGTTTCTCAGGTCCCCTCCAATCCTGTCCTCTCCTGTCCTCACCATCCTGTCCCCTCTCCTTTCCTCCGCACTTTGCTTCTCTCCTTTGTCTGTCCTCTCTTCCAGGTGTCCTGCTCACCAGCTCCAGCACTTGTGATGGTTCTCCAGTGACAGCTGTTCGCAACCCCTTCCACCCCCTGCCTGCCCCTAATGTGACCCAGCTCACAGGGTCTCCGGCTCACCCCACCCAAACCCACACGCCCCAACACATTCCCTGGTTCAGCCCCTCTGCCCTATTCAGCCAAACTGGGCCTTTGCAACCTACCTATGCATCGTTGTTTCTCCTCACCATTCAAGGAGAGATCTCCTTTTGTACTTAGCTTGGTTGACTGGTGGATGGATGGATGGATGGATGGATGGATGAATGGATGGATAGATGTATGGGTGGATGGATGGATGGATGGAAAGGTCAATGGATCGGTTTTGTAGAGGCAGATTACCATATAGGGGTACTGGAGTCCGCTGGTGTCAGATCCTTAGTCAATGTCAAATGTAAAACATTAATTCATCAATAACAAAAATGAATAAGCACCTAAATAAATAAATAAATATAAAAACTGGGTTAAAAAATACATGGCGTCTTTGCCTTTCTGCATATGGAATGCTGTGAGGATCTTAACAAGGAAAGCATTGTCCTGAGTAGCCCATTTGAAGTCGTGGAATATTTCCTTTTCCTTTTTCTTTTTTTTACTTTCTATTTTCTTGATTATTCACTGGAATAAATAGACAGGAATTGAGAGGGAAGGGAGGTAGAGAGAGTTTGAGACACAGAGAGAGACAACTGCAGCACTTCCGCACCACTTGTAAAGATTTCCCCTGGCAGGTGCGAACCCGGGTGTTGAAGCCCAGTCCTCCTGCATTGTAACATGAGTGCTTAACTGGGTGTGGCACACCTGGTACCCTTGATGGGACACTTTTTTTTTAGCAATGAAAAGAAATTCTTGTGGCAAGGTAATAAATAAATGAAGAAGTAAATAAAAGTGCATTTACATTATCTCAGTGGAAACACACAGGGACATATACGTCTCTGTTACATGTATTACTTCTTCATGTATGGATTGATTGCCTCAAGAGGTTATTGCCACAGCTGAGTGCCTACGCCACGAATAATCCACAGCTCCTGCACTCCATTTGTTCCCCTTTCGCTGCCCTTGTTGCTTGGTCACTGTGGTGGTTATTGTTGCGGTTGTTGTTGTTGTTGTTACTGACCTTGCATCTGACAGACACAAAAGGAGAGAGCAGAGGAAATACAGGGTGGGAGAGAAAGATAGAGCTCCTAAAGACCTGCTTCACCCCCTGTAAAGCGACTCCCCTGCAGGTGGCAGTCTGGGGGCCAGACCCCAAATCCTTCCACCTGTCCCCTCTATTCGTGATCGCCACAAGCCCTTAACCCTCTGACATACCGCCAAACCTCCCTGGATTTACTTTTGAAGGCAGTATCACCTGCCTCGTTTTGAATCCTCATTATCCTGAGGGTCAGTCCTGGAGACAGTGTCATGACACGACACATGGAGATCTCTGTTATCAGAGAGCACCTGGAACAGCAGCTGGGGCTCTAGTGCCCGGGCAGGAGCAACTCCCCATCCACCTTCCACGGAGTCCACCTGCCTGCATTTTGGTCCTTTTCCCTCCAAAAAAGATTTTTCCCTTTTTTAACTTTGAAACAGGCAGGAGACAGGTTACCCAGGCAGGGGAAAAAAAATAAAAAGCCTTTTTTTTTTTTTTTTTTTTTTTTTTTTTTTTTTTTACCGAAGTGAATGACCATCTTCTGGGAAGTATAGGTTTTGAACCTGAAAACTCTGTCTGTCTGTCTCTTAGTCCACAGAAAGAGCCACTAGCCCAGCCAGATCTCACGCTCAGATGGGGTGTTTTTGCCAGTCAAAGGTCTGCACAGCACACTAGGGATTGGGCGGCCTGAGACCCAAATGTTACATTGTAGATGGACTGTTTGCAGTTCTTGCTCCCCAGGACATTGGACTGTCTCAACTCCCTCCCCTACAGCATGAAAAAAAGACTCTTTCCAACCTTGGAGCAACTGGAGTGGGGGCGAGGGGAGCTGTTTGCATGTCTGCACTGCTCATGCCCAGGTGTCTGTGGGGGTCCGTGGCAGAGGCTGTAAGGTGCTAGGGGGCAGAAGGAGACTGTTTGAGAGGCAGGCTGCAGGCAGGGGAACCAGGAGTGTGTGCAGGTCTGTGTGTGTGGGTGTGGTGGCAGGGGGTTAGGGCAGGTCCCCGTGCTGGATGGTGAGATGGCAGCTGGGCTGGCCCTGGGCCCTCAGGGCTGAAGGGCAGAAGCAGGGTGGCAGTAAAGTAGCGCAGGGAGGAACACAGTAGATGTTAGTTGGGAGCTGCGGGACAGAGGGTAAGGGGAAAGGGGGCATCCTTGAGGAGGGGTCAGGACTAGAGAGTGGGGGCAGCTGGAGGCATGGAAGGTCCCAGGAATCAGGGACTGAGAGGAACAGATTCCTACACCCCCCCACTGGATAGAAGCTGCAGAAGCCAGAGCAGCAGCCCTGGATTGCCTAGGCCAAGGGCCCTGAGTGAGTCCCGCTGAGGATGAGGAAGAGGAGGAGGGGGTGTAGGAGGAGGAGGAGGAGGAAGAGGAGGAGGAAGAGGAGAAAGAGGAGGAGGAAGAAGAGGAGGAGGAGGAGGCGGAGGAGGAGGAGGAGGGGCAGGAGGGCAGCTGTCAGTAGGCAACGGGATTAATAGAGGCCTCCATTACGGAGGCATGTGTCCAGGCAGGCACCCACCAACACTCAGGGGCAGCTCAGGGCACCCAGGGACTTGGTGTGGGTATCTCTGGGGCGGGGACTGTCAGTCAGTCAGCAAGACTGTGTGTCAGTGCACATGGTGGGACAGGGGCCTGGCGGACCTTGGTCCCCCGCCCTGGACTGTCAGATGCCAGCCCCATGCCCAGACACACACCAATCCGCCCATAGCCCCTTGGCCCGGCCGACCAGCACCTGCTTTGGCCTGGGGCTCTGTCTCTGGTGGCTGGCCACCACCCCTCAAGTCAAGTTCAGCATGGGGTCATGGCTGCTGGTCAACTGGATGGGCGGGGTCCCCGTGGCCTAGCAACCACAGGAGCCCTCTGTGATGTCCTAGCCCCTGGCAATCTGTGCTGGCCACACTGGCACTGGGCAGCCCAACTGCCCTGCCACTAGGTCAGGCAACAGCGCCCAGGCGCCTGGGCCCTGGCACAGAGGGACGGAAGGATGGCAAGTCAGTGCTGACCGACGAGGGACCTCAGGGCTGGCAGCCAAGAGAAGACAGGTGGAGGTGCGCCCGGGATCCAGGGAGCCCAGGCCAGAGCTGCCTGCATGCCTGCCGGCCTTCCTGGATGTCTGTATGCTGCCTTTGTCCAGGTAGGTTTCTCAGGTCCCCTCCAATCCTGTCCTCTCCTGTCCTCACCATCCTGTCCCCTCTCCTTTCCTCCGCACTTTGCTTCTCTCCTTTGTCTGTCCTCTCTTCCAGGTGTCCTGCTCACCAGCTCCAGCACTTGTGATGGTTCTCCAGTGACAGCTGTTCGCAACCCCTTCCACCCCCTGCCTGCCCCTAATGTGACCCAGCTCACAGGGTCTCCGGCTCACCCCACCCAAACCCACACGCCCCAACACATTCCCTGGTTCAGCCCCTCTGCCCTATTCAGCCAAACTGGGCCTTTGCAACCTACCTATGCATCGTTGTTTCTCCTCACCATTCAAGGAGAGATCTCCTTTTGTACTTAGCTTGGTTGACTGGTGGATGGATGGATGGATGGATGGATGGATGAATGGATGGATAGATGTATGGGTGGATGGATGGATGGATGGAAAGGTCAATGGATCGGTTTTGTAGAGGCAGATTACCATATAGGGGTACTGGAGTCCGCTGGTGTCAGATCCTTAGTCAATGTCAAATGTAAAACATTAATTCATCAATAACAAAAATGAATAAGCACCTAAATAAATAAATAAATATAAAAACTGGGTTAAAAAATACATGGCGTCTTTGCCTTTCTGCATATGGAATGCTGTGAGGATCTTAACAAGGAAAGCATTGTCCTGAGTAGCCCATTTGAAGTCGTGGAATATTTCCTTTTCCTTTTTCTTTTTTTTACTTTCTATTTTCTTGATTATTCACTGGAATAAATAGACAGGAATTGAGAGGGAAGGGAGGTAGAGAGAGTTTGAGACACAGAGAGAGACAACTGCAGCACTTCCGCACCACTTGTAAAGATTTCCCCTGGCAGGTGCGAACCCGGGTGTTGAAGCCCAGTCCTCCTGCATTGTAACATGAGTGCTTAACTGGGTGTGGCACACCTGGTACCCTTGATGGGACACTTTTTTTTTAGCAATGAAAAGAAATTCTCGTGGCAAGGTAATAAATAAATGAAGAAGTAAATAAAAGTGCATTTACATTATCTCAGTGGAAACACACAGGGACATATACGTCTCTGTTACATGTATTACTTCTTCATGTATGGATTGATTGCCTCAAGAGGTTATTGCCACAGCTGAGTGCCTACGCCACGAATAATCCACAGCTCCTGCACTCCATTTGTTCCCCTTTCGCTGCCCTTGTTGCTTGGTCACTGTGGTGGTTATTGTTGCGGTTGTTGTTGTTGTTGTTACTGACCTTGCATCTGACAGACACAAAAGGAGAGAGCAGAGGAAATACAGGGTGGGAGAGAAAGATAGAGCTCCTAAAGACCTGCTTCACCCCCTGTAAAGCGACTCCCCTGCAGGTGGCAGTCTGGGGGCCAGACCCCAAATCCTTCCACCTGTCCCCTCTATTCGTGATCGCCACAAGCCCTTAACCCTCTGACATACCGCCAAACCTCCCTGGATTTACTTTTGAAGGCAGTATCACCTGCCTCGTTTTGAATCCTCATTATCCTGAGGGTCAGTCCTGGAGACAGTGTCATGACACGACACATGGAGATCTCTGTTATCAGAGAGCACCTGGAACAGCAGCTGGGGCTCTAGTGCCCGGGCAGGAGCAACTCCCCATCCACCTTCCACGGAGTCCACCTGCCTGCATTTTGGTCCTTTTCCCTCCAAAAAAGATTTTTCCCTTTTTTAACTTTGAAACAGGCAGGAGACAGGTTACCCAGGCAGGGGAAAAAAAATAAAAAGCCTTTTTTTTTTTTTTTTTTTTTTTTTTTTTTTTACCGAAGTGAATGACCATCTTCTGGGAAGTATAGGTTTTGAACCTGAAAACTCTGTCTGTCTGTCTCTTAGTCCACAGAAAGAGCCACTAGCCCAGCCAGATCTCACGCTCAGATGGGGTGTTTTTGCCAGTCAAAGGTCTGCACAGCACACTAGGGATTGGGCGGCCTGAGACCCAAATGTTACATTGTAGATGGACTGTTTGCAGTTCTTGCTCCCCAGGACATTGGACTGTCTCAACTCCCTCCCCTACAGCATGAAAAAAAGACTCTTTCCAACCTTGGAGCAACTGGAGTGGGGGCGAGGGGAGCTGTTTGCATGTCTGCACTGCTCATGCCCAGGTGTCTGTGGGGGTCCGTGGCAGAGGCTGTAAGGTGCTAGGGGGCAGAAGGAGACTGTTTGAGAGGCAGGCTGCAGGCAGGGGAACCAGGAGTGTGTGCAGGTCTGTGTGTGTGGGTGTGGTGGCAGGGGGTTAGGGCAGGTCCCCGTGCTGGATGGTGAGATGGCAGCTGGGCTGGCCCTGGGCCCTCAGGGCTGAAGGGCAGAAGCAGGGTGGCAGTAAAGTAGCGCAGGGAGGAACACAGTAGATGTTAGTTGGGAGCTGCGGGACAGAGGGTAAGGGGAAAGGGGGCATCCTTGAGGAGGGGTCAGGACTAGAGAGTGGGGGCAGCTGGAGGCATGGAAGGTCCCAGGAATCAGGGACTGAGAGGAACAGATTCCTACACCCCCCCCACTGGATAGAAGCTGCAGAAGCCAGAGCAGCAGCCCTGGATTGCCTAGGCCAAGGGCCCTGAGTGAGTCCCGCTGAGGATGAGGAAGAGGAGGAGGGGGTGTAGGAGGAGGAGGAGGAGGAAGAGGAGGAGGAAGAGGAGAAAGAGGAGGAGGAAGAAGAGGAGGAGGAGGAGGCGGAGGAGGAGGAGGAGGGGCAGGAGGGCAGCTGTCAGTAGGCAACGGGATTAATAGAGGCCTCCATTACGGAGGCATGTGTCCAGGCAGGCACCCACCAACACTCAGGGGCAGCTCAGGGCACCCAGGGACTTGGTGTGGGTATCTCTGGGGCGGGGACTGTCAGTCAGTCAGCAAGACTGTGTGTCAGTGCACATGGTGGGACAGGGGCCTGGCGGACCTTGGTCCCCCGCCCTGGACTGTCAGATGCCAGCCCCATGCCCAGACACACACCAATCCGCCCATAGCCCCTTGGCCCGGCCGACCAGCACCTGCTTTGGCCTGGGGCTCTGTCTCTGGTGGCTGGCCACCACCCCTCAAGTCAAGTTCAGCATGGGGTCATGGCTGCTGGTCAACTGGATGGGCGGGGTCCCCGTGGCCTAGCAACCACAGGAGCCCTCTGTGATGTCCTAGCCCCTGGCAATCTGTGCTGGCCACACTGGCACTGGGCAGCCCAACTGCCCTGCCACTAGGTCAGGCAACAGCGCCCAGGCGCCTGGGCCCTGGCACAGAGGGACGGAAGGATGGCAAGTCAGTGCTGACCGACGAGGGACCTCAGGGCTGGCAGCCAAGAGAAGACAGGTGGAGGTGCGCCCGGGATCCAGGGAGCCCAGGCCAGAGCTGCCTGCATGCCTGCCGGCCTTCCTGGATGTCTGTATGCTGCCTTTGTCCAGGTAGGTTTCTCAGGTCCCCTCCAATCCTGTCCTCTCCTGTCCTCACCATCCTGTCCCCTCTCCTTTCCTCCGCACTTTGCTTCTCTCCTTTGTCTGTCCTCTCTTCCAGGTGTCCTGCTCACCAGCTCCAGCACTTGTGATGGTTCTCCAGTGACAGCTGTTCGCAACCCCTTCCACCCCCTGCCTGCCCCTAATGTGACCCAGCTCACAGGGTCTCCGGCTCACCCCACCCAAACCCACACGCCCCAACACATTCCCTGGTTCAGCCCCTCTGCCCTATTCAGCCAAACTGGGCCTTTGCAACCTACCTATGCATCGTTGTTTCTCCTCACCATTCAAGGAGAGATCTCCTTTTGTACTTAGCTTGGTTGACTGGTGGATGGATGGATGGATGGATGGATGGATGGATGGATGAATGGATGGATAGATGTATGGGTGGATGGATGGATGGATGGAAAGGTCAATGGATCGGTTTTGTAGAGGCAGATTACCATATAGGGGTACTGGAGTCCGCTGGTGTCAGATCCTTAGTCAATGTCAAATGTAAAACATTAATTCATCAATAACAAAAATGAATAAGCACCTAAATAAATAAATAAATATAAAAACTGGGTTAAAAAATACATGGCGTCTTTGCCTTTCTGCATATGGAATGCTGTGAGGATCTTAACAAGGAAAGCATTGTCCTGAGTAGCCCATTTGAAGTCGTGGAATATTTCCTTTTCCTTTTTCTTTTTTTTACTTTCTATTTTCTTGATTATTCACTGGAATAAATAGACAGGAATTGAGAGGGAAGGGAGGTAGAGAGAGTTTGAGACACAGAGAGAGACAACTGCAGCACTTCCGCACCACTTGTAAAGATTTCCCCTGGCAGGTGCGAACCCGGGTGTTGAAGCCCAGTCCTCCTGCATTGTAACATGAGTGCTTAACTGGGTGTGGCACACCTGGTACCCTTGATGGGACACTTTTTTTTTAGCAATGAAAAGAAATTCTCGTGGCAAGGTAATAAATAAATGAAGAAGTAAATAAAAGTGCATTTACATTATCTCAGTGGAAACACACAGGGACATATACGTCTCTGTTACATGTATTACTTCTTCATGTATGGATTGATTGCCTCAAGAGGTTATTGCCACAGCTGAGTGCCTACGCCACGAATAATCCACAGCTCCTGCACTCCATTTGTTCCCCTTTCGCTGCCCTTGTTGCTTGGTCACTGTGGTGGTTATTGTTGCGGTTGTTGTTGTTGTTGTTACTGACCTTGCATCTGACAGACACAAAAGGAGAGAGCAGAGGAAATACAGGGTGGGAGAGAAAGATAGAGCTCCTAAAGACCTGCTTCACCCCCTGTAAAGCGACTCCCCTGCAGGTGGCAGTCTGGGGGCCAGACCCCAAATCCTTCCACCTGTCCCCTCTATTCGTGATCGCCACAAGCCCTTAACCCTCTGACATACCGCCAAACCTCCCTGGATTTACTTTTGAAGGCAGTATCACCTGCCTCGTTTTGAATCCTCATTATCCTGAGGGTCAGTCCTGGAGACAGTGTCATGACACGACACATGGAGATCTCTGTTATCAGAGAGCACCTGGAACAGCAGCTGGGGCTCTAGTGCCCGGGCAGGAGCAACTCCCCATCCACCTTCCACGGAGTCCACCTGCCTGCATTTTGGTCCTTTTCCCTCCAAAAAAGATTTTTCCCTTTTTTAACTTTGAAACAGGCAGGAGACAGGTTACCCAGGCAGGGGAAAAAAAATAAAAAGCCTTTTTTTTTTTTTTTTTTTTTTTTTTTTTTTTACCGAAGTGAATGACCATCTTCTGGGAAGTATAGGTTTTGAACCTGAAAACTCTGTCTGTCTGTCTCTTAGTCCACAGAAAGAGCCACTAGCCCAGCCAGATCTCACGCTCAGATGGGGTGTTTTTGCCAGTCAAAGGTCTGCACAGCACACTAGGGATTGGGCGGCCTGAGACCCAAATGTTACATTGTAGATGGACTGTTTGCAGTTCTTGCTCCCCAGGACATTGGACTGTCTCAACTCCCTCCCCTACAGCATGAAAAAAAGACTCTTTCCAACCTTGGAGCAACTGGAGTGGGGGCGAGGGGAGCTGTTTGCATGTCTGCACTGCTCATGCCCAGGTGTCTGTGGGGGTCCGTGGCAGAGGCTGTAAGGTGCTAGGGGGCAGAAGGAGACTGTTTGAGAGGCAGGCTGCAGGCAGGGGAACCAGGAGTGTGTGCAGGTCTGTGTGTGTGGGTGTGGTGGCAGGGGGTTAGGGCAGGTCCCCGTGCTGGATGGTGAGATGGCAGCTGGGCTGGCCCTGGGCCCTCAGGGCTGAAGGGCAGAAGCAGGGTGGCAGTAAAGTAGCGCAGGGAGGAACACAGTAGATGTTAGTTGGGAGCTGCGGGACAGAGGGTAAGGGGAAAGGGGGCATCCTTGAGGAGGGGTCAGGACTAGAGAGTGGGGGCAGCTGGAGGCATGGAAGGTCCCAGGAATCAGGGACTGACAGGAACAGATTCCTACACCCCCCCCACTGGATAGAAGCTGCAGAAGCCAGAGCAGCAGCCCTGGATTGCCTAGGCCAAGGGCCCTGAGTGAGTCCCGCTGAGGATGAGGAAGAGGAGGAGGGGGTGTAGGAGGAGGAGGAGGAGGAAGAGGAGGAGGAAGAGGAGAAAGAGGAGGAGGAAGAAGAGGAGGAGGAGGAGGCGGAGGAGGAGGAGGAGGGGCAGGAGGGCAGCTGTCAGTAGGCAACGGGATTAATAGAGGCCTCCATTACGGAGGCATGTGTCCAGGCAGGCACCCACCAACACTCAGGGGCAGCTCAGGGCACCCAGGGACTTGGTGTGGGTATCTCTGGGGCGGGGACTGTCAGTCAGTCAGCAAGACTGTGTGTCAGTGCACATGGTGGGACAGGGGCCTGGCGGACCTTGGTCCCCCGCCCTGGACTGTCAGATGCCAGCCCCATGCCCAGACACACACCAATCCGCCCATAGCCCCTTGGCCCGGCCGACCAGCACCTGCTTTGGCCTGGGGCTCTGTCTCTGGTGGCTGGCCACCACCCCTCAAGTCAAGTTCAGCATGGGGTCATGGCTGCTGGTCAACTGGATGGGCGGGGTCCCCGTGGCCTAGCAACCACAGGAGCCCTCTGTGATGTCCTAGCCCCTGGCAATCTGTGCTGGCCACACTGGCACTGGGCAGCCCAACTGCCCTGCCACTAGGTCAGGCAACAGCGCCCAGGCGCCTGGGCCCTGGCACAGAGGGACGGAAGGATGGCAAGTCAGTGCTGACCGACGAGGGACCTCAGGGCTGGCAGCCAAGAGAAGACAGGTGGAGGTGCGCCCGGGATCCAGGGAGCCCAGGCCAGAGCTGCCTGCATGCCTGCCGGCCTTCCTGGATGTCTGTATGCTGCCTTTGTCCAGGTAGGTTTCTCAGGTCCCCTCCAATCCTGTCCTCTCCTGTCCTCACCATCCTGTCCCCTCTCCTTTCCTCCGCACTTTGCTTCTCTCCTTTGTCTGTCCTCTCTTCCAGGTGTCCTGCTCACCAGCTCCAGCACTTGTGATGGTTCTCCAGTGACAGCTGTTCGCAACCCCTTCCACCCCCTGCCTGCCCCTAATGTGACCCAGCTCACAGGGTCTCCGGCTCACCCCACCCAAACCCACACGCCCCAACACATTCCCTGGTTCAGCCCCTCTGCCCTATTCAGCCAAACTGGGCCTTTGCAACCTACCTATGCATCGTTGTTTCTCCTCACCATTCAAGGAGAGATCTCCTTTTGTACTTAGCTTGGTTGACTGGTGGATGTATGGATGGATGGATGGATGGATGGATGAATGGATGGATAGATGTATGGGTGGATGGATGGATGGATGGAAAGGTCAATGGATCGGTTTTGTAGAGGCAGATTACCATATAGGGGTACTGGAGTCCGCTGGTGTCAGATCCTTAGTCAATGTCAAATGTAAAACATTAATTCATCAATAACAAAAATGAATAAGCACCTAAATAAATAAATAAATATAAAAACTGGGTTAAAAAATACATGGCGTCTTTGCCTTTCTGCATATGGAATGCTGTGAGGATCTTAACAAGGAAAGCATTGTCCTGAGTAGCCCATTTGAAGTCGTGGAATATTTCCTTTTCCTTTTTCTTTTTTTTACTTTCTATTTTCTTGATTATTCACTGGAATAAATAGACAGGAATTGAGAGGGAAGGGAGGTAGAGAGAGTTTGAGACACAGAGAGAGACAACTGCAGCACTTCCGCACCACTTGTAAAGATTTCCCCTGGCAGGTGCGAACCCGGGTGTTGAAGCCCAGTCCTCCTGCATTGTAACATGAGTGCTTAACTGGGTGTGGCACACCTGGTACCCTTGATGGGACACTTTTTTTTTAGCAATGAAAAGAAATTCTCGTGGCAAGGTAATAAATAAATGAAGAAGTAAATAAAAGTGCATTTACATTATCTCAGTGGAAACACACAGGGACATATACGTCTCTGTTACATGTATTACTTCTTCATGTATGGATTGATTGCCTCAAGAGGTTATTGCCACAGCTGAGTGCCTACGCCACGAATAATCCACAGCTCCTGCACTCCATTTGTTCCCCTTTCGCTGCCCTTGTTGCTTGGTCACTGTGGTGGTTATTGTTGCGGTTGTTGTTGTTGTTGTTACTGACCTTGCATCTGACAGACACAAAAGGAGAGAGCAGAGGAAATACAGGGTGGGAGAGAAAGATAGAGCTCCTAAAGACCTGCTTCACCCCCTGTAAAGCGACTCCCCTGCAGGTGGCAGTCTGGGGGCCAGACCCCAAATCCTTCCACCTGTCCCCTCTATTCGTGATCGCCACAAGCCCTTAACCCTCTGACATACCGCCAAACCTCCCTGGATTTACTTTTGAAGGCAGTATCACCTGCCTCGTTTTGAATCCTCATTATCCTGAGGGTCAGTCCTGGAGACAGTGTCATGACACGACACATGGAGATCTCTGTTATCAGAGAGCACCTGGAACAGCAGCTGGGGCTCTAGTGCCCGGGCAGGAGCAACTCCCCATCCACCTTCCACGGAGTCCACCTGCCTGCATTTTGGTCCTTTTCCCTCCAAAAAAGATTTTTCCCTTTTTTAACTTTGAAACAGGCAGGAGACAGGTTACCCAGGCAGGGGAAAAAAAATAAAAAGCCTTTTTTTTTTTTTTTTTTTTTTTTTTTTTTTTTTACCGAAGTGAATGACCATCTTCTGGGAAGTATAGGTTTTGAACCTGAAAACTCTGTCTGTCTGTCTCTTAGTCCACAGAAAGAGCCACTAGCCCAGCCAGATCTCACGCTCAGATGGGGTGTTTTTGCCAGTCAAAGGTCTGCACAGCACACTAGGGATTGGGCGGCCTGAGACCCAAATGTTACATTGTAGATGGACTGTTTGCAGTTCTTGCTCCCCAGGACATTGGACTGTCTCAACTCCCTCCCCTACAGCATGAAAAAAAGACTCTTTCCAACCTTGGAGCAACTGGAGTGGGGGCGAGGGGAGCTGTTTGCATGTCTGCACTGCTCATGCCCAGGTGTCTGTGGGGGTCCGTGGCAGAGGCTGTAAGGTGCTAGGGGGCAGAAGGAGACTGTTTGAGAGGCAGGCTGCAGGCAGGGGAACCAGGAGTGTGTGCAGGTCTGTGTGTGTGGGTGTGGTGGCAGGGGGTTAGGGCAGGTCCCCGTGCTGGATGGTGAGATGGCAGCTGGGCTGGCCCTGGGCCCTCAGGGCTGAAGGGCAGAAGCAGGGTGGCAGTAAAGTAGCGCAGGGAGGAACACAGTAGATGTTAGTTGGGAGCTGCGGGACAGAGGGTAAGGGGAAAGGGGGCATCCTTGAGGAGGGGTCAGGACTAGAGAGTGGGGGCAGCTGGAGGCATGGAAGGTCCCAGGAATCAGGGACTGAGAGGAACAGATTCCTACACCCCCCCCACTGGATAGAAGCTGCAGAAGCCAGAGCAGCAGCCCTGGATTGCCTAGGCCAAGGGCCCTGAGTGAGTCCCGCTGAGGATGAGGAAGAGGAGGAGGGGGTGTAGGAGGAGGAGGAGGAGGAAGAGGAGGAGGAAGAGGAGAAAGAGGAGGAGGAAGAAGAGGAGGAGGAGGAGGCGGAGGAGGAGGAGGAGGGGCAGGAGGGCAGCTGTCAGTAGGCAACGGGATTAATAGAGGCCTCCATTACGGAGGCATGTGTCCAGGCAGGCACCCACCAACACTCAGGGGCAGCTCAGGGCACCCAGGGACTTGGTGTGGGTATCTCTGGGGCGGGGACTGTCAGTCAGTCAGCAAGACTGTGTGTCAGTGCACATGGTGGGACAGGGGCCTGGCGGACCTTGGTCCCCCGCCCTGGACTGTCAGATGCCAGCCCCATGCCCAGACACACACCAATCCGCCCATAGCCCCTTGGCCCGGCCGACCAGCACCTGCTTTGGCCTGGGGCTCTGTCTCTGGTGGCTGGCCACCACCCCTCAAGTCAAGTTCAGCATGGGGTCATGGCTGCTGGTCAACTGGATGGGCGGGGTCCCCGTGGCCTAGCAACCACAGGAGCCCTCTGTGATGTCCTAGCCCCTGGCAATCTGTGCTGGCCACACTGGCACTGGGCAGCCCAACTGCCCTGCCACTAGGTCAGGCAACAGCGCCCAGGCGCCTGGGCCCTGGCACAGAGGGACGGAAGGATGGCAAGTCAGTGCTGACCGACGAGGGACCTCAGGGCTGGCAGCCAAGAGAAGACAGGTGGAGGTGCGCCCGGGATCCAGGGAGCCCAGGCCAGAGCTGCCTGCATGCCTGCCGGCCTTCCTGGATGTCTGTATGCTGCCTTTGTCCAGGTAGGTTTCTCAGGTCCCCTCCAATCCTGTCCTCTCCTGTCCTCACCATCCTGTCCCCTCTCCTTTCCTCCGCACTTTGCTTCTCTCCTTTGTCTGTCCTCTCTTCCAGGTGTCCTGCTCACCAGCTCCAGCACTTGTGATGGTTCTCCAGTGACAGCTGTTCGCAACCCCTTCCACCCCCTGCCTGCCCCTAATGTGACCCAGCTCACAGGGTCTCCGGCTCACCCCACCCAAACCCACACGCCCCAACACATTCCCTGGTTCAGCCCCTCTGCCCTATTCAGCCAAACTGGGCCTTTGCAACCTACCTATGCATCGTTGTTTCTCCTCACCATTCAAGGAGAGATCTCCTTTTGTACTTAGCTTGGTTGACTGGTGGATGGATGGATGGATGGATGGATGGATGGATGGATGAATGGATGGATAGATGTATGGGTGGATGGATGGATGGATGGAAAGGTCAATGGATCGGTTTTGTAGAGGCAGATTACCATATAGGGGTACTGGAGTCCGCTGGTGTCAGATCCTTAGTCAATGTCAAATGTAAAACATTAATTCATCAATAACAAAAATGAATAAGCACCTAAATAAATAAATAAATATAAAAACTGGGTTAAAAAATACATGGCGTCTTTGCCTTTCTGCATATGGAATGCTGTGAGGATCTTAACAAGGAAAGCATTGTCCTGAGTAGCCCATTTGAAGTCGTGGAATATTTCCTTTTCCTTTTTCTTTTTTTTACTTTCTATTTTCTTGATTATTCACTGGAATAAATAGACAGGAATTGAGAGGGAAGGGAGGTAGAGAGAGTTTGAGACACAGAGAGAGACAACTGCAGCACTTCCGCACCACTTGTAAAGATTTCCCCTGGCAGGTGCGAACCCGGGTGTTGAAGCCCAGTCCTCCTGCATTGTAACATGAGTGCTTAACTGGGTGTGGCACACCTGGTACCCTTGATGGGACACTTTTTTTTTAGCAATGAAAAGAAATTCTCGTGGCAAGGTAATAAATAAATGAAGAAGTAAATAAAAGTGCATTTACATTATCTCAGTGGAAACACACAGGGACATATACGTCTCTGTTACATGTATTACTTCTTCATGTATGGATTGATTGCCTCAAGAGGTTATTGCCACAGCTGAGTGCCTACGCCACGAATAATCCACAGCTCCTGCACTCCATTTGTTCCCCTTTCGCTGCCCTTGTTGCTTGGTCACTGTGGTGGTTATTGTTGCGGTTGTTGTTGTTGTTGTTACTGACCTTGCATCTGACAGACACAAAAGGAGAGAGCAGAGGAAATACAGGGTGGGAGAGAAAGATAGAGCTCCTAAAGACCTGCTTCACCCCCTGTAAAGCGACTCCCCTGCAGGTGGCAGTCTGGGGGCCAGACCCCAAATCCTTCCACCTGTCCCCTCTATTCGTGATCGCCACAAGCCCTTAACCCTCTGACATACCGCCAAACCTCCCTGGATTTACTTTTGAAGGCAGTATCACCTGCCTCGTTTTGAATCCTCATTATCCTGAGGGTCAGTCCTGGAGACAGTGTCATGACACGACACATGGAGATCTCTGTTATCAGAGAGCACCTGGAACAGCAGCTGGGGCTCTAGTGCCCGGGCAGGAGCAACTCCCCATCCACCTTCCACGGAGTCCACCTGCCTGCATTTTGGTCCTTTTCCCTCCAAAAAAGATTTTTCCCTTTTTTAACTTTGAAACAGGCAGGAGACAGGTTACCCAGGCAGGGGAAAAAAAATAAAAAGCCTTTTTTTTTTTTTTTTTTTTTTTTTTTTTACCGAAGTGAATGACCATCTTCTGGGAAGTATAGGTTTTGAACCTGAAAATTCTGTCTGTGTGTCTCTTAGTCCACAGAAAGAGCCACTAGCCCAGCCAGATCTCACGCTCAGATGGGGTGTTTTTGCCAGTCAAAGGTCTGCACAGCACACTAGGGATTGGGCGGCCTGAGACCCAAATGTTACATTGTAGATGGACTGTTTGCAGTTCTTGCTCCCCAGGACATTGGACTGTCTCAACTCCCTCCCCTACAGCATGAAAAAAAGACTCTTTCCAACCTTGGAGCAACTGGAGTGGGGGCGAGGGGAGCTGTTTGCATGTCTGCACTGCTCATGCCCAGGTGTCTGTGGGGGTCCGTGGCAGAGGCTGTAAGGTGCTAGGGGGCAGAAGGAGACTGTTTGAGAGGCAGGCTGCAGGCAGGGGAACCAGGAGTGTGTGCAGGTCTGTGTGTGTGGGTGTGGTGGCAGGGGGTTAGGGCAGGTCCCCGTGCTGGATGGTGAGATGGCAGCTGGGCTGGCCCTGGGCCCTCAGGGCTGAAGGGCAGAAGCAGGGTGGCAGTAAAGTAGCGCAGGGAGGAACACAGTAGATGTTAGTTGGGAGCTGCGGGACAGAGGGTAAGGGGAAAGGGGGCATCCTTGAGGAGGGGTCAGGACTAGAGAGTGGGGGCAGCTGGAGGCATGGAAGGTCCCAGGAATCAGGGACTGAGAGGAACAGATTCCTACACCCCCCCACTGGATAGAAGCTGCAGAAGCCAGAGCAGCAGCCCTGGATTGCCTAGGCCAAGGGCCCTGAGTGAGTCCCGCTGAGGATGAGGAAGAGGAGGAGGGGGTGTAGGAGGAGGAGGAGGAGGAAGAGGAGGAGGAAGAGGAGAAAGAGGAGGAGGAAGAAGAGGAGGAGGAGGAGGCGGAGGAGGAGGAGGAGGGGCAGGAGGGCAGCTGTCAGTAGGCAACGGGATTAATAGAGGCCTCCATTACGGAGGCATGTGTCCAGGCAGGCACCCACCAACACTCAGGGGCAGCTCAGGGCACCCAGGGACTTGGTGTGGGTATCTCTGGGGCGGGGACTGTCAGTCAGTCAGCAAGACTGTGTGTCAGTGCACATGGTGGGACAGGGGCCTGGCGGACCTTGGTCCCCCGCCCTGGACTGTCAGATGCCAGCCCCATGCCCAGACACACACCAATCCGCCCATAGCCCCTTGGCCCGGCCGACCAGCACCTGCTTTGGCCTGGGGCTCTGTCTCTGGTGGCTGGCCACCACCCCTCAAGTCAAGTTCAGCATGGGGTCATGGCTGCTGGTCAACTGGATGGGCGGGGTCCCCGTGGCCTAGCAACCACAGGAGCCCTCTGTGATGTCCTAGCCCCTGGCAATCTGTGCTGGCCACACTGGCACTGGGCAGCCCAACTGCCCTGCCACTAGGTCAGGCAACAGCGCCCAGGCGCCTGGGCCCTGGCACAGAGGGACGGAAGGATGGCAAGTCAGTGCTGACCGACGAGGGACCTCAGGGCTGGCAGCCAAGAGAAGACAGGTGGAGGTGCGCCCGGGATCCAGGGAGCCCAGGCCAGAGCTGCCTGCATGCCTGCCGGCCTTCCTGGATGTCTGTATGCTGCCTTTGTCCAGGTAGGTTTCTCAGGTCCCCTCCAATCCTGTCCTCTCCTGTCCTCACCATCCTGTCCCCTCTCCTTTCCTCCGCACTTTGCTTCTCTCCTTTGTCTGTCCTCTCTTCCAGGTGTCCTGCTCACCAGCTCCAGCACTTGTGATGGTTCTCCAGTGACAGCTGTTCGCAACCCCTTCCACCCCCTGCCTGCCCCTAATGTGACCCAGCTCACAGGGTCTCCGGCTCACCCCACCCAAACCCACACGCCCCAACACATTCCCTGGTTCAGCCCCTCTGCCCTATTCAGCCAAACTGGGCCTTTGCAACCTACCTATGCATCGTTGTTTCTCCTCACCATTCAAGGAGAGATCTCCTTTTGTACTTAGCTTGGTTGACTGGTGGATGGATGGATGGATGGATGGATGGATGAATGGATGGATAGATGTATGGGTGGATGGATGGATGGATGGAAAGGTCAATGGATCGGTTTTGTAGAGGCAGATTACCATATAGGGGTACTGGAGTCCGCTGGTGTCAGATCCTTAGTCAATGTCAAATGTAAAACATTAATTCATCAATAACAAAAATGAATAAGCACCTAAATAAATAAATAAATAAATATAAAAACTGGGTTAAAAAATACATGGCGTCTTTGCCTTTCTGCATATGGAATGCTGTGAGGATCTTAACAAGGAAAGCATTGTCCTGAGTAGCCCATTTGAAGTCGTGGAATATTTCCTTTTCCTTTTTCTTTTTTTTACTTTCTATTTTCTTGATTATTCACTGGAATAAATAGACAGGAATTGAGAGGGAAGGGAGGTAGAGAGAGTTTGAGACACAGAGAGAGACAACTGCAGCACTTCCGCACCACTTGTAAAGATTTCCCCTGGCAGGTGCGAACCCGGGTGTTGAAGCCCAGTCCTCCTGCATTGTAACATGAGTGCTTAACTGGGTGTGGCACACCTGGTACCCTTGATGGGACACTTTTTTTTTAGCAATGAAAAGAAATTCTCGTGGCAAGGTAATAAATAAATGAAGAAGTAAATAAAAGTGCATTTACATTATCTCAGTGGAAACACACAGGGACATATACGTCTCTGTTACATGTATTACTTCTTCATGTATGGATTGATTGCCTCAAGAGGTTATTGCCACAGCTGAGTGCCTACGCCACGAATAATCCACAGCTCCTGCACTCCATTTGTTCCCCTTTCGCTGCCCTTGTTGCTTGGTCACTGTGGTGGTTATTGTTGCGGTTGTTGTTGTTGTTGTTACTGACCTTGCATCTGACAGACACAAAAGGAGAGAGCAGAGGAAATACAGGGTGGGAGAGAAAGATAGAGCTCCTAAAGACCTGCTTCACCCCCTGTAAAGCGACTCCCCTGCAGGTGGCAGTCTGGGGGCCAGACCCCAAATCCTTCCACCTGTCCCCTCTATTCGTGATCGCCACAAGCCCTTAACCCTCTGACATACCGCCAAACCTCCCTGGATTTACTTTTGAAGGCAGTATCACCTGCCTCGTTTTGAATCCTCATTATCCTGAGGGTCAGTCCTGGAGACAGTGTCATGACACGACACATGGAGATCTCTGTTATCAGAGAGCACCTGGAACAGCAGCTGGGGCTCTAGTGCCCGGGCAGGAGCAACTCCCCATCCACCTTCCACGGAGTCCACCTGCCTGCATTTTGGTCCTTTTCCCTCCAAAAAAGATTTTTCCCTTTTTTAACTTTGAAACAGGCAGGAGACAGGTTACCCAGGCAGGGGAAAAAAAATAAAAAGCCTTTTTTTTTTTTTTTTTACCGAAGTGAATGACCATCTTCTGGGAAGTATAGGTTTTGAACCTGAAAACTCTGTCTGTCTGTCTCTTAGTCCACAGAAAGAGCCACTAGCCCAGCCAGATCTCACGCTCAGATGGGGTGTTTTTGCCAGTCAAAGGTCTGCACAGCACACTAGGGATTGGGCGGCCTGAGACCCAAATGTTACATTGTAGATGGACTGTTTGCAGTTCTTGCTCCCCAGGACATTGGACTGTCTCAACTCCCTCCCCTACAGCATGAAAAAAAGACTCTTTCCAACCTGGGAGCAACTGGAGTGGGGGCGAGGGGAGCTGTTTGCATGTCTGCACTGCTCATGCCCAGGTGTCTGTGGGGGTCCGTGGCAGAGGCTGTAAGGTGCTAGGGGGCAGAAGGAGACTGTTTGAGAGGCAGGCTGCAGGCAGGGGAACCAGGAGTGTGTGCAGGTCTGTGTGTGTGGGTGTGGTGGCAGGGGGTTAGGGCAGGTCCCCGTGCTGGATGGTGAGATGGCAGCTGGGCTGGCCCTGGGCCCTCAGGGCTGAAGGGCAGAAGCAGGGTGGCAGTAAAGTAGCGCAGGGAGGAACACAGTAGATGTTAGTTGGGAGCTGCGGGACAGAGGGTAAGGGGAAAGGGGGCATCCTTGAGGAGGGGTCAGGACTAGAGAGTGGGGGCAGCTGGAGGCATGGAAGGTCCCAGGAATCAGGGACTGACAGGAACAGATTCCTACACCCCCCCACTGGATAGAAGCTGCAGAAGCCAGAGCAGCAGCCCTGGATTGCCTAGGCCAAGGGCCCTGAGTGAGTCCCGCTGAGGATGAGGAAGAGGAGGAGGGGGTGTAGGAGGAGGAGGAGGAGGAAGAGGAGGAGGAAGAGGAGAAAGAGGAGGAGGAAGAAGAGGAGGAGGAGGAGGCGGAGGAGGAGGAGGAGGGGCAGGAGGGCAGCTGTCAGTAGGCAACGGGATTAATAGAGGCCTCCATTACGGAGGCATGTGTCCAGGCAGGCACCCACCAACACTCAGGGGCAGCTCAGGGCACCCAGGGACTTGGTGTGGGTATCTCTGGGGCGGGGACTGTCAGTCAGTCAGCAAGACTGTGTGTCAGTGCACATGGTGGGACAGGGGCCTGGCGGACCTTGGTCCCCCGCCCTGGACTGTCAGATGCCAGCCCCATGCCCAGACACACACCAATCCGCCCATAGCCCCTTGGCCCGGCCGACCAGCACCTGCTTTGGCCTGGGGCTCTGTCTCTGGTGGCTGGCCACCACCCCTCAAGTCAAGTTCAGCATGGGGTCATGGCTGCTGGTCAACTGGATGGGCGGGGTCCCCGTGGCCTAGCAACCACAGGAGCCCTCTGTGATGTCCTAGCCCCTGGCAATCTGTGCTGGCCACACTGGCACTGGGCAGCCCAACTGCCCTGCCACTAGGTCAGGCAACAGCGCCCAGGCGCCTGGGCCCTGGCACAGAGGGACGGAAGGATGGCAAGACAGTGCTGACCGACGAGGGACCTCAGGGCTGGCAGCCAAGAGAAGACAGGTGGAGGTGCGCCCGGGATCCAGGGAGCCCAGGCCAGAGCTGCCTGCATGCCTGCCGGCCTTCCTGGATGTCTGTATGCTGCCTTTGTCCAGGTAGGTTTCTCAGGTCCCCTCCAATCCTGTCCTCTCCTGTCCTCACCATCCTGTCCCCTCTCCTTTCCTCCGCACTTTGCTTCTCTCCTTTGTCTGTCCTCTCTTCCAGGTGTCCTGCTCACCAGCTCCAGCACTTGTGATGGTTCTCCAGTGACAGCTGTTCGCAACCCCTTCCACCCCCTGCCTGCCCCTAATGTGACCCAGCTCACAGGGTCTCCGGCTCACCCCACCCAAACCCACACGCCCCAACACATTCCCTGGTTCAGCCCCTCTGCCCTATTCAGCCAAACTGGGCCTTTGCAACCTACCTATGCATCGTTGTTTCTCCTCACCATTCAAGGAGAGATCTCCTTTTGTACTTAGCTTGGTTGACTGGTGGATGGATGGATGGATGGATGGATGTATGGATGAATGGATGGATAGATGTATGGGTGGATGGATGGATGGATGGATGGAAAGGTCAATGGATCGGTTTTGTAGAGGCAGATTACCATATAGGGGTACTGGAGTCCGCTGGTGTCAGATCCTTAGTCAATGTCAAATGTAAAACATTAATTCATCAATAACAAAAATGAATAAGCACCTAAATAAATAAATAAATATAAAAACTGGGTTAAAAAATACATGGCGTCTTTGCCTTTCTGCATATGGAATGCTGTGAGGATCTTAACAAGGAAAGCATTGTCCTGAGTAGCCCATTTGAAGTCGTGGAATATTTCCTTTTCCTTTTTCTTTTTTTTACTTTCTATTTTCTTGATTATTCACTGGAATAAATAGACAGGAATTGAGAGGGAAGGGAGGTAGAGAGAGTTTGAGACACAGAGAGAGACAACTGCAGCACTTCCGCACCACTTGTAAAGATTTCCCCTGGCAGGTGCGAACCCGGGTGTTGAAGCCCAGTCCTCCTGCATTGTAACATGAGTGCTTAACTGGGTGTGGCACACCTGGTACCCTTGATGGGACACTTTTTTTTAGCAATGAAAAGAAATTCTCGTGGCAAGGTAATAAATAAATGAAGAAGTAAATAAAAGTGCATTTACATTATCTCAGTGGAAACACACAGGGACATATACGTCTCTGTTACATGTATTACTTCTTCATGTATGGATTGATTGCCTCAAGAGGTTATTGCCACAGCTGAGTGCCTACACCATGAATAATCCACAGCTCCTGCACTCCATTTGTTCCCCTTTCGCTGCCCTTGTTGCTTGGTCACTGTGGTGGTTATTGTTGCGGTTGTTGTTGTTGTTGTTACTGACCTTGCGTCTGACAGACACAAAAGGAGAGAGCAGAGGAAATACAGGGTGGGAGAGAAAGATAGAGCTCCTAAAGACCTGCTTCACCCCCTGTAAAGCGACTCCCCTGCAGGTGGCAGTCTGGGGGCCAGACCCCAAATCCTTCCACCTGTCCCCTCTATTCGTGATCGCCACAAGCCCTTAACCCTCTGACATACCGCCAAACCTCCCTGGATTTACTTTTGAAGGCAGTATCACCTGCCTCGTTTTGAATCCTCATTATCCTGAGGGTCAGTCCTGGAGACAGTGTCATGACACGACACATGGAGATCTCTGTTATCAGAGAGCACCTGGAACAGCAGCTGGGGCTCTAGTGCCCGGGCAGGAGCAACTCCCCATCCACCTTCCACGGAGTCCACCTGCCTGCATTTTGGTCCTTTTCCCTCCAAAAAAGATTTTTCCCTTTTTTACCTTTGAAACAGGCAGGAGACAGGTTACCCAGGCAGGGGAAAAAAAATAAAAAGCCTTTTTTTTTTTTTTTTTTTTTTTTTTTTTTTACCGAAGTGAATGACCATCTTCTGGGAAGTATAGGTTTTGAACCTGAAAACTCTGTCTGTCTGTCTCTTAGTCCACAGAAAGAGCCACTAGCCCAGCCAGATCTCACGCTCAGATGGGGTGTTTTTGCCAGTCAAAGGTCTGCACAGCACACTAGGGATTGGGCGGCCTGAGACCCAAATGTTACATTGTAGATGGACTGTTTGCAGTTCTTGCTCCCCAGGACATTGGACTGTCTCAACTCCCTCCCCTACAGCATGAAAAAAAGACTCTTTCCAACCTGGGAGCAACTGGAGTGGGGGCGAGGGGAGCTGTTTGCATGTCTGCACTGCTCATGCCCAGGTGTCTGTGGGGGTCCGTGGCAGAGGCTGTAAGGTGCTAGGGGGCAGAAGGAGACTGTTTGAGAGGCAGGCTGCAGGCAGGGGAACCAGGAGTGTGTGCAGGTCTGTGTGTGTGGGTGTGGTGGCAGGGGGTTAGGGCAGGTCCCCGTGCTGGATGGTGAGATGGCAGCTGGGCTGGCCCTGGGCCCTCAGGGCTGAAGGGCAGAAGCAGGGTGGCAGTAAAGTAGCGCAGGGAGGAACACAGTAGATGTTAGTTGGGAGCTGCGGGACAGAGGGTAAGGGGAAAGGGGGCATCCTTGAGGAGGGGTCAGGACTAGAGAGTGGGGGCAGCTGGAGGCATGGAAGGTCCCAGGAATCAGGGACTGACAGGAACAGATTCCTACACCCCCCCACTGGATAGAAGCTGCAGAAGCCAGAGCAGCAGCCCTGGATTGCCTAGGCCAAGGGCCCTGAGTGAGTCCCGCTGAGGATGAGGAAGAGGAGGAGGGGGTGTAGGAGGAGGAGGAGGAGGAAGAGGAGGAGGAAGAGGAGAAAGAGGAGGAGGAAGAAGAGGAGGAGGAGGAGGCGGAGGAGGAGGAGGAGGGGCAGGAGGGCAGCTGTCAGTAGGCAACGGGATTAATAGAGGCCTCCATTACGGAGGCATGTGTCCAGGCAGGCACCCACCAACACTCAGGGGCAGCTCAGGGCACCCAGGGACTTGGTGTGGGTATCTCTGGGGCGGGGACTGTCAGTCAGTCAGCAAGACTGTGTGTCAGTGCACATGGTGGGACAGGGGCCTGGCGGACCTTGGTCCCCCGCCCTGGACTGTCAGATGCCAGCCCCATGCCCAGACACACACCAATCCGCCCATAGCCCCTTGGCCCGGCCGACCAGCACCTGCTTTGGCCTGGGGCTCTGTCTCTGGTGGCTGGCCACCACCCCTCAAGTCAAGTTCAGCATGGGGTCATGGCTGCTGGTCAACTGGATGGGCGGGGTCCCCGTGGCCTAGCAACCACAGGAGCCCTCTGTGATGTCCTAGCCCCTGGCAATCTGTGCTGGCCACACTGGCACTGGGCAGCCCAACTGCCCTGCCACTAGGTCAGGCAACAGCGCCCAGGCGCCTGGGCCCTGGCACAGAGGGACGGAAGGATGGCAAGACAGTGCTGACCGACGAGGGACCTCAGGGCTGGCAGCCAAGAGAAGACAGGTGGAGGTGCGCCCGGGATCCAGGGAGCCCAGGCCAGAGCTGCCTGCATGCCTGCCGGCCTTCCTGGATGTCTGTATGCTGCCTTTGTCCAGGTAGGTTTCTCAGGTCCCCTCCAATCCTGTCCTCTCCTGTCCTCACCATCCTGTCCCCTCTCCTTTCCTCCGCACTTTGCTTCTCTCCTTTGTCTGTCCTCTCTTCCAGGTGTCCTGCTCACCAGCTCCAGCACTTGTGATGGTTCTCCAGTGACAGCTGTTCGCAACCCCTTCCACCCCCTGCCTGCCCCTAATGTGACCCAGCTCACAGGGTCTCCGGCTCACCCCACCCAAACCCACACGCCCCAACACATTCCCTGGTTCAGCCCCTCTGCCCTATTCAGCCAAACTGGGCCTTTGCAACCTACCTATGCATCGTTGTTTCTCCTCACCATTCAAGGAGAGATCTCCTTTTGTACTTAGCTTGGTTGACTGGTGGATGGATGGATGGATGGATGGATGTATGGATGAATGGATGGATAGATGTATGGGTGGATGGATGGATGGATGGATGGAAAGGTCAATGGATCGGTTTTGTAGAGGCAGATTACCATATAGGGGTACTGGAGTCCGCTGGTGTCAGATCCTTAGTCAATGTGAAATGTAAAACATTAATTCATCAATAACAAAAATGAATAAGCACCTAAATAAATAAATAAATATAAAAACTGGGTTAAAAAATACATGGCGTCTTTGCCTTTCTGCATATGGAATGCTGTGAGGATCTTAACAAGGAAAGCATTGTCCTGAGTAGCCCATTTGAAGTCGTGGAATATTTCCTTTTCCTTTTTCTTTTTTTTACTTTCTATTTTCTTGATTATTCACTGGAATAAATAGACAGGAATTGAGAGGGAAGGGAGGTAGAGAGAGTTTGAGACACAGAGAGAGACAACTGCAGCACTTCCGCACCACTTGTAAAGATTTCCCCTGGCAGGTGCGAACCCGGGTGTTGAAGCCCAGTCCTCCTGCATTGTAACATGAGTGCTTAACTGGGTGTGGCACACCTGGTACCCTTGATGGGACACTTTTTTTTAGCAATGAAAAGAAATTCTCGTGGCAAGGTAATAAATAAATGAAGAAGTAAATAAAAGTGCATTTACATTATCTCAGTGGAAACACACAGGGACATATACGTCTCTGTTACATGTATTACTTCTTCATGTATGGATTGATTGCCTCAAGAGGTTATTGCCACAGCTGAGTGCCTACGCCACGAATAATCCACAGCTCCTGCACTCCATTTGTTCCCCTTTCGCTGCCCTTGTTGCTTGGTCACTGTGGTGGTTATTGTTGCGGTTGTTGTTGTTGTTGTTACTGACCTTGCATCTGACAGACACAAAAGGAGAGAGCAGAGGAAATACAGGGTGGGAGAGAAAGATAGAGCTCCTAAAGACCTGCTTCACCCCCTGTAAAGCGACTCCCCTGCAGGTGGCAGTCTGGGGGCCAGACCCCAAATCCTTCCACCTGTCCCCTCTATTCGTGATCGCCACAAGCCCTTAACCCTCTGACATACCGCCAAACCTCCCTGGATTTACTTTTGAAGGCAGTATCACCTGCCTCGTTTTGAATCCTCATTATCCTGAGGGTCAGTCCTGGAGACAGTGTCATGACACGACACATGGAGATCTCTGTTATCAGAGAGCACCTGGAACAGCAGCTGGGGCTCTAGTGCCCGGGCAGGAGCAACTCCCCATCCACCTTCCACGGAGTCCACCTGCCTGCATTTTGGTCCTTTTCCCTCCAAAAAAGATTTTTCCCTTTTTTAACTTTGAAACAGGCAGGAGACAGGTTACCCAGGCAGGGGAAAAAAAATAAAAAGCCTTTTTTTTTTTTTTTTTTTTTTTTTTTTTTTACCGAAGTGAATGACCATCTTCTGGGAAGTATAGGTTTTGAACCTGAAAACTCTGTCTGTCTGTCTCTTAGTCCACAGAAAGAGCCACTAGCCCAGCCAGATCTCACGCTCAGATGGGGTGTTTTTGCCAGTCAAAGGTCTGCACAGCACACTAGGGATTGGGCGGCCTGAGACCCAAATGTTACATTGTAGATGGACTGTTTGCAGTTCTTGCTCCCCAGGACATTGGACTGTCTCAACTCCCTCCCCTACAGCATGAAAAAAAGACTCTTTCCAACCTGGGAGCAACTGGAGTGGGGGCGAGGGGAGCTGTTTGCATGTCTGCACTGCTCATGCCCAGGTGTCTGTGGGGGTCCGTGGCAGAGGCTGTAAGGTGCTAGGGGGCAGAAGGAGACTGTTTGAGAGGCAGGCTGCAGGCAGGGGAACCAGGAGTGTGTGCAGGTCTGTGTGTGTGGGTGTGGTGGCAGGGGGTTAGGGCAGGTCCCCGTGCTGGATGGTGAGATGGCAGCTGGGCTGGCCCTGGGCCCTCAGGGCTGAAGGGCAGAAGCAGGGTGGCAGTAAAGTAGCGCAGGGAGGAACACAGTAGATGTTAGTTGGGAGCTGCGGGACAGAGGGTAAGGGGAAAGGGGGCATCCTTGAGGAGGGGTCAGGACTAGAGAGTGGGGGCAGCTGGAGGCATGGAAGGTCCCAGGAATCAGGGACTGACAGGAACAGATTCCTACACCCCCCCCACTGGATAGAAGCTGCAGAAGCCAGAGCAGCAGCCCGGGATTGCCTAGGCCAAGGGCCCTGAGTGAGTCCCGCTGAGGATGAGGAAGAGGAGGAGGGGGTGTAGGAGGAGGAGGAGGAGGAAGAGGAGGAGGAAGAGGAGAAAGAGGAGGAGGAAGAAGAGGAGGAGGAGGAGGCGGAGGAGGAGGAGGAGGGGCAGGAGGGCAGCTGTCAGTAGGCAACGGGATTAATAGAGGCCTCCATTACGGAGGCATGTGTCCAGGCAGGCACCCACCAACACTCAGGGGCAGCTCAGGGCACCCAGGGACTTGGTGTGGGTATCTCTGGGGCGGGGACTGTCAGTCAGTCAGCAAGACTGTGTGTCAGTGCACATGGTGGGACAGGGGCCTGGCGGACCTTGGTCCCCCGCCCTGGACTGTCAGATGCCAGCCCCATGCCCAGACACACACCAATCCGCCCATAGCCCCTTGGCCCGGCCGACCAGCACCTGCTTTGGCCTGGGGCTCTGTCTCTGGTGGCTGGCCACCACCCCTCAAGTCAAGTTCAGCATGGGGTCATGGCTGCTGGTCAACTGGATGGGCAGGGTCCCCGTGGCCTAGCAACCACAGGAGCCCTCTGTGATGTCCTAGCCCCTGGCAATCTGTGCTGGCCACACTGGCACTGGGCAGCCCAACTGCCCTGCCACTAGGTCAGGCAACAGCGCCCAGGCGCCTGGGCCCTGGCACAGAGGGACGGAAGGATGGCAAGACAGTGCTGACCGACGAGGGACCTCAGGGCTGGCAGCCAAGAGAAGACAGGTGGAGGTGCGCCCGGGATCCAGGGAGCCCAGGCCAGAGCTGCCTGCATGCCTGCCGGCCTTCCTGGATGTCTGTATGCTGCCTTTGTCCAGGTAGGTTTCTCAGGTCCCCTCCAATCCTGTCCTCTCCTGTCCTCACCATCCTGTCCCCTCTCCTTTCCTCCGCACTTTGCTTCTCTCCTTTGTCTGTCCTCTCTTCCAGGTGTCCTGCTCACCAGCTCCAGCACTTGTGATGGTTCTCCAGTGACAGCTGTTCGCAACCCCTTCCACCCCCTGCCTGCCCCTAATGTGACCCAGCTCACAGGGTCTCCGACTCACCCCACCCAAACCCACACACCCCAACACATTCCCTGGTTCAGCCCCTCTGCCCTATTCAGCCAAACTGGGCCTTTGCAACCTACCTATGCATCGTTGTTTCTCCTCACCATTCAAGGAGAGATCTCCTTTTGTACTTAGCTTGGTTGACTGGTGGATGGATGGATGGATGGATGGATGGATGGATGGATGGATGTATGGATGAATGGATGGATAGATGTATGGGTGGATGGATGGATGGATGGATGGATGGATGGAAAGGTCAATGGATCGGTTTTGTAGAGGCAGATTACCATATAGGGGTACTGGAGTCCGCTGGTGTCAGATCCTTAGTCAATGTCAAATGTAAAACATTAATTCATCAATAACAAAAATGAATAAGCACCTAAATAAATAAATAAATATAAAAACTGGGTTAAAAAATACATGGCGTCTTTGCCTTTCTGCATATGGAATGCTGTGAGGATCTTAACAAGGAAAGCATTGTCCTGAGTAGCCCATTTGAAGTCGTGGAATATTTCCTTTTCCTTTTTCTTTTTTTTACTTTCTATTTTCTTGATTATTCACTGGAATAAATAGACAGGAATTGAGAGGGAAGGGAGGTAGAGAGAGTTTGAGACACAGAGAGAGACAACTGCAGCACTTCCGCACCACTTGTAAAGATTTCCCCTGGCAGGTGCGAACCCGGGTGTTGAAGCCCAGTCCTCCTGCATTGTAACATGAGTGCTTAACTGGGTGTGGCACACCTGGTACCCTTGATGGGACACTTTTTTTTTAGCAATGAAAAGAAATTCTCGTGGCAAGGTAATAAATAAATGAAGAAGTAAATAAAAGTGCATTTACATTATCTCAGTGGAAACACACAGGGACATATACGTCTCTGTTACATGTATTACTTCTTCATGTATGGATTGATTGCCTCAAGAGGTTATTGCCACAGCTGAGTGCCTACGCCACGAATAATCCACAGCTCCTGCACTCCATTTGTTCCCCTTTCGCTGCCCTTGTTGCTTGGTCACTGTGGTGGTTATTGTTGCGGTTGTTGTTGTTGTTGTTACTGACCTTGCATCTGACAGACACAAAAGGAGAGAGCAGAGGAAATACAGGGTGGGAGAGAAAGATAGAGCTCCTAAAGACCTGCTTCACCCCCTGTAAAGCGACTCCCCTGCAGGTGGCAGTCTGGGGGCCAGACCCCAAATCCTTCCACCTGTCCCCTCTATTCGTGATCGCCACAAGCCCTTAACCCTCTGACATACCGCCAAACCTCCCTGGATTTACTTTTGAAGGCAGTATCACCTGCCTCGTTTTGAATCCTCATTATCCTGAGGGTCAGTCCTGGAGACAGTGTCATGACACGACACATGGAGATCTCTGTTATCAGAGAGCACCTGGAACAGCAGCTGGGGCTCTAGTGCCCGGGCAGGAGCAACTCCCCATCCACCTTCCACGGAGTCCACCTGCCTGCATTTTGGTCCTTTTCCCTCCAAAAAAGATTTTTCCCTTTTTTAACTTTGAAACAGGCAGGAGACAGGTTACCCAGGCAGGGGAAAAAAAATAAAAAGCCTTTTTTTTTTTTTTTTTTTTTTTACCGAAGTGAATGACCATCTTCTGGGAAGTATAGGTTTTGAACCTGAAAACTCTGTCTGTCTGTCTCTTAGTCCACAGAAAGAGCCACTAGCCCAGCCAGATCTCACGCTCAGATGGGGTGTTTTTGCCAGTCAAAGGTCTGCACAGCACACTAGGGATTGGGCGGCCTGAGACCCAAATGTTACATTGTAGATGGACTGTTTGCAGTTCTTGCTCCCCAGGACATTGGACTGTCTCAACTCCCTCCCCTACAGCATGAAAAAAAGACTCTTTCCAACCTGGGAGCAACTGGAGTGGGGGCGAGGGGAGCTGTTTGCATGTCTGCACTGCTCATGCCCAGGTGTCTGTGGGGGTCCGTGGCAGAGGCTGTAAGGTGCTAGGGGGCAGAAGGAGACTGTTTGAGAGGCAGGCTGCAGGCAGGGGAACCAGGAGTGTGTGCAGGTCTGTGTGTGTGGGTGTGGTGGCAGGGTGTTAGGGCAGGTCCCCGTGCTGGATGGTGAGATGGCAGCTGGGCTGGCCCTGGGCCCTCAGGGCTGAAGGGCAGAAGCAGGGTGGCAGTAAAGTAGCGCAGGGAGGAACACAGTAGATGTTAGTTGGGAGCTGCGGGACAGAGGGTAAGGGGAAAGGGGGCATCCTTGAGGAGGGGTCAGGACTAGAGAGTGGGGGCAGCTGGAGGCATGGAAGGTCCCAGGAATCAGGGACTGACAGGAACAGATTCCTACACCCCCCCACTGGATAGAAGCTGCAGAAGCCAGAGCAGCAGCCCTGGATTGCCTAGGCCAAGGGCCCTGAGTGAGTCCCGCTGAGGATGAGGAAGAGGAGGAGGGGGTGTAGGAGGAGGAGGAGGAGGAAGAGGAGGAGGAAGAGGAGAAAGAGGAGGAGGAAGAAGAGGAGGAGGAGGAGGCGGAGGAGGAGGAGGAGGGGCAGGAGGGCAGCTGTCAGTAGGCAACGGGATTAATAGAGGCCTCCATTACGGAGGCATGTGTCCAGGCAGGCACCCACCAACACTCAGGGGCAGCTCAGGGCACCCAGGGACTTGGTGTGGGTATCTCTGGGGCGGGGACTGTCAGTCAGTCAGCAAGACTGTGTGTCAGTGCACATGGTGGGACAGGGGCCTGGCGGACCTTGGTCCCCCGCCCTGGACTGTCAGATGCCAGCCCCATGCCCAGACACACACCAATCCGCCCATAGCCCCTTGGCCCGGCCGACCAGCACCTGCTTTGGCCTGGGGCTCTGTCTCTGGTGGCTGGCCACCACCCCTCAAGTCAAGTTCAGCATGGGGTCATGGCTGCTGGTCAACTGGATGGGCGGGGTCCCCGTGGCCTAGCAACCACAGGAGCCCTCTGTGATGTCCTAGCCCCTGGCAATCTGTGCTGGCCACACTGGCACTGGGCAGCCCAACTGCCCTGCCACTAGGTCAGGCAACAGCGCCCAGGCGCCTGGGCCCTGGCACAGAGGGACGGAAGGATGGCAAGTCACTGCTGACCGACGAGGGACCTCAGGGCTGGCAGCCAAGAGAAGACAGGTGGAGGTGCGCCCGGGATCCAGGGAGCCCAGGCCAGAGCTGCCTGCATGCCTGCCGGCCTTCCTGGATGTCTGTATGCTGCCTTTGTCCAGGTAGGTTTCTCAGGTCCCCTCCAATCCTGTCCTCTCCTGTCCTCACCATCCTGTCCCCTCTCCTTTCCTCCGCACTTTGCTTCTCTCCTTTGTCTGTCCTCTCTTCCAGGTGTCCTGCTCACCAGCTCCAGCACTTGTGATGGTTCTCCAGTGACAGCTGTTCGCAACCCCTTCCACCCCCTGCCTGCCCCTAATGTGACCCAGCTCACAGGGTCTCCGGCTCACCCCACCCAAACCCACACGCCCCAACACATTCCCTGGTTCAGCCCCTCTGCCCTATTCAGCCAAACTGGGCCTTTGCAACCTACCTATGCATCGTTGTTTCTCCTCACCATTCAAGGAGAGATCTCCTTTTGTACTTAGCTTGGTTGACTGGTGGATGGATGGATGGATGGATGGATGGATGGATGGATGGATGAATGGATGGATAGATGTATGGGTGGATGGATGGATGGATGGAAAGGTCAATGGATCGGTTTTGTAGAGGCAGATTACCATATAGGGGTACTGGAGTCCGCTGGTGTCAGATCCTTAGTCAATGTCAAATGTAAAACATTAATTCATCAATAACAAAAATGAATAAGCACCTAAATAAATAAATAAATATAAAAACTGGGTTAAAAAATACATGGCGTCTTTGCCTTTCTGCATATGGAATGCTGTGAGGATCTTAACAAGGAAAGCATTGTCCTGAGTAGCCCATTTGAAGTCGTGGAATATTTCCTTTTCCTTTTTCTTTTTTTTACTTTCTATTTTCTTGAATATTCACTGGAATAAATAGACAGGAATTGAGAGGGAAGGGAGGTAGAGAGAGTTTGAGACACAGAGAGAGACAACTGCAGCACTTCCACACCACTTGTAAAGATTTCCCCTGGCAGGTGCGAACCCGGGTGTTGAAGCCCAGTCCTCCTGCATTGTAACATGAGTGCTTAACTGGGTGTGGCACACCTGGTACCCTTGATGGGACACTTTTTTTTAGCAATGAAAAGAAATTCTCGTGGCAAGGTAATAAATAAATGAAGAAGTAAATAAAAGTGCATTTACATTATCTCAGTGGAAACACACAGGAACATATACGTCTCTGTTACATGTATTACTTCTTCATGTATGGATTGATTGCCTCAAGAGGTTATTGCCACAGCTGAGTGCCTACGCCACGAATAATCCACAGCTCCTGCACTCCATTTGTTCCCCTTTCGCTGCCCTTGTTGCTTGGTCACTGTGGTGGTTATTGTTGCGGTTGTTGTTGTTGTTTTTACTGACCTTGCATCTGACAGACACAAAAGGAGAGAGCAGAGGAAATACAGGGTGGGAGAGAAAGATAGAGCTCCTAAAGACCTGCTTCACCCCCTGTAAAGCGACTCCCCTGCAGGTGGCAGTCTGGGGGCCAGACCCCAAATCCTTCCACCTGTCCCCTCTATTCGTGATCGTCACAAGCCCTTAACCCTCTGACATACCGCCAAACCTCCCTGGATTTACTTTTGAAGGCAGTATCACCTGCCTCGTTTTGAATCCTCATTATCCTGAGGGTCAGTCCTGGAGACAGTGTCATGACACGACACATGGAGATCTCTGTTATCAGAGAGCACCTGGAACAGCAGCTGGGGCTCTAGTGCCCGGGCAGGAGCAACTCCCCATCCACCTTCCACGGAGTCCACCTGCCTGCATTTTGGTCCTTTTCCCTCCAAAAAAGATTTTTCCCTTTTTTAACTTTGAAACAGGCAGGAGACAGGTTACCCAGGCAGGGGAAAAAAAATAAAAAGCCTTTTTTTTTTTTTTTTTTTTTACCGAAGTGAATGACCATCTTCTGGGAAGTATAGGTTTTGAACCTGAAAACTCTGTCTGTCTGTCTCTTAGTCCACAGAAAGAGCCACTAGCCCAGCCAGATCTCACGCTCAGATGGGGTGTTTTTGCCAGTCAAAGGTCTGCACAGCACACTAGGGATTGGGCGGCCTGAGACCCAAATGTTACATTGTAGATGGACTGTTTGCAGTTCTTGCTCCCCAGGACATTGGACTGTCTCAACTCCCTCCCCTACAGCATGAAAAAAAGACTCTTTCCAACCTGGGAGCAACTGGAGTGGGGGCGAGGGGAGCTGTTTGCATGTCTGCACTGCTCATGCCCAGGTGTCTGTGGGGGTCCGTGGCAGAGGCTGTAAGGTGCTAGGGGGCAGAAGGAGACTGTTTGAGAGGCAGGCTGCAGGCAGGGGAACCAGGAGTGTGTGCAGGTCTGTGTGTGTGGGTGTGGTGGCAGGGGGTTAGGGCAGGTCCCCGTGCTGGATGGTGAGATGGCAGCTGGGCTGGCCCTGGGCCCTCAGGGCTGAAGGGCAGAAGCAGGGTGGCAGTAAAGTAGCGCAGGGAGGAACACAGTAGATGTTAGTTGGGAGCTGGGGGACAGAGGGTAAGGGGAAAGGGGGCATCCTTGAGGAGGGGTCAGGACTAGAGAGTGGGGGCAGCTGGAGGCATGGAAGGTCCCAGGAATCAGGGACTGACAGGAACAGATTCCTACACCCCCCCACTGGATAGAAGCTGCAGAAGCCAGAGCAGCAGCCCTGGATTGCCTAGGCCAAGGGCCCTGAGTGAGTCCCGCTGAGGATGAGGAAGAGGAGGAGGGGGTGTAGGAGGAGGAGGAGGAGGAAGAGGAGGAGGAAGAGGAGAAAGAGGAGGAGGAAGAAGAGGAGGAGGAGGAGGCGGAGGAGGAGGAGGAGGGGCAGGAGGGCAGCTGTCAGTAGGCAACGGGATTAATAGAGGCCTCCATTACGGAGGCATGTGTCCAGGCAGGCACCCACCAACACTCAGGGGCAGCTCAGGGCACCCAGGGACTTGGTGTGGGTATCTCTGGGGCGGGGACTGTCAGTCAGTCAGCAAGACTGTGTGTCAGTGCACATGGTGGGACAGGGGCCTGGCGGACCTTGGTCCCCCGCCCTGGACTGTCAGATGCCAGCCCCATGCCCAGACACACACCAATCCGCCCATAGCCCCTTGGCCCGGCCGACCAGCACCTGCTTTGGCCTGGGGCTCTGTCTCTGGTGGCTGGCCACCACCCCTCAAGTCAAGTTCAGCATGGGGTCATGGCTGCTGGTCAACTGGATGGGCGGGGTCCCCGTGGCCTAGCAACCACAGGAGCCCTCTGTGATGTCCTAGCCCCTGGCAATCTGTGCTGGCCACACTGGCACTGGGCAGCCCAACTGCCCTGCCACTAGGTCAGGCAACAGCGCCCAGGCGCCTGGGCCCTGGCACAGAGGGACGGAAGGATGGCAAGACAGTGCTGACCGACGAGGGACCTCAGGGCTGGCAGCCAAGAGAAGACAGGTGGAGGTGCGCCCGGGATCCAGGGAGCCCAGGCCAGAGCTGCCTGCATGCCTGCCGGCCTTCCTGGATGTCTGTATGCTGCCTTTGTCCAGGTAGGTTTCTCAGGTCCCCTCCAATCCTGTCCTCTCCTGTCCTCACCATCCTGTCCCCTCTCCTTTCCTCCGCACTTTGCTTCTCTCCTTTGTCTGTCCTCTCTTCCAGGTGTCCTGCTCACCAGCTCCAGCACTTGTGATGGTTCTCCAGTGACAGCTGTTCGCAACCCCTTCCACCCCCTGCCTGCCCCTAATGTGACCCAGCTCACAGGGTCTCCGGCTCACCCCACCCAAACCCACACGCCCCAACACATTCCCTGGTTCAGCCCCTCTGCCCTATTCAGCCAAACTGGGCCTTTGCAACCTACCTATGCATCGTTGTTTCTCCTCACCATTCAAGGAGAGATCTCCTTTTGTACTTAGCTTGGTTGACTGGTGGATGGATGGATGGATGGATGGATGGATGGATGGATGAATGGATGGATAGATGTATGGGTGGATGGATGGATGGATGGAAAGGTCAATGGATCGGTTTTGTAGAGGCAGATTACCATATAGGGGTACTGGAGTCCGCTGGTGTCAGATCCTTAGTCAATGTCAAATGTAAAACATTAATTCATCAATAACAAAAATGAATAAGCACCTAAATAAATAAATAAATATAAAAACTGGGTTAAAAAATACATGGCGTCTTTGCCTTTCTGCATATGGAATGCTGTGAGGATCTTAACAAGGAAAGCATTGTCCTGAGTAGCCCATTTGAAGTCGTGGAATATTTCCTTTTCCTTTTTCTTTTTTTTACTTTCTATTTTCTTGAATATTCACTGGAATAAATAGACAGGAATTGAGAGGGAAGGGAGGTAGAGAGAGTTTGAGACACAGAGAGAGACAACTGCAGCACTTCCACACCACTTGTAAAGATTTCCCCTGGCAGGTGCGAACCCGGGTGTTGAAGCCCAGTCCTCCTGCATTGTAACATGAGTGCTTAACTGGGTGTGGCACACCTGGTACCCTTGATGGGACACTTTTTTTTAGCAATGAAAAGAAATTCTCGTGGCAAGGTAATAAATAAATGAAGAAGTAAATAAAAGTGCATTTACATTATCTCAGTGGAAACACACAGGAACATATACGTCTCTGTTACATGTATTACTTCTTCATGTATGGATTGATTGCCTCAAGAGGTTATTGCCACAGCTGAGTGCCTACGCCACGAATAATCCACAGCTCCTGCACTCCATTTGTTCCCCTTTCGCTGCCCTTGTTGCTTGGTCACTGTGGTGGTTATTGTTGCGGTTGTTGTTGTTGTTTTTACTGACCTTGCATCTGACAGACACAAAAGGAGAGAGCAGAGGAAATACAGGGTGGGAGAGAAAGATAGAGCTCCTAAAGACCTGCTTCACCCCCTGTAAAGCGACTCCCCTGCAGGTGGCAGTCTGGGGGCCAGACCCCAAATCCTTCCACCTGTCCCCTCTATTCGTGATCGTCACAAGCCCTTAACCCTCTGACATACCGCCAAACCTCCCTGGATTTACTTTTGAAGGCAGTATCACCTGCCTCGTTTTGAATCCTCATTATCCTGAGGGTCAGTCCTGGAGACAGTGTCATGACACGACACATGGAGATCTCTGTTATCAGAGAGCACCTGGAACAGCAGCTGGGGCTCTAGTGCCCGGGCAGGAGCAACTCCCCATCCACCTTCCACGGAGTCCACCTGCCTGCATTTTGGTCCTTTTCCCTCCAAAAAAGATTTTTCCCTTTTTTAACTTTGAAACAGGCAGGAGACAGGTTACCCAGGCAGGGGAAAAAAAATAAAAAGCCTTTTTTTTTTTTTTTTTTTTTTACCGAAGTGAATGACCATCTTCTGGGAAGTATAGGTTTTGAACCTGAAAACTCTGTCTGTCTGTCTCTTAGTCCACAGAAAGAGCCACTAGCCCAGCCAGATCTCACGCTCAGATGGGGTGTTTTTGCCAGTCAAAGGTCTGCACAGCACACTAGGGATTGGGCGGCCTGAGACCCAAATGTTACATTGTAGATGGACTGTTTGCAGTTCTTGCTCCCCAGGACATTGGACTGTCTCAACTCCCTCCCCTACAGCATGAAAAAAAGACTCTTTCCAACCTGGGAGCAACTGGAGTGGGGGCGAGGGGAGCTGTTTGCATGTCTGCACTGCTCATGCCCAGGTGTCTGTGGGGGTCCGTGGCAGAGGCTGTAAGGTGCTAGGGGGCAGAAGGAGACTGTTTGAGAGGCAGGCTGCAGGCAGGGGAACCAGGAGTGTGTGCAGGTCTGTGTGTGTGGGTGTGGTGGCAGGGGGTTAGGGCAGGTCCCCGTGCTGGATGGTGAGATGGCAGCTGGGCTGGCCCTGGGCCCTCAGGGCTGAAGGGCAGAAGCAGGGTGGCAGTAAAGTAGCGCAGGGAGGAACACAGTAGATGTTAGTTGGGAGCTGGGGGACAGAGGGTAAGGGGAAAGGGGGCATCCTTGAGGAGGGGTCAGGACTAGAGAGTGGGGGCAGCTGGAGGCATGGAAGGTCCCAGGAATCAGGGACTGACAGGAACAGATTCCTACACCCCCCCACTGGATAGAAGCTGCAGAAGCCAGAGCAGCAGCCCTGGATTGCCTAGGCCAAGGGCCCTGAGTGAGTCCCGCTGAGGATGAGGAAGAGGAGGAGGGGGTGTAGGAGGAGGAGGAGGAGGAAGAGGAGGAGGAAGAGGAGAAAGAGGAGGAGGAAGAAGAGGAGGAGGAGGAGGCGGAGGAGGAGGAGGAGGGGCAGGAGGGCAGCTGTCAGTAGGCAACGGGATTAATAGAGGCCTCCATTACGGAGGCATGTGTCCAGGCAGGCACCCACCAACACTCAGGGGCAGCTCAGGGCACCCAGGGACTTGGTGTGGGTATCTCTGGGGCGGGGACTGTCAGTCAGTCAGCAAGACTGTGTGTCAGTGCACATGGTGGGACAGGGGCCTGGCGGACCTTGGTCCCCCGCCCTGGACTGTCAGATGCCAGCCCCATGCCCAGACACACACCAATCCGCCCATAGCCCCTTGGCCCGGCCGACCAGCACCTGCTTTGGCCTGGGGCTCTGTCTCTGGTGGCTGGCCACCACCCCTCAAGTCAAGTTCAGCATGGGGTCATGGCTGCTGGTCAACTGGATGGGCGGGGTCCCCGTGGCCTAGCAACCACAGGAGCCCTCTGTGATGTCCTAGCCCCTGGCAATCTGTGCTGGCCACACTGGCACTGGGCAGCCCAACTGCCCTGCCACTAGGTCAGGCAACAGCGCCCAGGCGCCTGGGCCCTGGCACAGAGGGACGGAAGGATGGCAAGACAGTGCTGACCGACGAGGGACCTCAGGGCTGGCAGCCAAGAGAAGACAGGTGGAGGTGCGCCCGGGATCCAGGGAGCCCAGGCCAGAGCTGCCTGCATGCCTGCCGGCCTTCCTGGATGTCTGTATGCTGCCTTTGTCCAGGTAGGTTTCTCAGGTCCCCTCCAATCCTGTCCTCTCCTGTCCTCACCATCCTGTCCCCTCTCCTTTCCTCCGCACTTTGCTTCTCTCCTTTGTCTGTCCTCTCTTCCAGGTGTCCTGCTCACCAGCTCCAGCACTTGTGATGGTTCTCCAGTGACAGCTGTTCGCAACCCCTTCCACCCCCTGCCTGCCCCTAATGTGACCCAGCTCACAGGGTCTCCGGCTCACCCCACCCAAACCCACACGCCCCAACACATTCCCTGGTTCAGCCCCTCTGCCCTATTCAGCCAAACTGGGCCTTTGCAACCTACCTATGCATCGTTGTTTCTCCTCACCATTCAAGGAGAGATCTCCTTTTGTACTTAGCTTGGTTGACTGGTGGATGGATGGATGGATGGATGGATGGATGGATGTATGGATGGATAGATGTATGGGTGGATGGATGGATGGATGGAAAGGTCAATGGATCGGTTTTGTAGAGGCAGATTACCATATAGGGGTACTGGAGTCCGCTGGTGTCAGATCCTTAGTCAATGTCAAATGTAAAACATTAATTCATCAATAACAAAAATGAATAAGCACCTAAATAAATAAATAAATATAAAAACTGGGTTAAAAAATACATGGCGTCTTTGCCTTTCTGCATATGGAATGCTGTGAGGATCTTAACAAGGAAAGCATTGTCCTGAGTAGCCCATTTGAAGTCGTGGAATATTTCCTTTTCCTTTTTCTTTTTTTTACTTTCTATTTTCTTGATTATTCACTGGAATAAATAGACAGGAATTGAGAGGGAAGGGAGGTAGAGAGAGTTTGAGACACAGAGAGAGACAACTGCAGCACTTCCGCACCACTTGTAAAGATTTCCCCTGGCAGGTGCGAACCCGGGTGTTGAAGCCCAGTCCTCCTGCATTGTAACATGAGTGCTTAACTGGGTGTGGCACACCTGGTACCCTTGATGGGACACTTTTTTTTTAGCAATGAAAAGAAATTCTCGTGGCAAGGTAATAAATAAATGAAGAAGTAAATAAAAGTGCATTTACATTATCTCAGTGGAAACACACAGGGACATATACGTCTCTGTTACATGTATTACTTCTTCATGTATGGATTGATTGCCTCAAGAGGTTATTGCCACAGCTGAGTGCCTACGCCACGAATAATCCACAGCTCCTGCACTCCATTTGTTCCCCTTTCGCTGCCCTTGTTGCTTGGTCACTGTGGTGGTTATTGTTGCGGTTGTTGTTGTTGTTGTTACTGACCTTGCATCTGACAGACACAAAAGGAGAGAGCAGAGGAAATACAGGGTGGGAGAGAAAGATAGAGCTCCTAAAGACCTGCTTCACCCCCTGTAAAGCGACTCCCCTGCAGGTGGCAGTCTGGGGGCCAGACCCCAAATCCTTCCACCTGTCCCCTCTATTCGTGATCGCCACAAGCCCTTAACCCTCTGACATACCGCCAAACCTCCCTGGATTTACTTTTGAAGGCAGTATCACCTGCCTCGTTTTGAATCCTCATTATCCTGAGGGTCAGTCCTGGAGACAGTGTCATGACACGACACATGGAGATCTCTGTTATCAGAGAGCACCTGGAACAGCAGCTGGGGCTCTAGTGCCCGGGCAGGAGCAACTCCCCATCCACCTTCCACGGAGTCCACCTGCCTGCATTTTGGTCCTTTTCCCTCCAAAAAAGATTTTTCCCTTTTTTAAATTTGAAACAGGCAGGAGACAGGTTACCCAGGCAGGGGAAAAAAAATAAAAAGCCTTTTTTTTTTTTTTTTTTTTTTTTTTTTTTTACCGAAGTGAATGACCATCTTCTGGGAAGTATAGGTTTTGAACCTGAAAACTCTGTCTGTCTGTCTCTTAGTCCACAGAAAGAGCCACTAGCCCAGCCAGATCTCACGCTCAGATGGGGTGTTTTTGCCAGTCAAAGGTCTGCACAGCACACTAGGGATTGGGCGGCCTGAGACCCAAATGTTACATTGTAGATGGACTGTTTGCAGTTCTTGCTCCCCAGGACATTGGACTGTCTCAACTCCCTCCCCTACAGCATGAAAAAAAGACTCTTTCCAACCTGGGAGCAACTGGAGTGGGGGCGAGGGGAGCTGTTTGCATGTCTGCACTGCTCATGCCCAGGTGTCTGTGGGGGTCCGTGGCAGAGGCTGTAAGGTGCTAGGGGGCAGAAGGAGACTGTTTGAGAGGCAGGCTGCAGGCAGGGGAACCAGGAGTGTGTGCAGGTCTGTGTGTGTGGGTGTGGTGGCAGGGGGTTAGGGCAGGTCCCCGTGCTGGATGGTGAGATGGCAGCTGGGCTGGCCCTGGGCCCTCAGGGCTGAAGGGCAGAAGCAGGGTGGCAGTAAAGTAGCGCAGGGAGGAACACAGTAGATGTTAGTTGGGAGCTGCGGGACAGAGGGTAAGGGGAAAGGGGGCATCCTTGAGGAGGGGTCAGGACTAGAGAGTGGGGGCAGCTGGAGGCATGGAAGGTCCCAGGAATCAGGGACTGACAGGAACAGATTCCTACACCCCCCCCACTGGATAGAAGCTGCAGAAGCCAGAGCAGCAGCCCGGGATTGCCTAGGCCAAGGGCCCTGAGTGAGTCCCGCTGAGGATGAGGAAGAGGAGGAGGGGGTGTAGGAGGAGGAGGAGGAGGAAGAGGAGGAGGAAGAGGAGAAAGAGGAGGAGGAAGAAGAGGAGGAGGAGGAGGCGGAGGAGGAGGAGGAGGGGCAGGAGGGCAGCTGTCAGTAGGCAACGGGATTAATAGAGGCCTCCATTACGGAGGCATGTGTCCAGGCAGGCACCCACCAACACTCAGGGGCAGCTCAGGGCACCCAGGGACTTGGTGTGGGTATCTCTGGGGCGGGGACTGTCAGTCAGTCAGCAAGACTGTGTGTCAGTGCACATGGTGGGACAGGGGCCTGGCGGACCTTGGTCCCCCGCCCTGGACTGTCAGATGCCAGCCCCATGCCCAGACACACACCAATCCGCCCATAGCCCCTTGGCCCGGCCGACCAGCACCTGCTTTGGCCTGGGGCTCTGTCTCTGGTGGCTGGCCACCACCCCTCAAGTCAAGTTCAGCATGGGGTCATGGCTGCTGGTCAACTGGATGGGCGGGGTCCCCGTGGCCTAGCAACCACAGGAGCCCTCTGTGATGTCCTAGCCCCTGGCAATCTGTGCTGGCCACACTGGCACTGGGCAGCCCAACTGCCCTGCCACTAGGTCAGGCAACAGCGCCCAGGCGCCTGGGCCCTGGCACAGAGGGACGGAAGGATGGCAAGACAGTGCTGACCGACGAGGGACCTCAGGGCTGGCAGCCAAGAGAAGACAGGTGGAGGTGCGCCCGGGATCCAGGGAGCCCAGGCCAGAGCTGCCTGCATGCCTGCCGGCCTTCCTGGATGTCTGTATGCTGCCTTTGTCCAGGTAGGTTTCTCAGGTCCCCTCCAATCCTGTCCTCTCCTGTCCTCACCATCCTGTCCCCTCTCCTTTCCTCCGCACTTTGCTTCTCTCCTTTGTCTGTCCTCTCTTCCAGGTGTCCTGCTCACCAGCTCCAGCACTTGTGATGGTTCTCCAGTGACAGCTGTTCGCAACCCCTTCCACCCCCTGCCTGCCCCTAATGTGACCCAGCTCACAGGGTCTCCGGCTCACCCCACCCAAACCCACACGCCCCAACACATTCCCTGGTTCAGCCCCTCTGCCCTATTCAGCCAAACTGGGCCTTTGCAACCTACCTATGCATCGTTGTTTCTCCTCACCATTCAAGGAGAGATCTCCTTTTGTACTTAGCTTGGTTGACTGGTGGATGGATGGATGGATGGATGGATGGATGTATGGATGGATAGATGTATGGGTGGATGGATGGATGGATGGAAAGGTCAATGGATCGGTTTTGTAGAGGCAGATTACCATATAGGGGTACTGGAGTCCGCTGGTGTCAGATCCTTAGTCAATGTCAAATGTAAAACATTAATTCATCAATAACAAAAATGAATAAGCACCTAAATAAATAAATAAATATAAAAACTGGGTTAAAAAATACATGGCGTCTTTGCCTTTCTGCATATGGAATGCTGTGAGGATCTTAACAAGGAAAGCATTGTCCTGAGTAGCCCATTTGAAGTCGTGGAATATTTCCTTTTCCTTTTTCTTTTTTTTACTTTCTATTTTCTTGATTATTCACTGGAATAAATAGACAGGAATTGAGAGGGAAGGGAGGTAGAGAGAGTTTGAGACACAGAGAGAGACAACTGCAGCACTTCCGCACCACTTGTAAAGATTTCCCCTGGCAGGTGCGAACCCGGGTGTTGAAGCCCAGTCCTCCTGCATTGTAACATGAGTGCTTAACTGGGTGTGGCACACCTGGTACCCTTGATGGGACACTTTTTTTTTAGCAATGAAAAGAAATTCTCGTGGCAAGGTAATAAATAAATGAAGAAGTAAATAAAAGTGCATTTACATTATCTCAGTGGAAACACACAGGGACATATACGTCTCTGTTACATGTATTACTTCTTCATGTATGGATTGATTGCCTCAAGAGGTTATTGCCACAGCTGAGTGCCTACGCCACGAATAATCCACAGCTCCTGCACTCCATTTGTTCCCCTTTCGCTGCCCTTGTTGCTTGGTCACTGTGGTGGTTATTGTTGCGGTTGTTGTTGTTGTTGTTACTGACCTTGCATCTGACAGACACAAAAGGAGAGAGCAGAGGAAATACAGGGTGGGAGAGAAAGATAGAGCTCCTAAAGACCTGCTTCACCCCCTGTAAAGCGACTCCCCTGCAGGTGGCAGTCTGGGGGCCAGACCCCAAATCCTTCCACCTGTCCCCTCTATTCGTGATCGCCACAAGCCCTTAACCCTCTGACATACCGCCAAACCTCCCTGGATTTACTTTTGAAGGCAGTATCACCTGCCTCGTTTTGAATCCTCATTATCCTGAGGGTCAGTCCTGGAGACAGTGTCATGACACGACACATGGAGATCTCTGTTATCAGAGAGCACCTGGAACAGCAGCTGGGGCTCTAGTGCCCGGGCAGGAGCAACTCCCCATCCACCTTCCACGGAGTCCACCTGCCTGCATTTTGGTCCTTTTCCCTCCAAAAAAGATTTTTCCCTTTTTTAACTTTGAAACAGGCAGGAGACAGGTTACCCAGGCAGGGGAAAAAAAATAAAAAGCCTTTTTTTTTTTTTTACCGAAGTGAATGACCATCTTCTGGGAAGTATAGGTTTTGAACCTGAAAACTCTGTCTGTCTGTCTCTTAGTCCACAGAAAGAGCCACTAGCCCAGCCAGATCTCACGCTCAGATGGGGTGTTTTTGCCAGTCAAAGGTCTGCACAGCACACTAGGGATTGGGCGGCCTGAGACCCAAATGTTACATTGTAGATGGACTGTTTGCAGTTCTTGCTCCCCAGGACATTGGACTGTCTCAACTCCCTCCCCTACAGCATGAAAAAAAGACTCTTTCCAACCTGGGAGCAACTGGAGTGGGGGCGAGGGGAGCTGTTTGCATGTCTGCACTGCTCATGCCCAGGTGTCTGTGGGGGTCCGTGGCAGAGGCTGTAAGGTGCTAGGGGGCAGAAGGAGACTGTTTGAGAGGCAGGCTGCAGGCAGGGGAACCAGGAGTGTGTGCAGGTCTGTGTGTGTGGGTGTGGTGGCAGGGGGTTAGGGCAGGTCCCCGTGCTGGATGGTGAGATGGCAGCTGGGCTGGCCCTGGGCCCTCAGGGCTGAAGGGCAGAAGCAGGGTGGCAGTAAAGTAGCGCAGGGAGGAACACAGTAGATGTTAGTTGGGAGCTGCGGGACAGAGGGTAAGGGGAAAGGGGGCATCCTTGAGGAGGGGTCAGGACTAGAGAGTGGGGGCAGCTGGAGGCATGGAAGGTCCCAGGAATCAGGGACTGACAGGAACAGATTCCTACACCCCCCCCACTGGATAGAAGCTGCAGAAGCCAGAGCAGCAGCCCGGGATTGCCTAGGCCAAGGGCCCTGAGTGAGTCCCGCTGAGGATGAGGAAGAGGAGGAGGGGGTGTAGGAGGAGGAGGAGGAGGAAGAGGAGGAGGAAGAGGAGAAAGAGGAGGAGGAAGAAGAGGAGGAGGAGGAGGCGGAGGAGGAGGAGGAGGGGCAGGAGGGCAGCTGTCAGTAGGCAACGGGATTAATAGAGGCCTCCATTACGGAGGCATGTGTCCAGGCAGGCACCCACCAACACTCAGGGGCAGCTCAGGGCACCCAGGGACTTGGTGTGGGTATCTCTGGGGCGGGGACTGTCAGTCAGTCAGCAAGACTGTGTGTCAGTGCACATGGTGGGACAGGGGCCTGGCGGACCTTGGTCCCCCGCCCTGGACTGTCAGATGCCAGCCCCATGCCCAGACACACACCAATCCGCCCATAGCCCCTTGGCCCGGCCGACCAGCACCTGCTTTGGCCTGGGGCTCTGTCTCTGGTGGCTGGCCACCACCCCTCAAGTCAAGTTCAGCATGGGGTCATGGCTGCTGGTCAACTGGATGGGCGGGGTCCCCGTGGCCTAGCAACCACAGGAGCCCTCTGTGATGTCCTAGCCCCTGGCAATCTGTGCTGGCCACACTGGCACTGGGCAGCCCAACTGCCCTGCCACTAGGTCAGGCAACAGCGCCCAGGCGCCTGGGCCCTGGCACAGAGGGACGGAAGGATGGCAAGACAGTGCTGACCGACGAGGGACCTCAGGGCTGGCAGCCAAGAGAAGACAGGTGGAGGTGCGCCCGGGATCCAGGGAGCCCAGGCCAGAGCTGCCTGCATGCCTGCCGGCCTTCCTGGATGTCTGTATGCTGCCTTTGTCCAGGTAGGTTTCTCAGGTCCCCTCCAATCCTGTCCTCTCCTGTCCTCACCATCCTGTCCCCTCTCCTTTCCTCCGCACTTTGCTTCTCTCCTTTGTCTGTCCTCTCTTCCAGGTGTCCTGCTCACCAGCTCCAGCACTTGTGATGGTTCTCCAGTGACAGCTGTTCGCAACCCCTTCCACCCCCTGCCTGCCCCTAATGTGACCCAGCTCACAGGGTCTCCGGCTCACCCCACCCAAACCCACACGCCCCAACACATTCCCTGGTTCAGCCCCTCTGCCCTATTCAGCCAAACTGGGCCTTTGCAACCTACCTATGCATCGTTGTTTCTCCTCACCATTCAAGGAGAGATCTCCTTTTGTACTTAGCTTGGTTGACTGGTGGATGGATGGATGGATGGATGGATGGATGTATGGATGGATAGATGTATGGGTGGATGGATGGATGGATGGAAAGGTCAATGGATCGGTTTTGTAGAGGCAGATTACCATATAGGGGTACTGGAGTCCGCTGGTGTCAGATCCTTAGTCAATGTCAAATGTAAAACATTAATTCATCAATAACAAAAATGAATAAGCACCTAAATAAATAAATAAATATAAAAACTGGGTTAAAAAATACATGGCGTCTTTGCCTTTCTGCATATGGAATGCTGTGAGGATCTTAACAAGGAAAGCATTGTCCTGAGTAGCCCATTTGAAGTCGTGGAATATTTCCTTTTCCTTTTTCTTTTTTTTACTTTCTATTTTCTTGATTATTCACTGGAATAAATAGACAGGAATTGAGAGGGAAGGGAGGTAGAGAGAGTTTGAGACACAGAGAGAGACAACTGCAGCACTTCCGCACCACTTGTAAAGATTTCCCCTGGCAGGTGCGAACCCGGGTGTTGAAGCCCAGTCCTCCTGCATTGTAACATGAGTGCTTAACTGGGTGTGGCACACCTGGTACCCTTGATGGGACACTTTTTTTTTAGCAATGAAAAGAAATTCTCGTGGCAAGGTAATAAATAAATGAAGAAGTAAATAAAAGTGCATTTACATTATCTCAGTGGAAACACACAGGGACATATACGTCTCTGTTACATGTATTACTTCTTCATGTATGGATTGATTGCCTCAAGAGGTTATTGCCACAGCTGAGTGCCTACGCCACGAATAATCCACAGCTCCTGCACTCCATTTGTTCCCCTTTCGCTGCCCTTGTTGCTTGGTCACTGTGGTGGTTATTGTTGCGGTTGTTGTTGTTGTTGTTACTGACCTTGCATCTGACAGACACAAAAGGAGAGAGCAGAGGAAATACAGGGTGGGAGAGAAAGATAGAGCTCCTAAAGACCTGCTTCACCCCCTGTAAAGCGACTCCCCTGCAGGTGGCAGTCTGGGGGCCAGACCCCAAATCCTTCCACCTGTCCCCTCTATTCGTGATCGCCACAAGCCCTTAACCCTCTGACATACCGCCAAACCTCCCTGGATTTACTTTTGAAGGCAGTATCACCTGCCTCGTTTTGAATCCTCATTATCCTGAGGGTCAGTCCTGGAGACAGTGTCATGACACGACACATGGAGATCTCTGTTATCAGAGAGCACCTGGAACAGCAGCTGGGGCTCTAGTGCCCGGGCAGGAGCAACTCCCCATCCACCTTCCACGGAGTCCACCTGCCTGCATTTTGGTCCTTTTCCCTCCAAAAAAGATTTTTCCCTTTTTTAACTTTGAAACAGGCAGGAGACAGGTTACCCAGGCAGGGGAAAAAAAATAAAAAGCCTTTTTTTTTTTTTTTTTTTTTTTTTTTTTTTTTACCGAAGTGAATGACCATCTTCTGGGAAGTATAGGTTTTGAACCTGAAAACTCTGTCTGTCTGTCTCTTAGTCCACAGAAAGAGCCACTAGCCCAGCCAGATCTCACGCTCAGATGGGGTGTTTTTGCCAGTCAAAGGTCTGCACAGCACACTAGGGATTGGGCGGCCTGAGACCCAAATGTTACATTGTAGATGGACTGTTTGCAGTTCTTGCTCCCCAGGACATTGGACTGTCTCAACTCCCTCCCCTACAGCATGAAAAAAAGACTCTTTCCAACCTGGGAGCAACTGGAGTGGGGGCGAGGGGAGCTGTTTGCATGTCTGCACTGCTCATGCCCAGGTGTCTGTGGGGGTCCGTGGCAGAGGCTGTAAGGTGCTAGGGGGCAGAAGGAGACTGTTTGAGAGGCAGGCTGCAGGCAGGGGAACCAGGAGTGTGTGCAGGTCTGTGTGTGTGGGTGTGGTGGCAGGGGGTTAGGGCAGGTCCCCGTGCTGGATGGTGAGATGGCAGCTGGGCTGGCCCTGGGCCCTCAGGGCTGAAGGGCAGAAGCAGGGTGGCAGTAAAGTAGCGCAGGGAGGAACACAGTAGATGTTAGTTGGGAGCTGCGGGACAGAGGGTAAGGAGAAAGGGGGCATCCTTGAGGAGGGGTCAGGACTAGAGAGTGGGGGCAGCTGGAGGCATGGAAGGTCCCAGGAATCAGGGACTGAGAGGAACAGATTCCTACACCCCCCCACTGGATAGAAGCTGCAGAAGCCAGAGCAGCAGCCCTGGATTGCCTAGGCCAAGGGCCCTGAGTGAGTCCCGCTGAGGATGAGGAAGAGGAGGAGGGGGTGTAGGAGGAGGAGGAGGAGGAAGAGGAGGAGGAAGAGGAGAAAGAGGAGGAGGAAGAAGAGGAGGAGGAGGAGGCGGAGGAGGAGGAGGAGGGGCAGGAGGGCAGCTGTCAGTAGGCAACGGGATTAATAGAGGCCTCCATTACGGAGGCATGTGTCCAGGCAGGCACCCACCAACACTCAGGGGCAGCTCAGGGCACCCAGGGACTTGGTGTGGGTATCTCTGGGGCGGGGACTGTCAGTCAGTCAGCAAGACTGTGTGTCAGTGCACATGGTGGGACAGGGGCCTGGCGGACCTTGGTCCCCCGCCCTGGACTGTCAGATGCCAGCCCCATGCCCAGACACACACCAATCCGCCCATAGCCCCTTGGCCCGGCCGACCAGCACCTGCTTTGGCCTGGGGCTCTGTCTCTGGTGGCTGGCCACCACCCCTCAAGTCAAGTTCAGCATGGGGTCATGGCTGCTGGTCAACTGGATGGGCGGGGTCCCCGTGGCCTAGCAACCACAGGAGCCCTCTGTGATGTCCTAGCCCCTGGCACTCTGTGCTGGCCACACTGGCACTGGGCAGCCCAACTGCCCTGCCACTAGGTCAGGCAACAGCGCCCAGGCGCCTGGGCCCTGGCACAGAGGGACGGAAGGATGGCAAGTCAGTGCTGACCGACGAGGGACCTCAGGGCTGGCAGCCAAGAGAAGACAGGTGGAGGTGCGCCCGGGATCCAGGGAGCCCAGGCCAGAGCTGCCTGCATGCCTGCCGGCCTTCCTGGATGTCTGTATGCTGCCTTTGTCCAGGTAGGTTTCTCAGGTCCCCTCCAATCCTGTCCTCTCCTGTCCTCACCATCCTGTCCCCTCTCCTTTCCTCCGCACTTTGCTTCTCTCCTTTGTCTGTCCTCTCTTCCAGGTGTCCTGCTCACCAGCTCCAGCACTTGTGATGGTTCTCCAGTGACAGCTGTTCGCAACCCCTTCCACCCCCTGCCTGCCCCTAATGTGACCCAGCTCACAGGGTCTCCGGCTCACCCCACCCAAACCCACACGCCCCAACACATTCCCTGGTTCAGCCCCTCTGCCCTATTCAGCCAAACTGGGCCTTTGCAACCTACCTATGCATCGTTGTTTCTCCTCACCATTCAAGGAGAGATCTCCTTTTGTACTTAGCTTGGTTGACTGGTGGATGGATGGATGGATGGATGGATGGATGGATGGATGAATGGATGGATAGATGTATGGGTGGATGGATGGATGGATGGAAAGGTCAATGGATCGGTTTTGTAGAGGCAGATTACCATATAGGGGTACTGGAGTCCGCTGGTGTCAGATCCTTAGTCAATGTCAAATGTAAAACATTAATTCATCAATAACAAAAATGAATAAGCACCTAAATAAATAAATAAATAAATATAAAAACTGGGTTAAAAAATACATGGCGTCTTTGCCTTTCTGCATATGGAATGCTGTGAGGATCTTAACAAGGAAAGCATTGTCCTGAGTAGCCCATTTGAAGTCGTGGAATATTTCCTTTTCCTTTTTCTTTTTTTTACTTTCTATTTTCTTGATTATTCACTGGAATAAATAGACAGGAATTGAGAGGGAAGGGAGGTAGAGAGAGTTTGAGACACAGAGAGAGACAACTGCAGCACTTCCGCACCACTTGTAAAGATTTCCCCTGGCAGGTGCGAACCCGGGTGTTGAAGCCCAGTCCTCCTGCATTGTAACATGAGTGCTTAACTGGGTGTGGCACACCTGGTACCCTTGATGGGACACTTTTTTTTTAGCAATGAAAAGAAATTCTCGTGGCAAGGTAATAAATAAATGAAGAAGTAAATAAAAGTGCATTTACATTATCTCAGTGGAAACACACAGGGACATATACGTCTCTGTTACATGTATTACTTCTTCATGTATGGATTGATTGCCTCAAGAGGTTATTGCCACAGCTGAGTGCCTACGCCACGAATAATCCACAGCTCCTGCACTCCATTTGTTCCCCTTTCGCTGCCCTTGTTGCTTGGTCACTGTGGTGGTTATTGTTGCGGTTGTTGTTGTTGTTGTTACTGACCTTGCATCTGACAGACACAAAAGGAGAGAGCAGAGGAAATACAGGGTGGGAGAGAAAGATAGAGCTCCTAAAGACCTGCTTCACCCCCTGTAAAGCGACTCCCCTGCAGGTGGCAGTCTGGGGGCCAGACCCCAAATCCTTCCACCTGTCCCCTCTATTCGTGATCGCCACAAGCCCTTAACCCTCTGACATACCGCCAAACCTCCCTGGATTTACTTTTGAAGGCAGTATCACCTGCCTCGTTTTGAATCCTCATTATCCTGAGGGTCAGTCCTGGAGACAGTGTCATGACACGACACATGGAGATCTCTGTTATCAGAGAGCACCTGGAACAGCAGCTGGGGCTCTAGTGCCCGGGCAGGAGCAACTCCCCATCCACCTTCCACGGAGTCCACCTGCCTGCATTTTGGTCCTTTTCCCTCCAAAAAAGATTTTTCCCTTTTTTAACTTTGAAACAGGCAGGAGACAGGTTACCCAGGCAGGGGAAAAAAAATAAAAAGCCTTTTTTTTTTTTTTTTTTTTTTTTTTTTTTTTTACCGAAGTGAATGACCATCTTCTGGGAAGTATAGGTTTTGAACCTGAAAATTCTGTCTGTGTGTCTCTTAGTCCACAGAAAGAGCCACTAGCCCAGCCAGATCTCACGCTCAGATGGGGTGTTTTTGCCAGTCAAAGGTCTGCACAGCACACTAGGGATTGGGCGGCCTGAGACCCAAATGTTACATTGTAGATGGACTGTTTGCAGTTCTTGCTCCCCAGGACATTGGACTGTCTCAACTCCCTCCCCTACAGCATGAAAAAAAGACTCTTTCCAACCTGGGAGCAACTGGAGTGGGGGCGAGGGGAGCTGTTTGCATGTCTGCACTGCTCATGCCCAGGTGTCTGTGGGGGTCCGTGGCAGAGGCTGTAAGGTGCTAGGGGGCAGAAGGAGACTGTTTGAGAGGCAGGCTGCAGGCAGGGGAACCAGGAGTGTGTGCAGGTCTGTGTGTGTGGGTGTGGTGGCAGGGGGTTAGGGCAGGTCCCCGTGCTGGATGGTGAGATGGCAGCTGGGCTGGCCCTGGGCCCTCAGGGCTGAAGGGCAGAAGCAGGGTGGCAGTAAAGTAGCGCAGGGAGGAACACAGTAGATGTTAGTTGGGAGCTGCGGGACAGAGGGTAAGGGGAAAGGGGGCATCCTTGAGGAGGGGTCAGGACTAGAGAGTGGGGGCAGCTGGAGGCATGGAAGGTCCCAGGAATCAGGGACTGAGAGGAACAGATTCCTACACCCCCCCACTGGATAGAAGCTGCAGAAGCCAGAGCAGCAGCCCTGGATTGCCTAGGCCAAGGGCCCTGAGTGAGTCCCGCTGAGGATGAGGAAGAGGAGGAGGGGGTGTAGGAGGAGGAGGAGGAGGAAGAGGAGGAGGGAGAGGAGAAAGAGGAGGAGGAAGAAGAGGAGGAGGAGGAGGCGGAGGAGGAGGAGGAGGGGCAGGAGGGCAGCTGTCAGTAGGCAACGGGATTAATAGAGGCCTCCATTACGGAGGCATGTGTCCAGGCAGGCACCCACCAACACTCAGGGGCAGCTCAGGGCACCCAGGGACTTGGTGTGGGTATCTCTGGGGCGGGGACTGTCAGTCAGTCAGCAAGACTGTGTGTCAGTGCACATGGTGGGACAGGGGCCTGGCGGACCTTGGTCCCCCGCCCTGGACTGTCAGATGCCAGCCCCATGCCCAGACACACACCAATCCGCCCATAGCCCCTTGGCCCGGCCGACCAGCACCTGCTTTGGCCTGGGGCTCTGTCTCTGGTGGCTGGCCACCACCCCTCAAGTCAAGTTCAGCATGGGGTCATGGCTGCTGGTCAACTGGATGGGCGGGGTCCCCGTGGCCTAGCAACCACAGGAGCCCTCTGTGATGTCCTAGCCCCTGGCACTCTGTGCTGGCCACACTGGCACTGGGCAGCCCAACTGCCCTGCCACTAGGTCAGGCAACAGCGCCCAGGCGCCTGGGCCCTGGCACAGAGGGACGGAAGGATGGCAAGTCAGTGCTGACCGACGAGGGACCTCAGGGCTGGCAGCCAAGAGAAGACAGGTGGAGGTGCGCCCGGGATCCAGGGAGCCCAGGCCAGAGCTGCCTGCATGCCTGCCGGCCTTCCTGGATGTCTGTATGCTGCCTTTGTCCAGGTAGGTTTCTCAGGTCCCCTCCAATCCTGTCCTCTCCTGTCCTCACCATCCTGTCCCCTCTCCTTTCCTCCGCACTTTGCTTCTCTCCTTTGTCTGTCCTCTCTTCCAGGTGTCCTGCTCACCAGCTCCAGCACTTGTGATGGTTCTCCAGTGACAGCTGTTCGCAACCCTTTCCACCCCCTGCCTGCCCCTAATGTGACCCAGCTCACAGGGTCTCCGGCTCACCCCACCCAAACCCACACGCCCCAACACATTCCCTGGTTCAGCCCCTCTGCCCTATTCAGCCAAACTGGGCCTTTGCAACCTACCTATGCATCGTTGTTTCTCCTCACCATTCAAGGAGAGATCTCCTTTTGTACTTAGCTTGGTTGACTGGTGGATGGATGGATGGATGGATGGATGGATGGATGGATGGATGAATGGATGGATAGATGTATGGGTGGATGGATGGATGGATGGAAAGGTCAATGGATCGGTTTTGTAGAGGCAGATTACCATATAGGGGTACTGGAGTCCGCTGGTGTCAGATCCTTAGTCAATGTCAAATGTAAAACATTAATTCATCAATAACAAAAATGAATAAGCACCTAAATAAATAAATAAATAAATATAAAAACTGGGTTAAAAAATACATGGCGTCTTTGCCTTTCTGCATATGGAATGCTGTGAGGATCTTAACAAGGAAAGCATTGTCCTGAGTAGCCCATTTGAAGTCGTGGAATATTTCCTTTTCCTTTTTCTTTTTTTTACTTTCTATTTTCTTGATTATTCACTGGAATAAATAGACAGGAATTGAGAGGGAAGGGAGGTAGAGAGAGTTTGAGACACAGAGAGAGACAACTGCAGCACTTCCGCACCACTTGTAAAGATTTCCCCTGGCAGGTGCGAACCCGGGTGTTGAAGCCCAGTCCTCCTGCATTGTAACATGAGTGCTTAACTGGGTGTGGCACACCTGGTACCCTTGATGGGACACTTTTTTTTTAGCAATGAAAAGAAATTCTCGTGGCAAGGTAATAAATAAATGAAGAAGTAAATAAAAGTGCATTTACATTATCTCAGTGGAAACACACAGGGACATATACGTCTCTGTTACATGTATTACTTCTTCATGTATGGATTGATTGCCTCAAGAGGTTATTGCCACAGCTGAGTGCCTACGCCACGAATAATCCACAGCTCCTGCACTCCATTTGTTCCCCTTTCGCTGCCCTTGTTGCTTGGTCACTGTGGTGGTTATTGTTGCGGTTGTTGTTGTTGTTGTTACTGACCTTGCATCTGACAGACACAAAAGGAGAGAGCAGAGGAAATACAGGGTGGGAGAGAAAGATAGAGCTCCTAAAGACCTGCTTCACCCCCTGTAAAGCGACTCCCCTGCAGGTGGCAGTCTGGGGGCCAGACCCCAAATCCTTCCACCTGTCCCCTCTATTCGTGATCGCCACAAGCCCTTAACCCTCTGACATACCGCCAAACCTCCCTGGATTTACTTTTGAAGGCAGTATCACCTGCCTCGTTTTGAATCCTCATTATCCTGAGGGTCAGTCCTGGAGACAGTGTCATGACACGACACATGGAGATCTCTGTTATCAGAGAGCACCTGGAACAGCAGCTGGGGCTCTAGTGCCCGGGCAGGAGCAACTCCCCATCCACCTTCCACGGAGTCCACCTGCCTGCATTTTGGTCCTTTTCCCTCCAAAAAAGATTTTTCCCTTTTTTAACTTTGAAACAGGCAGGAGACAGGTTACCCAGGCAGGGGAAAAAAAATAAAAAGCCTTTTTTTTTTTTTTTTTTTTTTTTTTTTTACCGAAGTGAATGACCATCTTCTGGGAAGTATAGGTTTTGAACCTGAAAATTCTGTCTGTGTGTCTCTTAGTCCACAGAAAGAGCCACTAGCCCAGCCAGATCTCACGCTCAGATGGGGTGTTTTTGCCAGTCAAAGGTCTGCACAGCACACTAGGGATTGGGCGGCCTGAGACCCAAATGTTACATTGTAGATGGACTGTTTGCAGTTCTTGCTCCCCAGGACATTGGACTGTCTCAACTCCCTCCCCTACAGCATGAAAAAAAGACTCTTTCCAACCTGGGAGCAACTGGAGTGGGGGCGAGGGGAGCTGTTTGCATGTCTGCACTGCTCATGCCCAGGTGTCTGTGGGGGTCCGTGGCAGAGGCTGTAAGGTGCTAGGGGGCAGAAGGAGACTGTTTGAGAGGCAGGCTGCAGGCAGGGGAACCAGGAGTGTGTGCAGGTCTGTGTGTGTGGGTGTGGTGGCAGGGGGTTAGGGCAGGTCCCCGTGCTGGATGGTGAGATGGCAGCTGGGCTGGCCCTGGGCCCTCAGGGCTGAAGGGCAGAAGCAGGGTGGCAGTAAAGTAGCGCAGGGAGGAACACAGTAGATGTTAGTTGGGAGCTGCGGGACAGAGGGTAAGGGGAAAGGGGGCATCCTTGAGGAGGGGTCAGGACTAGAGAGTGGGGGCAGCTGGAGGCATGGAAGGTCCCAGGAATCAGGGACTGAGAGGAACAGATTCCTACACCCCCCCACTGGATAGAAGCTGCAGAAGCCAGAGCAGCAGCCCTGGATTGCCTAGGCCAAGGGCCCTGAGTGAGTCCCGCTGAGGATGAGGAAGAGGAGGAGGGGGTGTAGGAGGAGGAGGAGGAGGAAGAGGAGGAGGAAGAGGAGAAAGAGGAGGAGGAAGAAGAGGAGGAGGAGGAGGCGGAGGAGGAGGAGGAGGGGCAGGAGGGCAGCTGTCAGTAGGCAACGGGATTAATAGAGGCCTCCATTACGGAGGCATGTGTCCAGGCAGGCACCCACCAACACTCAGGGGCAGCTCAGGGCACCCAGGGACTTGGTGTGGGTATCTCTGGGGCGGGGACTGTCAGTCAGTCAGCAAGACTGTGTGTCAGTGCACATGGTGGGACAGGGGCCTGGCGGACCTTGGTCCCCCGCCCTGGACTGTCAGATGCCAGCCCCATGCCCAGACACACACCAATCCGCCCATAGCCCCTTGGCCCGGCCGACCAGCACCTGCTTTGGCCTGGGGCTCTGTCTCTGGTGGCTGGCCACCACCCCTCAAGTCAAGTTCAGCATGGGGTCATGGCTGCTGGTCAACTGGATGGGCGGGGTCCCCGTGGCCTAGCAACCACAGGAGCCCTCTGTGATGTCCTAGCCCCTGGCAATCTGTGCTGGCCACACTGGCACTGGGCAGCCCAACTGCCCTGCCACTAGGTCAGGCAACAGCGCCCAGGCGCCTGGGCCCTGGCACAGAGGGACGGAAGGATGGCAAGTCAGTGCTGACCGACGAGGGACCTCAGGGCTGGCAGCCAAGAGAAGACAGGTGGAGGTGCGCCCGGGATCCAGGGAGCCCAGGCCAGAGCTGCCTGCATGCCTGCCGGCCTTCCTGGATGTCTGTATGCTGCCTTTGTCCAGGTAGGTTTCTCAGGTCCCCTCCAATCCTGTCCTCTCCTGTCCTCACCATCCTGTCCCCTCTCCTTTCCTCCGCACTTTGCTTCTCTCCTTTGTCTGTCCTCTCTTCCAGGTGTCCTGCTCACCAGCTCCAGCACTTGTGATGGTTCTCCAGTGACAGCTGTTCGCAACCCCTTCCACCCCCTGCCTGCCCCTAATGTGACCCAGCTCACAGGGTCTCCGGCTCACCCCACCCAAACCCACACGCCCCAACACATTCCCTGGTTCAGCCCCTCTGCCCTATTCAGCCAAACTGGGCCTTTGCAACCTACCTATGCATCGTTGTTTCTCCTCACCATTCAAGGAGAGATCTCCTTTTGTACTTAGCTTGGTTGACTGGTGGATGGATGGATGGATGGATGGATGGATGGATGAATGGATGGATAGATGTATGGGTGGATGGATGGATGGATGGAAAGGTCAATGGATCGGTTTTGTAGAGGCAGATTACCATATAGGGGTACTGGAGTCCGCTGGTGTCAGATCCTTAGTCAATGTCAAATGTAAAACATTAATTCATCAATAACAAAAATGAATAAGCACCTAAATAAATAAATAAATAAATATAAAAACTGGGTTAAAAAATACATGGCGTCTTTGCCTTTCTGCATATGGAATGCTGTGAGGATCTTAACAAGGAAAGCATTGTCCTGAGTAGCCCATTTGAAGTCGTGGAATATTTCCTTTTCCTTTTTCTTTTTTTTACTTTCTATTTTCTTGATTATTCACTGGAATAAATAGACAGGAATTGAGAGGGAAGGGAGGTAGAGAGAGTTTGAGACACAGAGAGAGACAACTGCAGCACTTCCGCACCACTTGTAAAGATTTCCCCTGGCAGGTGCGAACCCGGGTGTTGAAGCCCAGTCCTCCTGCATTGTAACATGAGTGCTTAACTGGGTGTGGCACACCTGGTACCCTTGATGGGACACTTTTTTTTTAGCAATGAAAAGAAATTCTCGTGGCAAGGTAATAAATAAATGAAGAAGTAAATAAAAGTGCATTTACATTATCTCAGTGGAAACACACAGGGACATATACGTCTCTGTTACATGTATTACTTCTTCATGTATGGATTGATTGCCTCAAGAGGTTATTGCCACAGCTGAGTGCCTACGCCACGAATAATCCACAGCTCCTGCACTCCATTTGTTCCCCTTTCGCTGCCCTTGTTGCTTGGTCACTGTGGTGGTTATTGTTGCGGTTGTTGTTGTTGTTGTTACTGACCTTGCATCTGACAGACACAAAAGGAGAGAGCAGAGGAAATACAGGGTGGGAGAGAAAGATAGAGCTCCTAAAGACCTGCTTCACCCCCTGTAAAGCGACTCCCCTGCAGGTGGCAGTCTGGGGGCCAGACCCCAAATCCTTCCACCTGTCCCCTCTATTCGTGATCGCCACAAGCCCTTAACCCTCTGACATACCGCCAAACCTCCCTGGATTTACTTTTGAAGGCAGTATCACCTGCCTCGTTTTGAATCCTCATTATCCTGAGGGTCAGTCCTGGAGACAGTGTCATGACACGACACATGGAGATCTCTGTTATCAGAGAGCACCTGGAACAGCAGCTGGGGCTCTAGTGCCCGGGCAGGAGCAACTCCCCATCCACCTTCCACGGAGTCCACCTGCCTGCATTTTGGTCCTTTTCCCTCCAAAAAAGATTTTTCCCTTTTTTAACTTTGAAACAGGCAGGAGACAGGTTACCCAGGCAGGGGAAAAAAAATAAAAAGCCTTTTTTTTTTTTTTTTTTTTTTTTTTTTTTTACCGAAGTGAATGACCATCTTCTGGGAAGTATAGGTTTTGAACCTGAAAATTCTGTCTGTGTGTCTCTTAGTCCACAGAAAGAGCCACTAGCCCAGCCAGATCTCACGCTCAGATGGGGTGTTTTTGCCAGTCAAAGGTCTGCACAGCACACTAGGGATTGGGCGGCCTGAGACCCAAATGTTACATTGTAGATGGACTGTTTGCAGTTCTTGCTCCCCAGGACATTGGACTGTCTCAACTCCCTCCCCTACAGCATGAAAAAAAGACTCTTTCCAACCTGGGAGCAACTGGAGTGGGGGCGAGGGGAGCTGTTTGCATGTCTGCACTGCTCATGCCCAGGTGTCTGTGGGGGTCCGTGGCAGAGGCTGTAAGGTGCTAGGGGGCAGAAGGAGACTGTTTGAGAGGCAGGCTGCAGGCAGGGGAACCAGGAGTGTGTGCAGGTCTGTGTGTGTGGGTGTGGTGGCAGGGGGTTAGGGCAGGTCCCCGTGCTGGATGGTGAGATGGCAGCTGGGCTGGCCCTGGGCCCTCAGGGCTGAAGGGCAGAAGCAGGGTGGCAGTAAAGTAGCGCAGGGAGGAACACAGTAGATGTTAGTTGGGAGCTGCGGGACAGAGGGTAAGGGGAAAGGGGGCATCCTTGAGGAGGGGTCAGGACTAGAGAGTGGGGGCAGCTGGAGGCATGGAAGGTCCCAGGAATCAGGGACTGACAGGAACAGATTCCTACACCCCCCCACTGGATAGAAGCTGCAGAAGCCAGAGCAGCAGCCCTGGATTGCCTAGGCCAAGGGCCCTGAGTGAGTCCCGCTGAGGATGAGGAAGAGGAGGAGGGGGTGTAGGAGGAGGAGGAGGAGGAAGAGGAGGAGGAAGAGGAGAAAGAGGAGGAGGAAGAAGAGGAGGAGGAGGAGGCGGAGGAGGAGGAGGAGGGGCAGGAGGGCAGCTGTCAGTAGGCAACGGGATTAATAGAGGCCTCCATTACGGAGGCATGTGTCCAGGCAGGCACCCACCAACACTCAGGGGCAGCTCAGGGCACCCAGGGACTTGGTGTGGGTATCTCTGGGGCGGGGACTGTCAGTCAGTCAGCAAGACTGTGTGTCAGTGCACATGGTGGGACAGGGGCCTGGCGGACCTTGGTCCCCCGCCCTGGACTGTCAGATGCCAGCCCCATGCCCAGACACACACCAATCCGCCCATAGCCCCTTGGCCCGGCCGACCAGCACCTGCTTTGGCCTGGGGCTCTGTCTCTGGTGGCTGGCCACCACCCCTCAAGTCAAGTTCAGCATGGGGTCATGGCTGCTGGTCAACTGGATGGGCGGGGTCCCCGTGGCCTAGCAACCACAGGAGCCCTCTGTGATGTCCTAGCCCCTGGCAATCTGTGCTGGCCACACTGGCACTGGGCAGCCCAACTGCCCTGCCACTAGGTCAGGCAACAGCGCCCAGGCGCCTGGGCCCTGGCACAGAGGGACGGAAGGATGGCAAGTCAGTGCTGACCGACGAGGGACCTCAGGGCTGGCAGCCAAGAGAAGACAGGTGGAGGTGCGCCCGGGATCCAGGGAGCCCAGGCCAGAGCTGCCTGCATGCCTGCCGGCCTTCCTGGATGTCTGTATGCTGCCTTTGTCCAGGTAGGTTTCTCAGGTCCCCTCCAATCCTGTCCTCTCCTGTCCTCACCATCCTGTCCCCTCTCCTTTCCTCCGCACTTTGCTTCTCTCCTTTGTCTGTCCTCTCTTCCAGGTGTCCTGCTCACCAGCTCCAGCACTTGTGATGGTTCTCCAGTGACAGCTGTTCGCAACCCCTTCCACCCCCTGCCTGCCCCTAATGTGACCCAGCTCACAGGGTCTCCGGCTCACCCCACCCAAACCCACACGCCCCAACACATTCCCTGGTTCAGCCCCTCTGCCCTATTCAGCCAAACTGGGCCTTTGCAACCTACCTATGCATCGTTGTTTCTCCTCACCATTCAAGGAGAGATCTCCTTTTGTACTTAGCTTGGTTGACTGGTGGATGGATGGATGGATGGATGGATGGATGGATGAATGGATGGATAGATGTATGGGTGGATGGATGGATGGATGGAAAGGTCAATGGATCGGTTTTGTAGAGGCAGATTACCATATAGGGGTACTGGAGTCCGCTGGTGTCAGATCCTTAGTCAATGTCAAATGTAAAACATTAATTCATCAATAACAAAAATGAATAAGCACCTAAATAAATAAATAAATAAATATAAAAACTGGGTTAAAAAATACATGGCGTCTTTGCCTTTCTGCATATGGAATGCTGTGAGGATCTTAACAAGGAAAGCATTGTCCTGAGTAGCCCATTTGAAGTCGTGGAATATTTCCTTTTCCTTTTTCTTTTTTTTACTTTCTATTTTCTTGATTATTCACTGGAATAAATAGACAGGAATTGAGAGGGAAGGGAGGTAGAGAGAGTTTGAGACACAGAGAGAGACAACTGCAGCACTTCCGCACCACTTGTAAAGATTTCCCCTGGCAGGTGCGAACCCGGGTGTTGAAGCCCAGTCCTCCTGCATTGTAACATGAGTGCTTAACTGGGTGTGGCACACCTGGTACCCTTGATGGGACACTTTTTTTTTAGCAATGAAAAGAAATTCTCGTGGCAAGGTAATAAATAAATGAAGAAGTAAATAAAAGTGCATTTACATTATCTCAGTGGAAACACACAGGGACATATACGTCTCTGTTACATGTATTACTTCTTCATGTATGGATTGATTGCCTCAAGAGGTTATTGCCACAGCTGAGTGCCTACGCCACGAATAATCCACAGCTCCTGCACTCCATTTGTTCCCCTTTCGCTGCCCTTGTTGCTTGGTCACTGTGGTGGTTATTGTTGCGGTTGTTGTTGTTGTTGTTACTGACCTTGCATCTGACAGACACAAAAGGAGAGAGCAGAGGAAATACAGGGTGGGAGAGAAAGATAGAGCTCCTAAAGACCTGCTTCACCCCCTGTAAAGCGACTCCCCTGCAGGTGGCAGTCTGGGGGCCAGACCCCAAATCCTTCCACCTGTCCCCTCTATTCGTGATCGCCACAAGCCCTTAACCCTCTGACATACCGCCAAACCTCCCTGGATTTACTTTTGAAGGCAGTATCACCTGCCTCGTTTTGAATCCTCATTATCCTGAGGGTCAGTCCTGGAGACAGTGTCATGACACGACACATGGAGATCTCTGTTATCAGAGAGCACCTGGAACAGCAGCTGGGGCTCTAGTGCCCGGGCAGGAGCAACTCCCCATCCACCTTCCACGGAGTCCACCTGCCTGCATTTTGGTCCTTTTCCCTCCAAAAAAGATTTTTCCCTTTTTTAACTTTGAAACAGGCAGGAGACAGGTTACCCAGGCAGGGGAAAAAAAATAAAAAGCCTTTTTTTTTTTTTTTTTTTTTTTTTTTTTTACCGAAGTGAATGACCATCTTCTGGGAAGTATAGGTTTTGAACCTGAAAATTCTGTCTGTGTGTCTCTTAGTCCACAGAAAGAGCCACTAGCCCAGCCAGATCTCACGCTCAGATGGGGTGTTTTTGCCAGTCAAAGGTCTGCACAGCACACTAGGGATTGGGCGGCCTGAGACCCAAATGTTACATTGTAGATGGACTGTTTGCAGTTCTTGCTCCCCAGGACATTGGACTGTCTCAACTCCCTCCCCTACAGCATGAAAAAAAGACTCTTTCCAACCTGGGAGCAACTGGAGTGGGGGCGAGGGGAGCTGTTTGCATGTCTGCACTGCTCATGCCCAGGTGTCTGTGGGGGTCCGTGGCAGAGGCTGTAAGGTGCTAGGGGGCAGAAGGAGACTGTTTGAGAGGCAGGCTGCAGGCAGGGGAACCAGGAGTGTGTGCAGGTCTGTGTGTGTGGGTGTGGTGGCAGGGGGTTAGGGCAGGTCCCCGTGCTGGATGGTGAGATGGCAGCTGGGCTGGCCCTGGGCCCTCAGGGCTGAAGGGCAGAAGCAGGGTGGCAGTAAAGTAGCGCAGGGAGGAACACAGTAGATGTTAGTTGGGAGCTGCGGGACAGAGGGTAAGGGGAAAGGGGGCATCCTTGAGGAGGGGTCAGGACTAGAGAGTGGGGGCAGCTGGAGGCATGGAAGGTCCCAGGAATCAGGGACTGAGAGGAACAGATTCCTACACCCCCCCACTGGATAGAAGCTGCAGAAGCCAGAGCAGCAGCCCTGGATTGCCTAGGCCAAGGGCCCTGAGTGAGTCCCGCTGAGGATGAGGAAGAGGAGGAGGGGGTGTAGGAGGAGGAGGAGGAGGAAGAGGAGGAGGAAGAGGAGAAAGAGGAGGAGGAAGAAGAGGAGGAGGAGGAGGCGGAGGAGGAGGAGGAGGGGCAGGAGGGCAGCTGTCAGTAGGCAACGGGATTAATAGAGGCCTCCATTACGGAGGCATGTGTCCAGGCAGGCACCCACCAATACTCAGGGGCAGCTCAGGGCACCCAGGGACTTGGTGTGGGTATCTCTGGGGCGGGGACTGTCAGTCAGTCAGCAAGACTGTGTGTCAGTGCACATGGTGGGACAGGGGCCTGGCGGACCTTGGTCCCCCGCCCTGGACTGTCAGATGCCAGCCCCATGCCCAGACACACACCAATCCGCCCATAGCCCCTTGGCCCGGCCGACCAGCACCTGCTTTGGCCTGGGGCTCTGTCTCTGGTGGCTGGCCACCACCCCTCAAGTCAAGTTCAGCATGGGGTCATGGCTGCTGGTCAACTGGATGGGCGGGGTCCCCGTGGCCTAGCAACCACAGGAGCCCTCTGTGATGTCCTAGCCCCTGGCAATCTGTGCTGGCCACACTGGCACTGGGCAGCCCAACTGCCCTGCCACTAGGTCAGGCAACAGCGCCCAGGCGCCTGGGCCCTGGCACAGAGGGACGGAAGGATGGCAAGTCAGTGCTGACCGACGAGGGACCTCAGGGCTGGCAGCCAAGAGAAGACAGGTGGAGGTGCGCCCGGGATCCAGGGAGCCCAGGCCAGAGCTGCCTGCATGCCTGCCGGCCTTCCTGGATGTCTGTATGCTGCCTTTGTCCAGGTAGGTTTCTCAGGTCCCCTCCAATCCTGTCCTCTCCTGTCCTCACCATCCTGTCCCCTCTCCTTTCCTCCGCACTTTGCTTCTCTCCTTTGTCTGTCCTCTCTTCCAGGTGTCCTGCTCACCAGCTCCAGCACTTGTGATGGTTCTCCAGTGACAGCTGTTCGCAACCCCTTCCACCCCCTGCCTGCCCCTAATGTGACCCAGCTCACAGGGTCTCCGGCTCACCCCACCCAAACCCACACGCCCCAACACATTCCCTGGTTCAGCCCCTCTGCCCTATTCAGCCAAACTGGGCCTTTGCAACCTACCTATGCATCGTTGTTTCTCCTCACCATTCAAGGAGAGATCTCCTTTTGTACTTAGCTTGGTTGACTGGTGGATGGATGGATGGATGGATGGATGGATGGATGAATGGATGGATAGATGTATGGGTGGATGGATGGATGGATGGAAAGGTCAATGGATCGGTTTTGTAGAGGCAGATTACCATATAGGGGTACTGGAGTCCGCTGGTGTCAGATCCTTAGTCAATGTCAAATGTAAAACATTAATTCATCAATAACAAAAATGAATAAGCACCTAAATAAATAAATAAATAAATATAAAAACTGGGTTAAAAAATACATGGCGTCTTTGCCTTTCTGCATATGGAATGCTGTGAGGATCTTAACAAGGAAAGCATTGTCCTGAGTAGCCCATTTGAAGTCGTGGAATATTTCCTTTTCCTTTTTCTTTTTTTTACTTTCTATTTTCTTGATTATTCACTGGAATAAATAGACAGGAATTGAGAGGGAAGGGAGGTAGAGAGAGTTTGAGACACAGAGAGAGACAACTGCAGCACTTCCGCACCACTTGTAAAGATTTCCCCTGGCAGGTGCGAACCCGGGTGTTGAAGCCCAGTCCTCCTGCATTGTAACATGAGTGCTTAACTGGGTGTGGCACACCTGGTACCCTTGATGGGACACTTTTTTTTTAGCAATGAAAAGAAATTCTCGTGGCAAGGTAATAAATAAATGAAGAAGTAAATAAAAGTGCATTTACATTATCTCAGTGGAAACACACAGGGACATATACGTCTCTGTTACATGTATTACTTCTTCATGTATGGATTGATTGCCTCAAGAGGTTATTGCCACAGCTGAGTGCCTACGCCACGAATAATCCACAGCTCCTGCACTCCATTTGTTCCCCTTTCGCTGCCCTTGTTGCTTGGTCACTGTGGTGGTTATTGTTGCGGTTGTTGTTGTTGTTGTTACTGACCTTGCATCTGACAGACACAAAAGGAGAGAGCAGAGGAAATACAGGGTGGGAGAGAAAGATAGAGCTCCTAAAGACCTGCTTCACCCCCTGTAAAGCGACTCCCCTGCAGGTGGCAGTCTGGGGGCCAGACCCCAAATCCTTCCACCTGTCCCCTCTATTCGTGATCGCCACAAGCCCTTAACCCTCTGACATACCGCCAAACCTCCCTGGATTTACTTTTGAAGGCAGTATCACCTGCCTCGTTTTGAATCCTCATTATCCTGAGGGTCAGTCCTGGAGACAGTGTCATGACACGACACATGGAGATCTCTGTTATCAGAGAGCACCTGGAACAGCAGCTGGGGCTCTAGTGCCCGGGCAGGAGCAACTCCCCATCCACGTTCCACGGAGTCCACCTGCCTGCATTTTGGTCCTTTTCCCTCCAAAAAAGATTTTTCCCTTTTTTAACTTTGAAACAGGCAGGAGACAGGTTACCCAGGCAGGGGAAAAAAAATAAAAAGCCTTTTTTTTTTTTTTTTTTTTTTTTTTTTTACCGAAGTGAATGACCATCTTCTGGGAAGTATAGGTTTTGAACCTGAAAATTCTGTCTGTGTGTCTCTTAGTCCACAGAAAGAGCCACTAGCCCAGCCAGATCTCACGCTCAGATGGGGTGTTTTTGCCAGTCAAAGGTCTGCACAGCACACTAGGGATTGGGCGGCCTGAGACCCAAATGTTACATTGTAGATGGACTGTTTGCAGTTCTTGCTCCCCAGGACATTGGACTGTCTCAACTCCCTCCCCTACAGCATGAAAAAAAGACTCTTTCCAACCTGGGAGCAACTGGAGTGGGGGCGAGGGGAGCTGTTTGCATGTCTGCACTGCTCATGCCCAGGTGTCTGTGGGGGTCCGTGGCAGAGGCTGTAAGGTGCTAGGGGGCAGAAGGAGACTGTTTGAGAGGCAGGCTGCAGGCAGGGGAACCAGGAGTGTGTGCAGGTCTGTGTGTGTGGGTGTGGTGGCAGGGGGTTAGGGCAGGTCCCCGTGCTGGATGGTGAGATGGCAGCTGGGCTGGCCCTGGGCCCTCAGGGCTGAAGGGCAGAAGCAGGGTGGCAGTAAAGTAGCGCAGGGAGGAACACAGTAGATGTTAGTTGGGAGCTGCGGGACAGAGGGTAAGGGGAAAGGGGGCATCCTTGAGGAGGGGTCAGGACTAGAGAGTGGGGGCAGCTGGAGGCATGGAAGGTCCCAGGAATCAGGGACTGAGAGGAACAGATTCCTACACCCCCCCACTGGATAGAAGCTGCAGAAGCCAGAGCAGCAGCCCTGGATTGCCTAGGCCAAGGGCCCTGAGTGAGTCCCGCTGAGGATGAGGAAGAGGAGGAGGGGGTGTAGGAGGAGGAGGAGGAGGAAGAGGAGGAGGAAGAGGAGAAAGAGGAGGAGGAAGAAGAGGAGGAGGAGGAGGAGGCGGAGGAGGAGGAGGAGGGGCAGGAGGGCAGCTGTCAGTAGGCAACGGGATTAATAGAGGCCTCCATTACGGAGGCATGTGTCCAGGCAGGCACCCACCAACACTCAGGGGCAGCTCAGGGCACCCAGGGACTTGGTGTGGGTATCTCTGGGGCGGGGACTGTCAGTCAGTCAGCAAGACTGTGTGTCAGTGCTGTCACATGGTGGGACAGGGGCCTGGCGGACCTTGGTCCCCCGCCCTGGACTGTCAGATGCCAGCCCCATGCCCAGACACACACCAATCCGCCCATAGCCCCTTGGCCCGGCCGACCAGCACCTGCTTTGGCCTGGGGCTCTGTCTCTGGTGGCTGGCCACCACCCCTCAAGTCAAGTTCAGCATGGGGTCATGGCTGCTGGTCAACTGGATGGGCGGGGTCCCCGTGGCCTAGCAACCACAGGAGCCCTCTGTGATGTCCTAGCCCCTGGCAATCTGTGCTGGCCACACTGGCACTGGGCAGCCCAACTGCCCTGCCACTAGGTCAGGCAACAGCGCCCAGGCGCCTGGGCCCTGGCACAGAGGGACGGAAGGATGGCAAGTCAGTGCTGACCGACGAGGGACCTCAGGGCTGGCAGCCAAGAGAAGACAGGTGGAGGTGCGCCCGGGATCCAGGGAGCCCAGGCCAGAGCTGCCTGCATGCCTGCCGGCCTTCCTGGATGTCTGTATGCTGCCTTTGTCCAGGTAGGTTTCTCAGGTCCCCTCCAATCCTGTCCTCTCCTGTCCTCACCATCCTGTCCCCTCTCCTTTCCTCCGCACTTTGCTTCTCTCCTTTGTCTGTCCTCTCTTCCAGGTGTCCTGCTCACCAGCTCCAGCACTTGTGATGGTTCTCCAGTGACAGCTGTTCGCAACCCCTTCCACCCCCTGCCTGCCCCTAATGTGACCCAGCTCACAGGGTCTCCGGCTCACCCCACCCAAACCCACACGCCCCAACACATTCCCTGGTTCAGCCCCTCTGCCCTATTCAGCCAAACTGGGCCTTTGCAACCTACCTATGCATCGTTGTTTCTCCTCACCATTCAAGGAGAGATCTCCTTTTGTACTTAGCTTGGTTGACTGGTGGATGGATGGATGGATGGATGGATGGATGGATGAATGGATGGATAGATGTATGGGTGGATGGATGGATGGATGGAAAGGTCAATGGATCGGTTTTGTAGAGGCAGATTACCATATAGGGGTACTGGAGTCCGCTGGTGTCAGATCCTTAGTCAATGTCAAATGTAAAACATTAATTCATCAATAACAAAAATGAATAAGCACCTAAATAAATAAATAAATAAATATAAAAACTGGGTTAAAAAATACATGGCGTCTTTGCCTTTCTGCATATGGAATGCTGTGAGGATCTTAACAAGGAAAGCATTGTCCTGAGTAGCCCATTTGAAGTCGTGGAATATTTCCTTTTCCTTTTTCTTTTTTTTACTTTCTATTTTCTTGATTATTCACTGGAATAAATAGACAGGAATTGAGAGGGAAGGGAGGTAGAGAGAGTTTGAGACACAGAGAGAGACAACTGCAGCACTTCCGCACCACTTGTAAAGATTTCCCCTGGCAGGTGCGAACCCGGGTGTTGAAGCCCAGTCCTCCTGCATTGTAACATGAGTGCTTAACTGGGTGTGGCACACCTGGTACCCTTGATGGGACACTTTTTTTTTAGCAATGAAAAGAAATTCTCGTGGCAAGGTAATAAATAAATGAAGAAGTAAATAAAAGTGCATTTACATTATCTCAGTGGAAACACACAGGGACATATACGTCTCTGTTACATGTATTACTTCTTCATGTATGGATTGATTGCCTCAAGAGGTTATTGCCACAGCTGAGTGCCTACGCCACGAATAATCCACAGCTCCTGCACTCCATTTGTTCCCCTTTCGCTGCCCTTGTTGCTTGGTCACTGTGGTGGTTATTGTTGCGGTTGTTGTTGTTGTTGTTACTGACCTTGCATCTGACAGACACAAAAGGAGAGAGCAGAGGAAATACAGGGTGGGAGAGAAAGATAGAGCTCCTAAAGACCTGCTTCACCCCCTGTAAAGCGACTCCCCTGCAGGTGGCAGTCTGGGGGCCAGACCCCAAATCCTTCCACCTGTCCCCTCTATTCGTGATCGCCACAAGCCCTTAACCCTCTGACATACCGCCAAACCTCCCTGGATTTACTTTTGAAGGCAGTATCACCTGCCTCGTTTTGAATCCTCATTATCCTGAGGGTCAGTCCTGGAGACAGTGTCATGACACGACACATGGAGATCTCTGTTATCAGAGAGCACCTGGAACAGCAGCTGGGGCTCTAGTGCCCGGGCAGGAGCAACTCCCCATCCACCTTCCACGGAGTCCACCTGCCTGCATTTTGGTCCTTTTCCCTCCAAAAAAGATTTTTCCCTTTTTTAACTTTGAAACAGGCAGGAGACAGGTTACCCAGGCAGGGGAAAAAAAATAAAAAGCCTTTTTTTTTTTTTTTTTTTTTTTTTTTTTTTACCGAAGTGAATGACCATCTTCTGGGAAGTATAGGTTTTGAACCTGAAAATTCTGTCTGTGTGTCTCTTAGTCCACAGAAAGAGCCACTAGCCCAGCCAGATCTCACGCTCAGATGGGGTGTTTTTGCCAGTCAAAGGTCTGCACAGCACACTAGGGATTGGGCGGCCTGAGACCCAAATGTTACATTGTAGATGGACTGTTTGCAGTTCTTGCTCCCCAGGACATTGGACTGTCTCAACTCCCTCCCCTACAGCATGAAAAAAAGACTCTTTCCAACCTGGGAGCAACTGGAGTGGGGGCGAGGGGAGCTGTTTGCATGTCTGCACTGCTCATGCCCAGGTGTCTGTGGGGGTCCGTGGCAGAGGCTGTAAGGTGCTAGGGGGCAGAAGGAGACTGTTTGAGAGGCAGGCTGCAGGCAGGGGAACCAGGAGTGTGTGCAGGTCTGTGTGTGTGGGTGTGGTGGCAGGGGGTTAGGGCAGGTCCCCGTGCTGGATGGTGAGATGGCAGCTGGGCTGGCCCTGGGCCCTCAGGGCTGAAGGGCAGAAGCAGGGTGGCAGTAAAGTAGCGCAGGGAGGAACACAGTAGATGTTAGTTGGGAGCTGCGGGACAGAGGGTAAGGGGAAAGGGGGCATCCTTGAGGAGGGGTCAGGACTAGAGAGTGGGGGCAGCTGGAGGCATGGAAGGTCCCAGGAATCAGGGACTGACAGGAACAGATTCCTACACCCCCCCACTGGATAGAAGCTGCAGAAGCCAGAGCAGCAGCCCTGGATTGCCTAGGCCAAGGGCCCTGAGTGAGTCCCGCTGAGGATGAGGAAGAGGAGGAGGGGGTGTAGGAGGAGGAGGAGGAGGAAGAGGAGGAGGAAGAGGAGAAAGAGGAGGAGGAAGAAGAGGAGGAGGAGGAGGCGGAGGAGGAGGAGGAGGGGCAGGAGGGCAGCTGTCAGTAGGCAACGGGATTAATAGAGGCCTCCATTACGGAGGCATGTGTCCAGGCAGGCACCCACCAACACTCAGGGGCAGCTCAGGGCACCCAGGGACTTGGTGTGGGTATCTCTGGGGCGGGGACTGTCAGTCAGTCAGCAAGACTGTGTGTCAGTGCACATGGTGGGACAGGGGCCTGGCGGACCTTGGTCCCCCGCCCTGGACTGTCAGATGCCAGCCCCATGCCCAGACACACACCAATCCGCCCATAGCCCCTTGGCCCGGCCGACCAGCACCTGCTTTGGCCTGGGGCTCTGTCTCTGGTGGCTGGCCACCACCCCTCAAGTCAAGTTCAGCATGGGGTCATGGCTGCTGGTCAACTGGATGGGCGGGGTCCCCGTGGCCTAGCAACCACAGGAGCCCTCTGTGATGTCCTAGCCCCTGGCAATCTGTGCTGGCCACACTGGCACTGGGCAGCCCAACTGCCCTGCCACTAGGTCAGGCAACAGCGCCCAGGCGCCTGGGCCCTGGCACAGAGGGACGGAAGGATGGCAAGTCAGTGCTGACCGACGAGGGACCTCAGGGCTGGCAGCCAAGAGAAGACAGGTGGAGGTGCGCCCGGGATCCAGGGAGCCCAGGCCAGAGCTGCCTGCATGCCTGCCGGCCTTCCTGGATGTCTGTATGCTGCCTTTGTCCAGGTAGGTTTCTCAGGTCCCCTCCAATCCTGTCCTCTCCTGTCCTCACCATCCTGTCCCCTCTCCTTTCCTCCGCACTTTGCTTCTCTCCTTTGTCTGTCCTCTCTTCCAGGTGTCCTGCTCACCAGCTCCAGCACTTGTGATGGTTCTCCAGTGACAGCTGTTCGCAACCCCTTCCACCCCCTGCCTGCCCCTAATGTGACCCAGCTCACAGGGTCTCCGGCTCACCCCACCCAAACCCACACGCCCCAACACATTCCCTGGTTCAGCCCCTCTGCCCTATTCAGCCAAACTGGGCCTTTGCAACCTACCTATGCATCGTTGTTTCTCCTCACCATTCAAGGAGAGATCTCCTTTTGTACTTAGCTTGGTTGACTGGTGGATGGATGGATGGATGGATGGATGGATGGATGAATGGATGGATAGATGTATGGGTGGATGGATGGATGGATGGAAAGGTCAATGGATCGGTTTTGTAGAGGCAGATTACCATATAGGGGTACTGGAGTCCGCTGGTGTCAGATCCTTAGTCAATGTCAAATGTAAAACATTAATTCATCAATAACAAAAATGAATAAGCACCTAAATAAATAAATAAATAAATATAAAAACTGGGTTAAAAAATACATGGCGTCTTTGCCTTTCTGCATATGGAATGCTGTGAGGATCTTAACAAGGAAAGCATTGTCCTGAGTAGCCCATTTGAAGTCGTGGAATATTTCCTTTTCCTTTTTCTTTTTTTTACTTTCTATTTTCTTGATTATTCACTGGAATAAATAGACAGGAATTGAGAGGGAAGGGAGGTAGAGAGAGTTTGAGACACAGAGAGAGACAACTGCAGCACTTCCGCACCACTTGTAAAGATTTCCCCTGGCAGGTGCGAACCCGGGTGTTGAAGCCCAGTCCTCCTGCATTGTAACATGAGTGCTTAACTGGGTGTGGCACACCTGGTACCCTTGATGGGACACTTTTTTTTTAGCAATGAAAAGAAATTCTCGTGGCAAGGTAATAAATAAATGAAGAAGTAAATAAAAGTGCATTTACATTATCTCAGTGGAAACACACAGGGACATATACGTCTCTGTTACATGTATTACTTCTTCATGTATGGATTGATTGCCTCAAGAGGTTATTGCCACAGCTGAGTGCCTACGCCACGAATAATCCACAGCTCCTGCACTCCATTTGTTCCCCTTTCGCTGCCCTTGTTGCTTGGTCACTGTGGTGGTTATTGTTGCGGTTGTTGTTGTTGTTGTTACTGACCTTGCATCTGACAGACACAAAAGGAGAGAGCAGAGGAAATACAGGGTGGGAGAGAAAGATAGAGCTCCTAAAGACCTGCTTCACCCCCTGTAAAGCGACTCCCCTGCAGGTGGCAGTCTGGGGGCCAGACCCCAAATCCTTCCACCTGTCCCCTCTATTCGTGATCGCCACAAGCCCTTAACCCTCTGACATACCGCCAAACCTCCCTGGATTTACTTTTGAAGGCAGTATCACCTGCCTCGTTTTGAATCCTCATTATCCTGAGGGTCAGTCCTGGAGACAGTGTCATGACACGACACATGGAGATCTCTGTTATCAGAGAGCACCTGGAACAGCAGCTGGGGCTCTAGTGCCCGGGCAGGAGCAACTCCCCATCCACCTTCCACGGAGTCCACCTGCCTGCATTTTGGTCCTTTTCCCTCCAAAAAAGATTTTTCCCTTTTTTAACTTTGAAACAGGCAGGAGACAGGTTACCCAGGCAGGGGGAAAAAAATAAAAAGCCTTTTTTTTTTTTTTTTTTTTTTTTTTTTACCGAAGTGAATGACCATCTTCTGGGAAGTATAGGTTTTGAACCTGAAAATTCTGTCTGTGTGTCTCTTAGTCCACAGAAAGAGCCACTAGCCCAGCCAGATCTCACGCTCAGATGGGGTGTTTTTGCCAGTCAAAGGTCTGCACAGCACACTAGGGATTGGGCGGCCTGAGACCCAAATGTTACATTGTAGATGGACTGTTTGCAGTTCTTGCTCCCCAGGACATTGGACTGTCTCAACTCCCTCCCCTACAGCATGAAAAAAAGACTCTTTCCAACCTTGGAGCAACTGGAGTGGGGGCGAGGGGAGCTGTTTGCATGTCTGCACTGCTCATGCCCAGGTGTCTGTGGGGGTCCGTGGCAGAGGCTGTAAGGTGCTAGGGGGCAGAAGGAGACTGTTTGAGAGGCAGGCTGCAGGCAGGGGAACCAGGAGTGTGTGCAGGTCTGTGTGTGTGGGTGTGGTGGCAGGGGGTTAGGGCAGGTCCCCGTGCTGGATGGTGAGATGGCAGCTGGGCTGGCCCTGGGCCCTCAGGGCTGAAGGGCAGAAGCAGGGTGGCAGTAAAGTAGCGCAGGGAGGAACACAGTAGATGTTAGTTGGGAGCTGCGGGACAGAGGGTAAGGGGAAAGGGGGCATCCTTGAGGAGGGGTCAGGACTAGAGAGTGGGGGCAGCTGGAGGCATGGAAGGTCCCAGGAATCAGGGACTGAGAGGAACAGATTCCTACACCCCCCCACTGGATAGAAGCTGCAGAAGCCAGAGCAGCAGCCCTGGATTGCCTAGGCCAAGGGCCCTGAGTGAGTCCCGCTGAGGATGAGGAAGAGGAGGAGGGGGTGTAGGAGGAGGAGGAGGAGGAAGAGGAGGAGGAAGAGGAGAAAGAGGAGGAGGAAGAAGAGGAGGAGGAGGAGGCGGAGGAGGAGGAGGAGGGGCAGGAGGGCAGCTGTCAGTAGGCAACGGGATTAATAGAGGCCTCCATTACGGAGGCATGTGTCCAGGCAGGCACCCACCAACACTCAGGGGCAGCTCAGGGCACCCAGGGACTTGGTGTGGGTATCTCTGGGGCGGGGACTGTCAGTCAGTCAGCAAGACTGTGTGTCAGTGCACATGGTGGGACAGGGGCCTGGCGGACCTTGGTCCCCCGCCCTGGACTGTCAGATGCCAGCCCCATGCCCAGACACACACCAATCCGCCCATAGCCCCTTGGCCCGGCCGACCAGCACCTGCTTTGGCCTGGGGCTCTGTCTCTGGTGGCTGGCCACCACCCCTCAAGTCAAGTTCAGCATGGGGTCATGGCTGCTGGTCAACTGGATGGGCGGGGTCCCCGTGGCCTAGCAACCACAGGAGCCCTCTGTGATGTCCTAGCCCCTGGCAATCTGTGCTGGCCACACTGGCACTGGGCAGCCCAACTGCCCTGCCACTAGGTCAGGCAACAGCGCCCAGGCGCCTGGGCCCTGGCACAGAGGGACGGAAGGATGGCAAGACAGTGCTGACCGACGAGGGACCTCAGGGCTGGCAGCCAAGAGAAGACAGGTGGAGGTGCGCCCGGGATCCAGGGAGCCCAGGCCAGAGCTGCCTGCATGCCTGCCGGCCTTCCTGGATGTCTGTATGCTGCCTTTGTCCAGGTAGGTTTCTCAGGTCCCCTCCAATCCTGTCCTCTCCTGTCCTCACCATCCTGTCCCCTCTCCTTTCCTCCGCACTTTGCTTCTCTCCTTTGTCTGTCCTCTCTTCCAGGTGTCCTGCTCACCAGCTCCAGCACTTGTGATGGTTCTCCAGTGACAGCTGTTCGCAACCCCTTCCACCCCCTGCCTGCCCCTAATGTGACCCAGCTCACAGGGTCTCCGGCTCACCCCACCCAAACCCACACGCCCCAACACATTCCCTGGTTCAGCCCCTCTGCCCTATTCAGCCAAACTGGGCCTTTGCAACCTACCTATGCATCGTTGTTTCTCCTCACCATTCAAGGAGAGATCTCCTTTTGTACTTAGCTTGGTTGACTGGTGGATGGATGGATGGATGGATGGATGGATGGATGAATGGATGGATAGATGTATGGGTGGATGGATGGATGGATGGAAAGGTCAATGGATCGGTTTTGTAGAGGCAGATTACCATATAGGGGTACTGGAGTCCGCTGGTGTCAGATCCTTAGTCAATGTCAAATGTAAAACATTAATTCATCAATAACAAAAATGAATAAGCACCTAAATAAATAAATAAATAAATATAAAAACTGGGTTAAAAAATACATGGCGTCTTTGCCTTTCTGCATATGGAATGCTGTGAGGATCTTAACAAGGAAAGCATTGTCCTGAGTAGCCCATTTGAAGTCGTGGAATATTTCCTTTTCCTTTTTCTTTTTTTTACTTTCTATTTTCTTGATTATTCACTGGAATAAATAGACAGGAATTGAGAGGGAAGGGAGGTAGAGAGAGTTTGAGACACAGAGAGAGACAACTGCAGCACTTCCGCACCACTTGTAAAGATTTCCCCTGGCAGGTGCGAACCCGGGTGTTGAAGCCCAGTCCTCCTGCATTGTAACATGAGTGCTTAACTGGGTGTGGCACACCTGGTACCCTTGATGGGACACTTTTTTTTTAGCAATGAAAAGAAATTCTCGTGGCAAGGTAATAAATAAATGAAGAAGTAAATAAAAGTGCATTTACATTATCTCAGTGGAAACACACAGGGACATATACGTCTCTGTTACATGTATTACTTCTTCATGTATGGATTGATTGCCTCAAGAGGTTATTGCCACAGCTGAGTGCCTACGCCACGAATAATCCACAGCTCCTGCACTCCATTTGTTCCCCTTTCGCTGCCCTTGTTGCTTGGTCACTGTGGTGGTTATTGTTGCGGTTGTTGTTGTTGTTGTTACTGACCTTGCATCTGACAGACACAAAAGGAGAGAGCAGAGGAAATACAGGGTGGGAGAGAAAGATAGAGCTCCTAAAGACCTGCTTCACCCCCTGTAAAGCGACTCCCCTGCAGGTGGCAGTCTGGGGGCCAGACCCCAAATCCTTCCACCTGTCCCCTCTATTCGTGATCGCCACAAGCCCTTAACCCTCTGACATACCGCCAAACCTCCCTGGATTTACTTTTGAAGGCAGTATCACCTGCCTCGTTTTGAATCCTCATTATCCTGAGGGTCAGTCCTGGAGACAGTGTCATGACACGACACATGGAGATCTCTGTTATCAGAGAGCACCTGGAACAGCAGCTGGGGCTCTAGTGCCCGGGCAGGAGCAACTCCCCATCCACCTTCCACGGAGTCCACCTGCCTGCATTTTGGTCCTTTTCCCTCCAAAAAAGATTTTTCCCTTTTTTAACTTTGAAACAGGCAGGAGACAGGTTACCCAGGCAGGGGGAAAAAAATAAAAAGCCTTTTTTTTTTTTTTTTTTTTTTTTTTTTTTACCGAAGTGAATGACCATCTTCTGGGAAGTATAGGTTTTGAACCTGAAAATTCTGTCTGTGTGTCTCTTAGTCCACAGAAAGAGCCACTAGCCCAGCCAGATCTCACGCTCAGATGGGGTGTTTTTGCCAGTCAAAGGTCTGCACAGCACACTAGGGATTGGGCGGCCTGAGACCCAAATGTTACATTGTAGATGGACTGTTTGCAGTTCTTGCTCCCCAGGACATTGGACTGTCTCAACTCCCTCCCCTACAGCATGAAAAAAAGACTCTTTCCAACCTTGGAGCAACTGGAGTGGGGGCGAGGGGAGCTGTTTGCATGTCTGCACTGCTCATGCCCAGGTGTCTGTGGGGGTCCGTGGCAGAGGCTGTAAGGTGCTAGGGGGCAGAAGGAGACTGTTTGAGAGGCAGGCTGCAGGCAGGGGAACCAGGAGTGTGTGCAGGTCTGTGTGTGTGGGTGTGGTGGCAGGGGGTTAGGGCAGGTCCCCGTGCTGGATGGTGAGATGGCAGCTGGGCTGGCCCTGGGCCCTCAGGGCTGAAGGGCAGAAGCAGGGTGGCAGTAAAGTAGCGCAGGGAGGAACACAGTAGATGTTAGTTGGGAGCTGCGGGACAGAGGGTAAGGGGAAAGGGGGCATCCTTGAGGAGGGGTCAGGACTAGAGAGTGGGGGCAGCTGGAGGCATGGAAGGTCCCAGGAATCAGGGACTGAGAGGAACAGATTCCTACACCCCCCCACTGGATAGAAGCTGCAGAAGCCAGAGCAGCAGCCCTGGATTGCCTAGGCCAAGGGCCCTGAGTGAGTCCCGCTGAGGATGAGGAAGAGGAGGAGGGGGTGTAGGAGGAGGAGGAGGAGGAAGAGGAGGAGGAAGAGGAGAAAGAGGAGGAGGAAGAAGAGGAGGAGGAGGAGGCGGAGGAGGAGGAGGAGGGGCAGGAGGGCAGCTGTCAGTAGGCAACGGGATTAATAGAGGCCTCCATTACGGAGGCATGTGTCCAGGCAGGCACCCACCAACACTCAGGGGCAGCTCAGGGCACCCAGGGACTTGGTGTGGGTATCTCTGGGGCGGGGACTGTCAGTCAGTCAGCAAGACTGTGTGTCAGTGCACATGGTGGGACAGGGGCCTGGCGGACCTTGGTCCCCCGCCCTGGACTGTCAGATGCCAGCCCCATGCCCAGACACACACCAATCCGCCCATAGCCCCTTGGCCCGGCCGACCAGCACCTGCTTTGGCCTGGGGCTCTGTCTCTGGTGGCTGGCCACCACCCCTCAAGTCAAGTTCAGCATGGGGTCATGGCTGCTGGTCAACTGGATGGGCGGGGTCCCCGTGGCCTAGCAACCACAGGAGCCCTCTGTGATGTCCTAGCCCCTGGCAATCTGTGCTGGCCACACTGGCACTGGGCAGCCCAACTGCCCTGCCACTAGGTCAGGCAACAGCGCCCAGGCGCCTGGGCCCTGGCACAGAGGGACGGAAGGATGGCAAGTCAGTGCTGACCGACGAGGGACCTCAGGGCTGGCAGCCAAGAGAAGACAGGTGGAGGTGCGCCCGGGATCCAGGGAGCCCAGGCCAGAGCTGCCTGCATGCCTGCCGGCCTTCCTGGATGTCTGTATGCTGCCTTTGTCCAGGTAGGTTTCTCAGGTCCCCTCCAATCCTGTCCTCTCCTGTCCTCACCATCCTGTCCCCTCTCCTTTCCTCCGCACTTTGCTTCTCTCCTTTGTCTGTCCTCTCTTCCAGGTGTCCTGCTCACCAGCTCCAGCACTTGTGATGGTTCTCCAGTGACAGCTGTTCGCAACCCCTTCCACCCCCTGCCTGCCCCTAATGTGACCCAGCTCACAGGGTCTCCGGCTCACCCCACCCAAACCCACACGCCCCAACACATTCCCTGGTTCAGCCCCTCTGCCCTATTCAGCCAAACTGGGCCTTTGCAACCTACCTATGCATCGTTGTTTCTCCTCACCATTCAAGGAGAGATCTCCTTTTGTACTTAGCTTGGTTGACTGGTGGATGGATGGATGGATGGATGGATGGATGGATGAATGGATGGATAGATGTATGGGTGGATGGATGGATGGATGGAAAGGTCAATGGATCGGTTTTGTAGAGGCAGATTACCATATAGGGGTACTGGAGTCCGCTGGTGTCAGATCCTTAGTCAATGTCAAATGTAAAACATTAATTCATCAATAACAAAAATGAATAAGCACCTAAATAAATAAATAAATATAAAAACTGGGTTAAAAAATACATGGCGTCTTTGCCTTTCTGCATATGGAATGCTGTGAGGATCTTAACAAGGAAAGCATTGTCCTGAGTAGCCCATTTGAAGTCGTGGAATATTTCCTTTTCCTTTTTCTTTTTTTTACTTTCTATTTTCTTGATTATTCACTGGAATAAATAGACAGGAATTGAGAGGGAAGGGAGGTAGAGAGAGTTTGAGACACAGAGAGAGACAACTGCAGCACTTCCGCACCACTTGTAAAGATTTCCCCTGGCAGGTGCGAACCCGGGTGTTGAAGCCCAGTCCTCCTGCATTGTAACATGAGTGCTTAACTGGGTGTGGCACACCTGGTACCCTTGATGGGACACTTTTTTTTTAGCAATGAAAAGAAATTCTCGTGGCAAGGTAATAAATAAATGAAGAAGTAAATAAAAGTGCATTTACATTATCTCAGTGGAAACACACAGGGACATATACGTCTCTGTTACATGTATTACTTCTTCATGTATGGATTGATTGCCTCAAGAGGTTATTGCCACAGCTGAGTGCCTACGCCACGAATAATCCACAGCTCCTGCACTCCATTTGTTCCCCTTTCGCTGCCCTTGTTGCTTGGTCACTGTGGTGGTTATTGTTGCGGTTGTTGTTGTTGTTGTTACTGACCTTGCATCTGACAGACACAAAAGGAGAGAGCAGAGGAAATACAGGGTGGGAGAGAAAGATAGAGCTCCTAAAGACCTGCTTCACCCCCTGTAAAGCGACTCCCCTGCAGGTGGCAGTCTGGGGGCCAGACCCCAAATCCTTCCACCTGTCCCCTCTATTCGTGATCGCCACAAGCCCTTAACCCTCTGACATACTGCCAAACCTCCCTGGATTTACTTTTGAAGGCAGTATCACCTGCCTCGTTTTGAATCCTCATTATCCTGAGGGTCAGTCCTGGAGACAGTGTCATGACACGACACATGGAGATCTCTGTTATCAGAGAGCACCTGGAACAGCAGCTGGGGCTCTAGTGCCCGGGCAGGAGCAACTCCCCATCCACCTTCCACGGAGTCCACCTGCCTGCATTTTGGTCCTTTTCCCTCCAAAAAAGATTTTTCCCTTTTTTAACTTTGAAACAGGCAGGAGACAGGTTACCCAGGCAGGGGGAAAAAAATAAAAAGCCTTTTTTTTTTTTTTTTTTTTTTTTTTTTTTACCGAAGTGAATGACCATCTTCTGGGAAGTATAGGTTTTGAACCTGAAAACTCTGTCTGTCTGTCTCTTAGTCCACAGAAAGAGCCACTAGCCCAGCCAGATCTCACGCTCAGATGGGGTGTTTTTGCCAGTCAAAGGTCTGCACAGCACACTAGGGATTGGGCGGCCTGAGACCCAAATGTTACATTGTAGATGGACTGTTTGCAGTTCTTGCTCCCCAGGACATTGGACTGTCTCAACTCCCTCCCCTACAGCATGAAAAAAAGACTCTTTCCAACCTTGGAGCAACTGGAGTGGGGGCGAGGGGAGCTGTTTGCATGTCTGCACTGCTCATGCCCAGGTGTCTGTGGGGGTCCGTGGCAGAGGCTGTAAGGTGCTAGGGGGCAGAAGGAGACTGTTTGAGAGGCAGGCTGCAGGCAGGGGAACCAGGAGTGTGTGCAGGTCTGTGTGTGTGGGTGTGGTGGCAGGGGGTTAGGGCAGGTCCCCGTGCTGGATGGTGAGATGGCAGCTGGGCTGGCCCTGGGCCCTCAGGGCTGAAGGGCAGAAGCAGGGTGGCAGTAAAGTAGCGCAGGGAGGAACACAGTAGATGTTAGTTGGGAGCTGCGGGACAGAGGGTAAGGGGAAAGGGGGCATCCTTGAGGAGGGGTCAGGACTAGAGAGTGGGGGCAGCTGGAGGCATGGAAGGTCCCAGGAATCAGGGACTGAGAGGAACAGATTCCTACACCCCCCCACTGGATAGAAGCTGCAGAAGCCAGAGCAGCAGCCCTGGATTGCCTAGGCCAAGGGCCCTGAGTGAGTCCCGCTGAGGATGAGGAAGAGGAGGAGGGGGTGTAGGAGGAGGAGGAGGAGGAAGAGGAGGAGGAAGAGGAGAAAGAGGAGGAGGAAGAAGAGGAGGAGGAGGAGGAGGCGGAGGAGGAGGAGGAGGGGCAGGAGGGCAGCTGTCAGTAGGCAACGGGATTAATAGAGGCCTCCATTACGGAGGCATGTGTCCAGGCAGGCACCCACCAACACTCAGGGGCAGCTCAGGGCACCCAGGGACTTGGTGTGGGTATCTCTGGGGCGGGGACTGTCAGTCAGTCAGCAAGACTGTGTGTCAGTGCACATGGTGGGACAGGGGCCTGGCGGACCTTGGTCCCCCGCCCTGGACTGTCAGATGCCAGCCCCATGCCCAGACACACACCAATCCGCCCATAGCCCCTTGGCCCGGCCGACCAGCACCTGCTTTGGCCTGGGGCTCTGTCTCTGGTGGCTGGCCACCACCCCTCAAGTCAAGTTCAGCATGGGGTCATGGCTGCTGGTCAACTGGATGGGCGGGGTCCCCGTGGCCTAGCAACCACAGGAGCCCTCTGTGATGTCCTAGCCCCTGGCAATCTGTGCTGGCCACACTGGCACTGGGCAGCCCAACTGCCCTGCCACTAGGTCAGGCAACAGCGCCCAGGCGCCTGGGCCCTGGCACAGAGGGACGGAAGGATGGCAAGTCAGTGCTGACCGACGAGGGACCTCAGGGCTGGCAGCCAAGAGAAGACAGGTGGAGGTGCGCCCGGGATCCAGGGAGCCCAGGCCAGAGCTGCCTGCATGCCTGCCGGCCTTCCTGGATGTCTGTATGCTGCCTTTGTCCAGGTAGGTTTCTCAGGTCCCCTCCAATCCTGTCCTCTCCTGTCCTCACCATCCTGTCCCCTCTCCTTTCCTCCGCACTTTGCTTCTCTCCTTTGTCTGTCCTCTCTTCCAGGTGTCCTGCTCACCAGCTCCAGCACTTGTGATGGTTCTCCAGTGACAGCTGTTCGCAACCCCTTCCACCCCCTGCCTGCCCCTAATGTGACCCAGCTCACAGGGTCTCCGGCTCACCCCACCCAAACCCACACGCCCCAACACATTCCCTGGTTCAGCCCCTCTGCCCTATTCAGCCAAACTGGGCCTTTGCAACCTACCTATGCATCGTTGTTTCTCCTCACCATTCAAGGAGAGATCTCCTTTTGTACTTAGCTTGGTTGACTGGTGGATGGATGGATGGATGGATGGATGGATGAATGGATGGATAGATGTATGGGTGGATGGATGGATGGATGGAAAGGTCAATGGATCGGTTTTGTAGAGGCAGATTACCATATAGGGGTACTGGAGTCCGCTGGTGTCAGATCCTTAGTCAATGTCAAATGTAAAACATTAATTCATCAATAACAAAAATGAATAAGCACCTAAATAAATAAATAAATATAAAAACTGGGTTAAAAAATACATGGCGTCTTTGCCTTTCTGCATATGGAATGCTGTGAGGATCTTAACAAGGAAAGCATTGTCCTGAGTAGCCCATTTGAAGTCGTGGAATATTTCCTTTTCCTTTTTCTTTTTTTTACTTTCTATTTTCTTGATTATTCACTGGAATAAATAGACAGGAATTGAGAGGGAAGGGAGGTAGAGAGAGTTTGAGACACAGAGAGAGACAACTGCAGCACTTCCGCACCACTTGTAAAGATTTCCCCTGGCAGGTGCGAACCCGGGTGTTGAAGCCCAGTCCTCCTGCATTGTAACATGAGTGCTTAACTGGGTGTGGCACACCTGGTACCCTTGATGGGACACTTTTTTTTTAGCAATGAAAAGAAATTCTCGTGGCAAGGTAATAAATAAATGAAGAAGTAAATAAAAGTGCATTTACATTATCTCAGTGGAAACACACAGGGACATATACGTCTCTGTTACATGTATTACTTCTTCATGTATGGATTGATTGCCTCAAGAGGTTATTGCCACAGCTGAGTGCCTACGCCACGAATAATCCACAGCTCCTGCACTCCATTTGTTCCCCTTTCGCTGCCCTTGTTGCTTGGTCACTGTGGTGGTTATTGTTGCGGTTGTTGTTGTTGTTGTTACTGACCTTGCATCTGACAGACACAAAAGGAGAGAGCAGAGGAAATACAGGGTGGGAGAGAAAGATAGAGCTCCTAAAGACCTGCTTCACCCCCTGTAAAGCGACTCCCCTGCAGGTGGCAGTCTGGGGGCCAGACCCCAAATCCTTCCACCTGTCCCCTCTATTCGTGATCGCCACAAGCCCTTAACCCTCTGACATACCGCCAAACCTCCCTGGATTTACTTTTGAAGGCAGTATCACCTGCCTCGTTTTGAATCCTCATTATCCTGAGGGTCAGTCCTGGAGACAGTGTCATGACACGACACATGGAGATCTCTGTTATCAGAGAGCACCTGGAACAGCAGCTGGGGCTCTAGTGCCCGGGCAGGAGCAACTCCCCATCCACCTTCCACGGAGTCCACCTGCCTGCATTTTGGTCCTTTTCCCTCCAAAAAAGATTTTTCCCTTTTTTAACTTTGAAACAGGCAGGAGACAGGTTACCCAGGCAGGGGGAAAAAAATAAAAAGCCTTTTTTTTTTTTTTTTTTTTTTTTTTTTTTACCGAAGTGAATGACCATCTTCTGGGAAGTATAGGTTTTGAACCTGAAAACTCTGTCTGTCTGTCTCTTAGTCCACAGAAAGAGCCACTAGCCCAGCCAGATCTCACGCTCAGATGGGGTGTTTTTGCCAGTCAAAGGTCTGCACAGCACACTAGGGATTGGGCGGCCTGAGACCCAAATGTTACATTGTAGATGGACTGTTTGCAGTTCTTGCTCCCCAGGACATTGGACTGTCTCAACTCCCTCCCCTACAGCATGAAAAAAAGACTCTTTCCAACCTTGGAGCAACTGGAGTGGGGGCGAGGGGAGCTGTTTGCATGTCTGCACTGCTCATGCCCAGGTGTCTGTGGGGGTCCGTGGCAGAGGCTGTAAGGTGCTAGGGGGCAGAAGGAGACTGTTTGAGAGGCAGGCTGCAGGCAGGGGAACCAGGAGTGTGTGCAGGTCTGTGTGTGTGGGTGTGGTGGCAGGGGGTTAGGGCAGGTCCCCGTGCTGGATGGTGAGATGGCAGCTGGGCTGGCCCTGGGCCCTCAGGGCTGAAGGGCAGAAGCAGGGTGGCAGTAAAGTAGCGCAGGGAGGAACACAGTAGATGTTAGTTGGGAGCTGCGGGACAGAGGGTAAGGGGAAAGGGGGCATCCTTGAGGAGGGGTCAGGACTAGAGAGTGGGGGCAGCTGGAGGCATGGAAGGTCCCAGGAATCAGGGACTGAGAGGAACAGATTCCTACACCCCCCCACTGGATAGAAGCTGCAGAAGCCAGAGCAGCAGCCCTGGATTGCCTAGGCCAAGGGCCCTGAGTGAGTCCCGCTGAGGATGAGGAAGAGGAGGAGGGGGTGTAGGAGGAGGAGGAGGAGGAAGAGGAGGAGGAAGAGGAGAAAGAGGAGGAGGAAGAAGAGGAGGAGGAGGAGGAGGCGGAGGAGGAGGAGGAGGGGCAGGAGGGCAGCTGTCAGTAGGCAACGGGATTAATAGAGGCCTCCATTACGGAGGCATGTGTCCAGGCAGGCACCCACCAACACTCAGGGGCAGCTCAGGGCACCCAGGGACTTGGTGTGGGTATCTCTGGGGCGGGGACTGTCAGTCAGTCAGCAAGACTGTGTGTCAGTGCACATGGTGGGACAGGGGCCTGGCGGACCTTGGTCCCCCGCCCTGGACTGTCAGATGCCAGCCCCATGCCCAGACACACACCAATCCGCCCATAGCCCCTTGGCCCGGCCGACCAGCACCTGCTTTGGCCTGGGGCTCTGTCTCTGGTGGCTGGCCACCACCCCTCAAGTCAAGTTCAGCATGGGGTCATGGCTGCTGGTCAACTGGATGGGCGGGGTCCCCGTGGCCTAGCAACCACAGGAGCCCTCTGTGATGTCCTAGCCCCTGGCAATCTGTGCTGGCCACACTGGCACTGGGCAGCCCAACTGCCCTGCCACTAGGTCAGGCAACAGCGCCCAGGCGCCTGGGCCCTGGCACAGAGGGACGGAAGGATGGCAAGTCAGTGCTGACCGACGAGGGACCTCAGGGCTGGCAGCCAAGAGAAGACAGGTGGAGGTGCGCCCGGGATCCAGGGAGCCCAGGCCAGAGCTGCCTGCATGCCTGCCGGCCTTCCTGGATGTCTGTATGCTGCCTTTGTCCAGGTAGGTTTCTCAGGTCCCCTCCAATCCTGTCCTCTCCTGTCCTCACCATCCTGTCCCCTCTCCTTTCCTCCGCACTTTGCTTCTCTCCTTTGTCTGTCCTCTCTTCCAGGTGTCCTGCTCACCAGCTCCAGCACTTGTGATGGTTCTCCAGTGACAGCTGTTCGCAACCCCTTCCACCCCCTGCCTGCCCCTAATGTGACCCAGCTCACAGGGTCTCCGGCTCACCCCACCCAAACCCACACGCCCCAACACATTCCCTGGTTCAGCCCCTCTGCCCTATTCAGCCAAACTGGGCCTTTGCAACCTACCTATGCATCGTTGTTTCTCCTCACCATTCAAGGAGAGATCTCCTTTTGTACTTAGCTTGGTTGACTGGTGGATGGATGGATGGATGGATGGATGGATGGATGAATGGATGGATAGATGTATGGGTGGATGGATGGATGGATGGAAAGGTCAATGGATCGGTTTTGTAGAGGCAGATTACCATATAGGGGTACTGGAGTCCGCTGGTGTCAGATCCTTAGTCAATGTCAAATGTAAAACATTAATTCATCAATAACAAAAATGAATAAGCACCTAAATAAATAAATAAATATAAAAACTGGGTTAAAAAATACATGGCGTCTTTGCCTTTCTGCATATGGAATGCTGTGAGGATCTTAACAAGGAAAGCATTGTCCTGAGTAGCCCATTTGAAGTCGTGGAATATTTCCTTTTCCTTTTTCTTTTTTTTACTTTCTATTTTCTTGATTATTCACTGGAATAAATAGACAGGAATTGAGAGGGAAGGGAGGTAGAGAGAGTTTGAGACACAGAGAGAGACAACTGCAGCACTTCCGCACCACTTGTAAAGATTTCCCCTGGCAGGTGCGAACCCGGGTGTTGAAGCCCAGTCCTCCTGCATTGTAACATGAGTGCTTAACTGGGTGTGGCACACCTGGTACCCTTGATGGGACACTTTTTTTTTAGCAATGAAAAGAAATTCTCGTGGCAAGGTAATAAATAAATGAAGAAGTAAATAAAAGTGCATTTACATTATCTCAGTGGAAACACACAGGGACATATACGTCTCTGTTACATGTATTACTTCTTCATGTATGGATTGATTGCCTCAAGAGGTTATTGCCACAGCTGAGTGCCTACGCCACGAATAATCCACAGCTCCTGCACTCCATTTGTTCCCCTTTCGCTGCCCTTGTTGCTTGGTCACTGTGGTGGTTATTGTTGCGGTTGTTGTTGTTGTTGTTACTGACCTTGCATCTGACAGACACAAAAGGAGAGAGCAGAGGAAATACAGGGTGGGAGAGAAAGATAGAGCTCCTAAAGACCTGCTTCACCCCCTGTAAAGCGACTCCCCTGCAGGTGGCAGTCTGGGGGCCAGACCCCAAATCCTTCCACCTGTCCCCTCTATTCGTGATCGCCACAAGCCCTTAACCCTCTGACATACCGCCAAACCTCCCTGGATTTACTTTTGAAGGCAGTATCACCTGCCTCGTTTTGAATCCTCATTATCCTGAGGGTCAGTCCTGGAGACAGTGTCATGACACGACACATGGAGATCTCTGTTATCAGAGAGCACCTGGAACAGCAGCTGGGGCTCTAGTGCCCGGGCAGGAGCAACTCCCCATCCACCTTCCACGGAGTCCACCTGCCTGCATTTTGGTCCTTTTCCCTCCAAAAAAGATTTTTCCCTTTTTTAACTTTGAAACAGGCAGGAGACAGGTTACCCAGGCAGGGGGAAAAAAATAAAAAGCCTTTTTTTTTTTTTTTTTTTTTTTTTTTTTTACCGAAGTGAATGACCATCTTCTGGGAAGTATAGGTTTTGAACCTGAAAACTCTGTCTGTCTGTCTCTTAGTCCACAGAAAGAGCCACTAGCCCAGCCAGATCTCACGCTCAGATGGGGTGTTTTTGCCAGTCAAAGGTCTGCACAGCACACTAGGGATTGGGCGGCCTGAGACCCAAATGTTACATTGTAGATGGACTGTTTGCAGTTCTTGCTCCCCAGGACATTGGACTGTCTCAACTCCCTCCCCTACAGCATGAAAAAAAGACTCTTTCCAACCTTGGAGCAACTGGAGTGGGGGCGAGGGGAGCTGTTTGCATGTCTGCACTGCTCATGCCCAGGTGTCTGTGGGGGTCCGTGGCAGAGGCTGTAAGGTGCTAGGGGGCAGAAGGAGACTGTTTGAGAGGCAGGCTGCAGGCAGGGGAACCAGGAGTGTGTGCAGGTCTGTGTGTGTGGGTGTGGTGGCAGGGGGTTAGGGCAGGTCCCCGTGCTGGATGGTGAGATGGCAGCTGGGCTGGCCCTGGGCCCTCAGGGCTGAAGGGCAGAAGCAGGGTGGCAGTAAAGTAGCGCAGGGAGGAACACAGTAGATGTTAGTTGGGAGCTGCGGGACAGAGGGTAAGGGGAAAGGGGGCATCCTTGAGGAGGGGTCAGGACTAGAGAGTGGGGGCAGCTGGAGGCATGGAAGGTCCCAGGAATCAGGGACTGAGAGGAACAGATTCCTACACCCCCCCACTGGATAGAAGCTGCAGAAGCCAGAGCAGCAGCCCTGGATTGCCTAGGCCAAGGGCCCTGAGTGAGTCCCGCTGAGGATGAGGAAGAGGAGGAGGGGGTGTAGGAGGAGGAGGAGGAGGAAGAGGAGGAGGAAGAGGAGAAAGAGGAGGAGGAAGAAGAGGAGGAGGAGGAGGCGGAGGAGGAGGAGGAGGGGCAGGAGGGCAGCTGTCAGTAGGCAACGGGATTAATAGAGGCCTCCATTACGGAGGCATGTGTCCAGGCAGGCACCCACCAACACTCAGGGGCAGCTCAGGGCACCCAGGGACTTGGTGTGGGTATCTCTGGGGCGGGGACTGTCAGTCAGTCAGCAAGACTGTGTGTCAGTGCACATGGTGGGACAGGGGCCTGGCGGACCTTGGTCCCCCGCCCTGGACTGTCAGATGCCAGCCCCATGCCCAGACACACACCAATCCGCCCATAGCCCCTTGGCCCGGCCGACCAGCACCTGCTTTGGCCTGGGGCTCTGTCTCTGGTGGCTGGCCACCACCCCTCAAGTCAAGTTCAGCATGGGGTCATGGCTGCTGGTCAACTGGATGGGCGGGGTCCCCGTGGCCTAGCAACCACAGGAGCCCTCTGTGATGTCCTAGCCCCTGGCAATCTGTGCTGGCCACACTGGCACTGGGCAGCCCAACTGCCCTGCCACTAGGTCAGGCAACAGCGCCCAGGCGCCTGGGCCCTGGCACAGAGGGACGGAAGGATGGCAAGTCAGTGCTGACCGACGAGGGACCTCAGGGCTGGCAGCCAAGAGAAGACAGGTGGAGGTGCGCCCGGGATCCAGGGAGCCCAGGCCAGAGCTGCCTGCATGCCTGCCGGCCTTCCTGGATGTCTGTATGCTGCCTTTGTCCAGGTAGGTTTCTCAGGTCCCCTCCAATCCTGTCCTCTCCTGTCCTCACCATCCTGTCCCCTCTCCTTTCCTCCGCACTTTGCTTCTCTCCTTTGTCTGTCCTCTCTTCCAGGTGTCCTGCTCACCAGCTCCAGCACTTGTGATGGTTCTCCAGTGACAGCTGTTCGCAACCCCTTCCACCCCCTGCCTGCCCCTAATGTGACCCAGCTCACAGGGTCTCCGGCTCACCCCACCCAAACCCACACGCCCCAACACATTCCCTGGTTCAGCCCCTCTGCCCTATTCAGCCAAACTGGGCCTTTGCAACCTACCTATGCATCGTTGTTTCTCCTCACCATTCAAGGAGAGATCTCCTTTTGTACTTAGCTTGGTTGACTGGTGGATGGATGGATGGATGGATGGATGGATGGATGAATGGATGGATAGATGTATGGGTGGATGGATGGATGGATGGAAAGGTCAATGGATCGGTTTTGTAGAGGCAGATTACCATATAGGGGTACTGGAGTCCGCTGGTGTCAGATCCTTAGTCAATGTCAAATGTAAAACATTAATTCATCAATAACAAAAATGAATAAGCACCTAAATAAATAAATAAATATAAAAACTGGGTTAAAAAATACATGGCGTCTTTGCCTTTCTGCATATGGAATGCTGTGAGGATCTTAACAAGGAAAGCATTGTCCTGAGTAGCCCATTTGAAGTCGTGGAATATTTCCTTTTCCTTTTTCTTTTTTTTACTTTCTATTTTCTTGATTATTCACTGGAATAAATAGACAGGAATTGAGAGGGAAGGGAGGTAGAGAGAGTTTGAGACACAGAGAGAGACAACTGCAGCACTTCCGCACCACTTGTAAAGATTTCCCCTGGCAGGTGCGAACCCGGGTGTTGAAGCCCAGTCCTCCTGCATTGTAACATGAGTGCTTAACTGGGTGTGGCACACCTGGTACCCTTGATGGGACACTTTTTTTTTAGCAATGAAAAGAAATTCTCGTGGCAAGGTAATAAATAAATGAAGAAGTAAATAAAAGTGCATTTACATTATCTCAGTGGAAACACACAGGGACATATACGTCTCTGTTACATGTATTACTTCTTCATGTATGGATTGATTGCCTCAAGAGGTTATTGCCACAGCTGAGTGCCTACGCCACGAATAATCCACAGCTCCTGCACTCCATTTGTTCCCCTTTCGCTGCCCTTGTTGCTTGGTCACTGTGGTGGTTATTGTTGCGGTTGTTGTTGTTGTTGTTACTGACCTTGCATCTGACAGACACAAAAGGAGAGAGCAGAGGAAATACAGGGTGGGAGAGAAAGATAGAGCTCCTAAAGACCTGCTTCACCCCCTGTAAAGCGACTCCCCTGCAGGTGGCAGTCTGGGGGCCAGACCCCAAATCCTTCCACCTGTCCCCTCTATTCGTGATCGCCACAAGCCCTTAACCCTCTGACATACTGCCAAACCTCCCTGGATTTACTTTTGAAGGCAGTATCACCTGCCTCGTTTTGAATCCTCATTATCCTGAGGGTCAGTCCTGGAGACAGTGTCATGACACGACACATGGAGATCTCTGTTATCAGAGAGCACCTGGAACAGCAGCTGGGGCTCTAGTGCCCGGGCAGGAGCAACTCCCCATCCACCTTCCACGGAGTCCACCTGCCTGCATTTTGGTCCTTTTCCCTCCAAAAAAGATTTTTCCCTTTTTTAACTTTGAAACAGGCAGGAGACAGGTTACCCAGGCAGGGGGAAAAAAATAAAAAGCCTTTTTTTTTTTTTTTTTTTTTTTTTTTTTTACCGAAGTGAATGACCATCTTCTGGGAAGTATAGGTTTTGAACCTGAAAACTCTGTCTGTCTGTCTCTTAGTCCACAGAAAGAGCCACTAGCCCAGCCAGATCTCACGCTCAGATGGGGTGTTTTTGCCAGTCAAAGGTCTGCACAGCACACTAGGGATTGGGCGGCCTGAGACCCAAATGTTACATTGTAGATGGACTGTTTGCAGTTCTTGCTCCCCAGGACATTGGACTGTCTCAACTCCCTCCCCTACAGCATGAAAAAAAGACTCTTTCCAACCTTGGAGCAACTGGAGTGGGGGCGAGGGGAGCTGTTTGCATGTCTGCACTGCTCATGCCCAGGTGTCTGTGGGGGTCCGTGGCAGAGGCTGTAAGGTGCTAGGGGGCAGAAGGAGACTGTTTGAGAGGCAGGCTGCAGGCAGGGGAACCAGGAGTGTGTGCAGGTCTGTGTGTGTGGGTGTGGTGGCAGGGGGTTAGGGCAGGTCCCCGTGCTGGATGGTGAGATGGCAGCTGGGCTGGCCCTGGGCCCTCAGGGCTGAAGGGCAGAAGCAGGGTGGCAGTAAAGTAGCGCAGGGAGGAACACAGTAGATGTTAGTTGGGAGCTGCGGGACAGAGGGTAAGGGGAAAGGGGGCATCCTTGAGGAGGGGTCAGGACTAGAGAGTGGGGGCAGCTGGAGGCATGGAAGGTCCCAGGAATCAGGGACTGAGAGGAACAGATTCCTACACCCCCCCACTGGATAGAAGCTGCAGAAGCCAGAGCAGCAGCCCTGGATTGCCTAGGCCAAGGGCCCTGAGTGAGTCCCGCTGAGGATGAGGAAGAGGAGGAGGGGGTGTAGGAGGAGGAGGAGGAGGAAGAGGAGGAGGAAGAGGAGAAAGAGGAGGAGGAAGAAGAGGAGGAGGAGGAGGAGGCGGAGGAGGAGGAGGAGGGGCAGGAGGGCAGCTGTCAGTAGGCAACGGGATTAATAGAGGCCTCCATTACGGAGGCATGTGTCCAGGCAGGCACCCACCAACACTCAGGGGCAGCTCAGGGCACCCAGGGACTTGGTGTGGGTATCTCTGGGGCGGGGACTGTCAGTCAGTCAGCAAGACTGTGTGTCAGTGCACATGGTGGGACAGGGGCCTGGCGGACCTTGGTCCCCCGCCCTGGACTGTCAGATGCCAGCCCCATGCCCAGACACACACCAATCCGCCCATAGCCCCTTGGCCCGGCCGACCAGCACCTGCTTTGGCCTGGGGCTCTGTCTCTGGTGGCTGGCCACCACCCCTCAAGTCAAGTTCAGCATGGGGTCATGGCTGCTGGTCAACTGGATGGGCGGGGTCCCCGTGGCCTAGCAACCACAGGAGCCCTCTGTGATGTCCTAGCCCCTGGCAATCTGTGCTGGCCACACTGGCACTGGGCAGCCCAACTGCCCTGCCACTAGGTCAGGCAACAGCGCCCAGGCGCCTGGGCCCTGGCACAGAGGGACGGAAGGATGGCAAGTCAGTGCTGACCGACGAGGGACCTCAGGGCTGGCAGCCAAGAGAAGACAGGTGGAGGTGCGCCCGGGATCCAGGGAGCCCAGGCCAGAGCTGCCTGCATGCCTGCCGGCCTTCCTGGATGTCTGTATGCTGCCTTTGTCCAGGTAGGTTTCTCAGGTCCCCTCCAATCCTGTCCTCTCCTGTCCTCACCATCCTGTCCCCTCTCCTTTCCTCCGCACTTTGCTTCTCTCCTTTGTCTGTCCTCTCTTCCAGGTGTCCTGCTCACCAGCTCCAGCACTTGTGATGGTTCTCCAGTGACAGCTGTTCGCAACCCCTTCCACCCCCTGCCTGCCCCTAATGTGACCCAGCTCACAGGGTCTCCGGCTCACCCCACCCAAACCCACACGCCCCAACACATTCCCTGGTTCAGCCCCTCTGCCCTATTCAGCCAAACTGGGCCTTTGCAACCTACCTATGCATCGTTGTTTCTCCTCACCATTCAAGGAGAGATCTCCTTTTGTACTTAGCTTGGTTGACTGGTGGATGGATGGATGGATGGATGGATGGATGAATGGATGGATAGATGTATGGGTGGATGGATGGATGGATGGAAAGGTCAATGGATCGGTTTTGTAGAGGCAGATTACCATATAGGGGTACTGGAGTCCGCTGGTGTCAGATCCTTAGTCAATGTCAAATGTAAAACATTAATTCATCAATAACAAAAATGAATAAGCACCTAAATAAATAAATAAATATAAAAACTGGGTTAAAAAATACATGGCGTCTTTGCCTTTCTGCATATGGAATGCTGTGAGGATCTTAACAAGGAAAGCATTGTCCTGAGTAGCCCATTTGAAGTCGTGGAATATTTCCTTTTCCTTTTTCTTTTTTTTACTTTCTATTTTCTTGATTATTCACTGGAATAAATAGACAGGAATTGAGAGGGAAGGGAGGTAGAGAGAGTTTGAGACACAGAGAGAGACAACTGCAGCACTTCCGCACCACTTGTAAAGATTTCCCCTGGCAGGTGCGAACCCGGGTGTTGAAGCCCAGTCCTCCTGCATTGTAACATGAGTGCTTAACTGGGTGTGGCACACCTGGTACCCTTGATGGGACACTTTTTTTTTAGCAATGAAAAGAAATTCTCGTGGCAAGGTAATAAATAAATGAAGAAGTAAATAAAAGTGCATTTACATTATCTCAGTGGAAACACACAGGGACATATACGTCTCTGTTACATGTATTACTTCTTCATGTATGGATTGATTGCCTCAAGAGGTTATTGCCACAGCTGAGTGCCTACGCCACGAATAATCCACAGCTCCTGCACTCCATTTGTTCCCCTTTCGCTGCCCTTGTTGCTTGGTCACTGTGGTGGTTATTGTTGCGGTTGTTGTTGTTGTTGTTACTGACCTTGCATCTGACAGACACAAAAGGAGAGAGCAGAGGAAATACAGGGTGGGAGAGAAAGATAGAGCTCCTAAAGACCTGCTTCACCCCCTGTAAAGCGACTCCCCTGCAGGTGGCAGTCTGGGGGCCAGACCCCAAATCCTTCCACCTGTCCCCTCTATTCGTGATCGCCACAAGCCCTTAACCCTCTGACATACCGCCAAACCTCCCTGGATTTACTTTTGAAGGCAGTATCACCTGCCTCGTTTTGAATCCTCATTATCCTGAGGGTCAGTCCTGGAGACAGTGTCATGACACGACACATGGAGATCTCTGTTATCAGAGAGCACCTGGAACAGCAGCTGGGGCTCTAGTGCCCGGGCAGGAGCAACTCCCCATCCACCTTCCACGGAGTCCACCTGCCTGCATTTTGGTCCTTTTCCCTCCAAAAAAGATTTTTCCCTTTTTTAACTTTGAAACAGGCAGGAGACAGGTTACCCAGGCAGGGGGAAAAAAATAAAAAGCCTTTTTTTTTTTTTTTTTTTTTTTTTTTTTTACCGAAGTGAATGACCATCTTCTGGGAAGTATAGGTTTTGAACCTGAAAACTCTGTCTGTCTGTCTCTTAGTCCACAGAAAGAGCCACTAGCCCAGCCAGATCTCACGCTCAGATGGGGTGTTTTTGCCAGTCAAAGGTCTGCACAGCACACTAGGGATTGGGCGGCCTGAGACCCAAATGTTACATTGTAGATGGACTGTTTGCAGTTCTTGCTCCCCAGGACATTGGACTGTCTCAACTCCCTCCCCTACAGCATGAAAAAAAGACTCTTTCCAACCTTGGAGCAACTGGAGTGGGGGCGAGGGGAGCTGTTTGCATGTCTGCACTGCTCATGCCCAGGTGTCTGTGGGGGTCCGTGGCAGAGGCTGTAAGGTGCTAGGGGGCAGAAGGAGACTGTTTGAGAGGCAGGCTGCAGGCAGGGGAACCAGGAGTGTGTGCAGGTCTGTGTGTGTGGGTGTGGTGGCAGGGGGTTAGGGCAGGTCCCCGTGCTGGATGGTGAGATGGCAGCTGGGCTGGCCCTGGGCCCTCAGGGCTGAAGGGCAGAAGCAGGGTGGCAGTAAAGTAGCGCAGGGAGGAACACAGTAGATGTTAGTTGGGAGCTGCGGGACAGAGGGTAAGGGGAAAGGGGGCATCCTTGAGGAGGGGTCAGGACTAGAGAGTGGGGGCAGCTGGAGGCATGGAAGGTCCCAGGAATCAGGGACTGAGAGGAACAGATTCCTACACCCCCCCACTGGATAGAAGCTGCAGAAGCCAGAGCAGCAGCCCTGGATTGCCTAGGCCAAGGGCCCTGAGTGAGTCCCGCTGAGGATGAGGAAGAGGAGGAGGGGGTGTAGGAGGAGGAGGAGGAGGAAGAGGAGGAGGAAGAGGAGAAAGAGGAGGAGGAAGAAGAGGAGGAGGAGGAGGAGGCGGAGGAGGAGGAGGAGGGGCAGGAGGGCAGCTGTCAGTAGGCAACGGGATTAATAGAGGCCTCCATTACGGAGGCATGTGTCCAGGCAGGCACCCACCAACACTCAGGGGCAGCTCAGGGCACCCAGGGACTTGGTGTGGGTATCTCTGGGGCGGGGACTGTCAGTCAGTCAGCAAGACTGTGTGTCAGTGCACATGGTGGGACAGGGGCCTGGCGGACCTTGGTCCCCCGCCCTGGACTGTCAGATGCCAGCCCCATGCCCAGACACACACCAATCCGCCCATAGCCCCTTGGCCCGGCCGACCAGCACCTGCTTTGGCCTGGGGCTCTGTCTCTGGTGGCTGGCCACCACCCCTCAAGTCAAGTTCAGCATGGGGTCATGGCTGCTGGTCAACTGGATGGGCGGGGTCCCCGTGGCCTAGCAACCACAGGAGCCCTCTGTGATGTCCTAGCCCCTGGCAATCTGTGCTGGCCACACTGGCACTGGGCAGCCCAACTGCCCTGCCACTAGGTCAGGCAACAGCGCCCAGGCGCCTGGGCCCTGGCACAGAGGGACGGAAGGATGGCAAGTCAGTGCTGACCGACGAGGGACCTCAGGGCTGGCAGCCAAGAGAAGACAGGTGGAGGTGCGCCCGGGATCCAGGGAGCCCAGGCCAGAGCTGCCTGCATGCCTGCCGGCCTTCCTGGATGTCTGTATGCTGCCTTTGTCCAGGTAGGTTTCTCAGGTCCCCTCCAATCCTGTCCTCTCCTGTCCTCACCATCCTGTCCCCTCTCCTTTCCTCCGCACTTTGCTTCTCTCCTTTGTCTGTCCTCTCTTCCAGGTGTCCTGCTCACCAGCTCCAGCACTTGTGATGGTTCTCCAGTGACAGCTGTTCGCAACCCCTTCCACCCCCTGCCTGCCCCTAATGTGACCCAGCTCACAGGGTCTCCGGCTCACCCCACCCAAACCCACACGCCCCAACACATTCCCTGGTTCAGCCCCTCTGCCCTATTCAGCCAAACTGGGCCTTTGCAACCTACCTATGCATCGTTGTTTCTCCTCACCATTCAAGGAGAGATCTCCTTTTGTACTTAGCTTGGTTGACTGGTGGATGGATGGATGGATGGATGGATGGATGGATGAATGGATGGATAGATGTATGGGTGGATGGATGGATGGATGGAAAGGTCAATGGATCGGTTTTGTAGAGGCAGATTACCATATAGGGGTACTGGAGTCCGCTGGTGTCAGATCCTTAGTCAATGTCAAATGTAAAACATTAATTCATCAATAACAAAAATGAATAAGCACCTAAATAAATAAATAAATATAAAAACTGGGTTAAAAAATACATGGCGTCTTTGCCTTTCTGCATATGGAATGCTGTGAGGATCTTAACAAGGAAAGCATTGTCCTGAGTAGCCCATTTGAAGTCGTGGAATATTTCCTTTTCCTTTTTCTTTTTTTTACTTTCTATTTTCTTGATTATTCACTGGAATAAATAGACAGGAATTGAGAGGGAAGGGAGGTAGAGAGAGTTTGAGACACAGAGAGAGACAACTGCAGCACTTCCGCACCACTTGTAAAGATTTCCCCTGGCAGGTGCGAACCCGGGTGTTGAAGCCCAGTCCTCCTGCATTGTAACATGAGTGCTTAACTGGGTGTGGCACACCTGGTACCCTTGATGGGACACTTTTTTTTTAGCAATGAAAAGAAATTCTCGTGGCAAGGTAATAAATAAATGAAGAAGTAAATAAAAGTGCATTTACATTATCTCAGTGGAAACACACAGGGACATATACGTCTCTGTTACATGTATTACTTCTTCATGTATGGATTGATTGCCTCAAGAGGTTATTGCCACAGCTGAGTGCCTACGCCACGAATAATCCACAGCTCCTGCACTCCATTTGTTCCCCTTTCGCTGCCCTTGTTGCTTGGTCACTGTGGTGGTTATTGTTGCGGTTGTTGTTGTTGTTGTTACTGACCTTGCATCTGACAGACACAAAAGGAGAGAGCAGAGGAAATACAGGGTGGGAGAGAAAGATAGAGCTCCTAAAGACCTGCTTCACCCCCTGTAAAGCGACTCCCCTGCAGGTGGCAGTCTGGGGGCCAGACCCCAAATCCTTCCACCTGTCCCCTCTATTCGTGATCGCCACAAGCCCTTAACCCTCTGACATACCGCCAAACCTCCCTGGATTTACTTTTGAAGGCAGTATCACCTGCCTCGTTTTGAATCCTCATTATCCTGAGGGTCAGTCCTGGAGACAGTGTCATGACACGACACATGGAGATCTCTGTTATCAGAGAGCACCTGGAACAGCAGCTGGGGCTCTAGTGCCCGGGCAGGAGCAACTCCCCATCCACCTTCCACGGAGTCCACCTGCCTGCATTTTGGTCCTTTTCCCTCCAAAAAAGATTTTTCCCTTTTTTAACTTTGAAACAGGCAGGAGACAGGTTACCCAGGCAGGGGGAAAAAAATAAAAAGCCTTTTTTTTTTTTTTTTTTTTTTTTTTTTTTACCGAAGTGAATGACCATCTTCTGGGAAGTATAGGTTTTGAACCTGAAAACTCTGTCTGTCTGTCTCTTAGTCCACAGAAAGAGCCACTAGCCCAGCCAGATCTCACGCTCAGATGGGGTGTTTTTGCCAGTCAAAGGTCTGCACAGCACACTAGGGATTGGGCGGCCTGAGACCCAAATGTTACATTGTAGATGGACTGTTTGCAGTTCTTGCTCCCCAGGACATTGGACTGTCTCAACTCCCTCCCCTACAGCATGAAAAAAAGACTCTTTCCAACCTTGGAGCAACTGGAGTGGGGGCGAGGGGAGCTGTTTGCATGTCTGCACTGCTCATGCCCAGGTGTCTGTGGGGGTCCGTGGCAGAGGCTGTAAGGTGCTAGGGGGCAGAAGGAGACTGTTTGAGAGGCAGGCTGCAGGCAGGGGAACCAGGAGTGTGTGCAGGTCTGTGTGTGTGGGTGTGGTGGCAGGGGGTTAGGGCAGGTCCCCGTGCTGGATGGTGAGATGGCAGCTGGGCTGGCCCTGGGCCCTCAGGGCTGAAGGGCAGAAGCAGGGTGGCAGTAAAGTAGCGCAGGGAGGAACACAGTAGATGTTAGTTGGGAGCTGCGGGACAGAGGGTAAGGGGAAAGGGGGCATCCTTGAGGAGGGGTCAGGACTAGAGAGTGGGGGCAGCTGGAGGCATGGAAGGTCCCAGGAATCAGGGACTGAGAGGAACAGATTCCTACACCCCCCCACTGGATAGAAGCTGCAGAAGCCAGAGCAGCAGCCCTGGATTGCCTAGGCCAAGGGCCCTGAGTGAGTCCCGCTGAGGATGAGGAAGAGGAGGAGGGGGTGTAGGAGGAGGAGGAGGAGGAAGAGGAGGAGGAAGAGGAGAAAGAGGAGGAGGAAGAAGAGGAGGAGGAGGAGGCGGAGGAGGAGGAGGAGGGGCAGGAGGGCAGCTGTCAGTAGGCAACGGGATTAATAGAGGCCTCCATTACGGAGGCATGTGTCCAGGCAGGCACCCACCAACACTCAGGGGCAGCTCAGGGCACCCAGGGACTTGGTGTGGGTATCTCTGGGGCGGGGACTGTCAGTCAGTCAGCAAGACTGTGTGTCAGTGCACATGGTGGGACAGGGGCCTGGCGGACCTTGGTCCCCCGCCCTGGACTGTCAGATGCCAGCCCCATGCCCAGACACACACCAATCCGCCCATAGCCCCTTGGCCCGGCCGACCAGCACCTGCTTTGGCCTGGGGCTCTGTCTCTGGTGGCTGGCCACCACCCCTCAAGTCAAGTTCAGCATGGGGTCATGGCTGCTGGTCAACTGGATGGGCGGGGTCCCCGTGGCCTAGCAACCACAGGAGCCCTCTGTGATGTCCTAGCCCCTGGCAATCTGTGCTGGCCACACTGGCACTGGGCAGCCCAACTGCCCTGCCACTAGGTCAGGCAACAGCGCCCAGGCGCCTGGGCCCTGGCACAGAGGGACGGAAGGATGGCAAGTCAGTGCTGACCGACGAGGGACCTCAGGGCTGGCAGCCAAGAGAAGACAGGTGGAGGTGCGCCCGGGATCCAGGGAGCCCAGGCCAGAGCTGCCTGCATGCCTGCCGGCCTTCCTGGATGTCTGTATGCTGCCTTTGTCCAGGTAGGTTTCTCAGGTCCCCTCCAATCCTGTCCTCTCCTGTCCTCACCATCCTGTCCCCTCTCCTTTCCTCCGCACTTTGCTTCTCTCCTTTGTCTGTCCTCTCTTCCAGGTGTCCTGCTCACCAGCTCCAGCACTTGTGATGGTTCTCCAGTGACAGCTGTTCGCAACCCCTTCCACCCCCTGCCTGCCCCTAATGTGACCCAGCTCACAGGGTCTCCGGCTCACCCCACCCAAACCCACACGCCCCAACACATTCCCTGGTTCAGCCCCTCTGCCCTATTCAGCCAAACTGGGCCTTTGCAACCTACCTATGCATCGTTGTTTCTCCTCACCATTCAAGGAGAGATCTCCTTTTGTAC